>NW_016804690.1:1990910-2002731 GCF_001698545.2 Rhinopithecus bieti
TTTTTGAGACGGAGTCCCACTCTGTCCACCAGGCTGGAGTGCAGTGGCGCGATCTCGGCTCACTGCAGGCTCCGCCTCCTGGGTTCACGCCATTCTCGTGCCTCAGGCTCCCTAGTAGCTGGGACTACAGGCGCCTGCCACCACGCCCGGCTAATCTTTTGTATTTTAGTAGAGACGGGGTTTCACCGTGGTCTCCATCTCCTGACCTTGTGATCCGCCCGCCTTGGCCTCCCAAAGTGCTGGGATTACAGGCGTGAGCCACTGCGCCCGACCTGGATTGTCATTTTCTACTACTTTATGAGTAGAGAGGCATCTAGCACAATTATCAACAGGTCTCTTTGAGCAGAGTAGAAAGATCTGGGTTACGGAAAGTGGAGGTTGCAGTGAGCCAAGAACGTGCCACTGCACTCCAGCCTGGGCGACAGAGCGAGACTCCTTCAAAAAAAAAGGAAAGGTCTGGGTTAATTTTCCAATTCTCTCACTCACTTGCTATGTAACTTAGGTCAAGCAATTAACTTTTAGGAGCCTTTTCTGTGAAGTGGGCATTGTAACACCCGTCTTATTGTTGTAAATATCATGTGAACGTCACATCAAAGTGCTTCATAATTTCTAAAGTGCTCTACAAATATGAGGCATCAGTTACTCCCGCAAGAGCCACATCTCCTCTCAGGCTGTTAGTGTGGGGTTAAATCAGTCTATTCATTAGTTAAGCTGGGCTTTCTTCTTGCTCTGGTTACCAACCTTACTTTATAGGATTCAAATTCTAGGCATGGTCTGCCTTTGCTTTGTGCTTAGAGTGGGGTATGATGGCTCTCTTTCTTTCCATGTCTCGCTAAAAGCAAGCCAGGCCCATTTCTCCTTGGAGGGGCCTTTCTTGTTGGGATTGAAGCTACTTGGTTGCCCTGTGACTTCAGCTCTCATGGACTTGAGAGTTAATATTTGTAGTTTTAAAGCTTTTCTCTATATTAGGGTGGGAACGAAGTTCTTTCCAGCTTTCTATATAGGTACAGGCAAAATTTGTGTGCAAAATATTTTTTTACTAAGGTAGTATGATATGTTTAGAAACACAAATTATTTTGGTAATATTATAGACACCACTGCTTCCCAGCTAGTAAAACGTTACTAGCTGGGTTTGGTGGCATGCAGTGCGCCTATAATCCTAGCTACTTGGGAGGCTGAGGTGGGAGGATTAGTTGAACCCAGGAGTTTGAGACCAGTTTGTGTCACCTAGTGAGACCCCATCTCAGGAAAACAATAAAACAAAATGTTAGCAATTCTGGCATACTAGTTTCAGGAATAATAAAATGGTTACTATAGATACAGTATATGTCCTTGCATTTTCTCAGATAAGATGGATGCATACAAGCTGAAACCGTAATGAAATTAATTTTCTTATGTGATTTATGGTCTTACTCATTTACCAACTCTAAAATCTTCAATATCCAGTTTACGTTTTCTTATGGAATATGATTCATTTGTCTGAAATATTTGACAAATGCTTGACAGTCCTTTGTGTTATAAGACTATGAAGAGCAGGTGGAACTTGTAATGACCACGAGGCACCTCTTTCAGAGCTATGTGGTCTCCACCTTGCTGCTCGCTACCTGGCTAGAATGCATAGATAATGTTTGACCATTTCTAACCTATGATTTGTTTACTCTAATCCTTCACACCAAGATTTTCTACAGAGAACTTTCTTGCTGTTATGAATGTAACTTTGACTGATTTACAAGCTAACGTTGAGAAGGAAGCTGTACAAATGTGCTTTTGGAGAAGGCTCATTTAATATGTGACTGTATATAATATACCTATCACCATCACTAGGGTATAGGAGGAAGGGTAGAAAACAAGCTAAAGTCTATGCTTTAATTATGATGGATTACAAACATCTTTGTGTATGGGAAGAAATATATTTCATTGGGCACAGTTGAGAATATACTTTCGCCATATTGGTAATGCAAATACATTTTGTATATAGGAAGAAATATATTTCATTGGTCATAGCTGAGAATATGTTTAGGACATATTGATAATACAAATAAATCTATTTTCATAGTCAGTGTGCTAAACTTAAAGCAAAATTTAAAATGTAGAAATATACTTGAAAATGTGAAAATGTGATGAGTATGAAAACTTTTATTTTGCTTTACTTTATAGGTTGTAGATATTTTCGGTATATTTTAAAGCAAGATCATCAAATCTTAGGGAAGAAAATTAAGCGGATGAAGAGATCTGTGAAAAAATACAGTATTGTAAATCCAAGACTCTCATACTGAATTTTAGTTATTTCACAGTAGTAGCTACACAGTAAGTAGCTCAGTAGATAGTTATTGAATGTCTTTTGTAGTTATGTATTAAGAAGCTTGTATGACTACAAAATCTTATTTTATATATTTTATATTTTGTGTTATTTATAGCTAGAGAAACAGTATTACTGCCTTTGCTCTTTGTAACTGTGTCTGTTTTCTTTTTTGTAATGTTAAATGTTACATTTGTTAAAGAATAATTCTTCAAATGACAAAATATTAGAGAATATAGTTCTACAGCAGTTATTGTTTGCAAATACTTTGCCTCTAGCTATTGTGTAATAAACTGTAACTTGTGGTGCTGTGAAATGAATTTATATTCTTTTATATGCTAATTAATCAATTTTAGGTATACCACCATGAAGAAATATATTGGTGATGAGTTCTCTTGAGGAATTTTGAAAAGAGAGAAGGATTTAGAAAACACTCTTTCTCGGCCAGGTGCAGTGGCTCACGCCTGTAATCCCAGCACTGTGGGAGGCCTAGTTGGGTGGATCATGAGATCAGGAGTTTGAGACCAGCCTGGCTAACACAGTTGAAACCCTGTGTCTACTAAAATGCAAAATTAGCTGGGCGTGGTGGCAGGCACTTGTAATCCCAGCTACTCAGAGGAGGCTGAGGCAGGAGAATCGCTTGGGCGGAGGTTGCAGTGAGCCAAGATTGTGCCAGTGCACTCCTGCCTGGGCAACAGAACTAAACTCTGTCTCAAAAAAAAAAAAAAAAAAGAAACTCTTCTCTTTCAGTATAAAGACATGACAGTTTGGGGCAAAATAACCTCCTGCTAGAGAAAGACCTTTTGCTCTAGAGGACTAATTTGGGTTGTAGCAGTAGGGAGGGCTCGCTCTTTTCAGCTGGCACTGGCCTCACTTCAAAGGGCTCTCGGCTTTTTGGTGCCTGGCACAGCAGTCTAAGATCACGAGGTCAAGAGATTGAGACCATCCTGGCCAACATGGTGAAGCCCTTTCTCTACTAAAAATACCAAAAAAAAAAAAAAAAAATTAATCTTGGTGGTGTGCGCTTGTAGTCCTAGCTATTCAGGAGGCTGAGGCAGGAGAATTGCTTGAACCTGGGAGGTGGAGGCTGCAGCGAGCTGAGATAGTGTCACTGCACCCCAGCCTGGCGACAGAGCGAGACCCCGTCTCGGAGAAAAAGAACTCACGCGTCCCCTCTCCTTTTTCTCTTGGAAACTAGGATGCAGCGGTATGTAGCTGGACAGTGGAGGAAACTCGCCAGTGGAATAGTATCCTTGAGTCACACAGTAAACCCACTGGGAAAACCTAGCCAGAAGCCAACAGCAACTTTCCTGGAATATGGGCTGAGCTTTATAATATGTTGGGATAATTGGTAGAATAAGTGCTTCTTCAGAAATGTCTTGGCTTTTACATTTACTGCTGGGATAACTAGTAATTGAGTTCCATGAAAACTCACTCACTTCAGAAAAAGTCTAATATTTAGATGGCGAGACATGTTTCCCATTGGCTTATATTCCTACTAATTCTAAACCATCTGCAAGAAGATTAGGGGACAAATTGTGCTTTGTGAATAGTTTATATTTCAATATTACTTAGTAAGAAAGGTCTATCAATAAAGAAGTACTTAGAAAGCACATGTAAAATGAGTAGGCGTTCCACAGAGCTAAAATAAACCAAGTTTAACTTTTAACATAAATAGGATAGCTTTACTGCTGCAAGTCCATGATTCGGTTGTGTAGGAGTTCTGTATAAGACTAATACTCTAGCAGTGAAATTCCCAGAATATGTGGAAAACATCTGAAAGCATAGGCCAAGATCTGCTTCCTGAAACTTTTCGTCAAAAGTGATAAAATAGGATTATGATTTCTTTTGATCTCTAAGAAAATGGAGGTGAGAATAAAGAAATGAGTAGATATGATTCTTGGTTTCCATACAAAGCTGTCTCAACATTTTTACATCAAATGTTCTTATCTAATTGTTAGTGCAATTCACCTGTGAAACTTTTTTTTAGGTTCACTGATGTTTAAGCTGCTTCCATGAATAACAGTAATAGCTAAAATTCATCAAGTACTTTGGGCTTTACCTTTCATTGTAAAACCACCACAGTCCTATGAATTATCCCTATTTTACCAGTAAAGAAAATGAGGTCATTGGAGATGAAGTAACTTGCCAAGGTCACAGCTCATAGGTGTTGGCACCAGGATCCTAACCCAATCAGTATGGTTCCAAAGATCACACTCTCACATAGTATCTGTATGGCCTCCCAGTGCAGTCGGTGTTGACTACATGCAGAGCACTGAGCCAGGTGGAGTGAGACAAAGCAGCAAAGGTAAGAACCCAGGTCTGCTCATTTCTGCTTGCCAGCATCACTTCACAAAGCCTCTGACCCTGTGACGACGGGCAACTCTCTGGAAAGATGCCTTGAAGACAAAACAGCATAAAGCACGGGGCACCCCCACGTCTCTTGCCTGAGTCACTACATTCCTTAAGTGACCCCAGTCCTTGCCTTCTCCTACACATGAGATAAAGTCTGATGGGATTAGTGATTATGTTTCTGTAATCCATAACCAGATGTACTCTTACACATAAACCTTGATAAGATTCTGCTTGAATGTAACTTTTGAGCAAGTTTGATGTGTTTTGCTCTATATGAACCCTACCACCTGTATATAAGCGGTGAGCGGAAATACTGCACTGGAACAGTCTGACAGGACTGCTTGCTTATATGGTTACTACTTATAACCATTCATCACTACTACTTTAAGACACTTTAGCAATAACTAAATAAAGATAATTTAAAGTCTTGTTTTCTCCTTGAAACCTCTGAATGTATAGATTTAGGATGTACAACCCGATGTTTTGACATGCATTCTGAAATGATCACTACAGTCAAGCTAATTAATATCTTCATTATCTCTACATAATTACCATTGTGTATGTATTGTGTATGTATATGTGATGAGAAGATTTAAGATCTTCTTAACAAATTACAAGTATGTAATACAGTACTGAGCTGTCATCACCGTGCTGTACATTGGATCTCCAGAAATCATCTTGTATCACTGAAACTTTGTACCATTTGACCAATATCACTCCATTTCCCCCTTCCCTCAGCCCCTGGCAACCATCTTACCCTCTGCTTCTCTGTATTTGACTCAGATTTCACATACAAGTGAGATGATCATGCAATATTTCTCTTTCTGTGGTCTTGCCTGTTTTAATTTTGCTCAGCATAATGTCCTCCATGATCTGAATGGCAGGATTTCTTCCTTTGATAAGGCTGAGCAATATTTAATTGTATTTTTATAAACCCTATCTTTATTCATCTGCCAAAGGACGTTGAGTCATGCTGCAATGAACTAGGAGTGCAGATATCTCTTTGCAATCTTGATTTCAATTCCTTTGGGCATATACCCAGAATTTTATATTTTCAGTTTTTTGGGGGAACCTCCGTATTGTTTTCCATAATTTACATCCCTACTAGCAGCGTACAAGCGCTTCCTCTTTTCGCCCTCACTAGCGCTTATCTTTGACCTTTGATACTATTCATTCTACCAGATGTGAGGCTGTATCTCCTGGTTTGATTAGCATTGCCGTCGTGACTGGAGATGTTGAGCACTTACTCATATACCTGTTAGCTATTCAAATTTCTTTTGAGAAGTGTCTATGTAGGTCCTTTGCCCATTTTTAAAATTGAATTATATTTTTGTTACTGAGTTATATGAGTTCTTTCTGTATTTTGGATTATTCGCCCCTAGCTGATTAATTATATGGAATGTGAATTACATCTCTGTAAAGCTGTCAACACCCCATTCCCTTCCTACCTCCCCTCATAGAAAAAAATAAAAATGTTCTATGGAGTCAGAAAGGTCTGGGTTCAAATTCCAGTGTGGCTGAAGCCCCTCACCTAGCTGGGCCTTACCGTTATTCTATAAAATGGGATGGTCTGGAAAGGTTGATATAAAGTGCTGAACATGGTTCTTGGCAAATGTTTTTTCTCAATAAATAGAAACATTGTTTTATGTTAACATTTTTGAAAAAGGAAAAGCAACAAAAATTAAGAAAAAAAACAGAGAGGTGTGGCCTTTTGGACCCAGTTATTTACCTATATTTATAGCACAAGGGCGTTTTCTGCTGGATTGAATTAGAATCTTTGTATTTTAAATATTCCAAAAGGAAACAAGCAAGACCTTTGATGGATGGTCTACAAATAATATGACTAACATCTGAATAAGTCAATCCAAGATTCATGCATCTAAACCAATCTGCCACCAAGTAAGAGTCGACTTAGCCCCACAAAAAATGCGGAGCCGACTTCTATGTTGTTTTCATAGTTATGAAGGTAGCCTTTAGCTCAGTGAGTAGAGGCAGCTCTTTGTTTCTGCCCATCAGTCCCATAGTGATACCACTGCCAGTTGTTTAATTACAACTCCCCTCATGCCTATACCAAGAACTCCCAGATAATCTTATCAATGGAACTGAATCATCAGTCAATACACTCTTCAGTAGGCTGCATCCGAGACAAATTTTTCCAAATGAAGGACAAATAAAAGTGATAACTGTACTTTCATTCTTTTTGGGTACATCATGATGGAATAAAAAATATCTGGGCTGTAATTCAGAACACCTGAATTGTGTTGCCATCTGTATTCATCTAAAGTGGGGCTCTAAAATATTTCACTGAACCCCTCTTGGACTTCATTCATTCATATGCTCACTGGTAATATGATATCTACCTTGCTGACTTAATTGTCTTGAGAGAATTGAAGATCAAATGAAATGCAGTGTGAGAAAATACTTTCTAAACTGTAATGCTTTGTACAAATGAGTTGTTATACTTTCTCTAATCTCAGGTACAACCTGTTCATCTTTAGACTGTGAGAGAGGGAGTCTGAAGGCAGATAGATAGTTACGTCAGTAAACTATGTGAGAAGCTACTGAGCTAGAACATTTCTTTTTATATTTTTTTCTGTTATGTTCCATGACCTGATTTAGGATAAACACCTGACTCTCAACATCACTTTTTAAAAGACACTTGCATTGGGCGTGGTAGCTCACGCCTGTAATCCCAGCACTTTGGGAGGCCAAGGGGAGTGGATCTCTTGAGCCCAGGAATTCAAGACCAGCCTGGGCAACATGGTGAAACCACCATCTCTACCAAAAAAAAAAAAGTAAAAATTAGCTGAGCGTGGTGGCACACACCTACGGTTCCAGCTACTGGCACCACTGCACTCCAGCCTGGGTGACACTGAGACCCTGTCTTGGAGGAGAAAAAGTTAAAAGGCACATGCTATATGAAACTGTGTGTGTGTGTGTGAATGTGTGTATTACTGCTATGGGCTGAATTGTGTCCCCTAAAAAAGAATGGTTGAAGTCCTACCCCCCAGTACCTCAGAATGTGACCTCATTTGGAGATAGTTTTTACAGAGAGAATCATGTTAAAATGAAGTCATTATGGTGGGCACTAATCCAGTATGACTGGTGTCCTTATCAAGAGGGGAAATTTGGACATAAATGCGCACAGGGAGAAGGAGCACCATGTGAATGTGAAGACAGAGCTCGGGGTGATGCATCCACAATCCGGGAATGCAAGATCGCTGGCAGACCCCACCAAGTTAGGGATCAGGCATGGAGCAGTGTCCCTTGCGGCCTTCGGAAGGAACCAACCCTGACAACATCTTAATCTCAGACTTCTGGGCTCCAGAGCTGTGAGACAATAAATTTCTGTTGTTTAAGCCACCAAGTTTGTGGCTGTGTTACACCAGCCCTAGCTAATTTTTTAAAGGATTATGTTTGCTTCAAAAGTGGAAACTGAAGTGATTTCAGATACTCTGTTCCTAGCTTATAGTTTCAGAGTTATTTCATAAGTTCACCTAATGTTCAGTGAAAATGTGTTTTCTGTTCTTTTCCATCCGTAACTTATCTAAAAGCTCCACTCAACTTTCATTATGATATTCTTAATCCCCTGCAGCCAAATGTCATCTCTCCATTCTCGGGATCCCTAATGGCAGTTTGTTCCTCCTTTATTGTTACCTTAATCTTATATATGCCTGTATTATTTGGATACTTTAATCCTTTTTTCTCAGAGCATAAACTCCTTGAAAAAGTTTGTTTTATATGTCAGTTTTCTGTTAAACATTTCTCTTCCAGCATAATACTTTGCACAAAATAGTATGTATTTGCTGAATTGACACCAAGATATCTTTGTAAAATTATTGCATGATTATTATATAATTATATGTATATATGGAGAGAGAGAGAGAGAGAGAGACGGAGTCTTCTCTGTCACCCAGGCTGGAGTGCAATGGTGCAATCTCTGCTCACTGCAACCTCCGCCTCCTGGGTTCAAGTGATTCTCCTGCCTCAGCCTCCTGAATGTCTGGGATTGCAGTCGCATGCCACCATGCCCAGCTAATTTTTTTTTTTTTTTTTTTTTTAGTAGGGACGGGGTTTCACCATGTTGGACAGGCTGGTCTCAAACTCCTGAGCCTGTGATCTGCCCACCTCGGCCTCCCAAAGTGCTGGGATTACAGGCGTGAGCCACCACGCTTGGCTGTAATTACATATACGATTTTATATAAAACGTAGTATGTTACGTATTTTAATAATCAGAAACTCATGCTGTCACTGTCTGATCAGATTATGCCCACCAATCTTTCTCTGCTAATCTTGCAGTGACTCTGCTCAAAACAATAGGATCTCCATATTTTTCACGGCAAAGGGAAAACGGAGACATAAATGTCATGGGAAGATCAGAAAATACTCTCAGGTCCTACATGAATGAGATAATACACTCATTCTTACATATCCCAGGGTTAGATGGTTCTGAGAAGGTAATGGGGGTGAATTCACTGGCTGAAATTAGTCCAGTGTTACTCCTCCTGCTTAAGCCTCCAGAACCATGACATTCTGTGACATTTGAGCAAATAACCCAGAAGAAATACCACAGTCAACAGTGAATCATGGATGACATTTATTTTATTTTAATTTTTTTTTATTTTGAGACAGGGTCTCACTCTGTCACCCAGGCTGAAGTGCAGTGGTGCAATCATGTCTCATTGGAGCCTTGAACTGCTGGGCTCAAGCAATCCTCCTACCTCAGCCTCCTGAGTAGCTGGAACCACAGCCATGCACCATCACATCTGGCTAATTTTTAATTTTTTTTTTTTTTTTTTTTTTTTTTTTTTTTTTTGTAGAGACAGAGTCTCAGTATGTTGCCCAGGCTGGTTTCAAACTTCTGGGCTCAAGTTGTCCACCCACCCACCTCAGCTTCCCAAAGTGTTGGGATTATAGGTGTGATCCATGTTTTAAAAAACCCCCCCCAACCAGGTTTTTTTTTTTTTTTTTTTTTTTTTTAGGCAGAGTTCCACTCTGTCTGTCACTCAGGCTGGAGTGCAGTGGTGTGATCTCGGCTTACTGCAGCCTCTGCCTCCTGAGTTCAAGTGATTCTCCTGCCTTGGCCTCCTGAGTAGCTGGGATTACAGGCGTGTGCCACCGCACCCAGCTGATTTTTTTTTTTTTTTTTTTTTTTTCGTATTTTTAGTAGAGACAGGGTTTTGCTATGTTGGCCAGGCTGGTCTTGAACTCCTGGCCTCAAGTGATCCACCCACCTCAGCCTCCCAAAGTGTTGGGATTATAGGCGTGAGCCACTGCACCCGACCAACTAGGTGTAATATTGAACAGTACAAATNTGTCTGTCACTCAGGCTGGAGTGCAGTGGTGTGATCTCGGCTTACTGCAGCCTCTGCCTCCTGAGTTCAAGTGATTCTCCTGCCTTGGCCTCCTGAGTAGCTGGGATTACAGGCGTGTGCCACCGCACCCAGCTGATTTTTTTTTTTTTTTTTTTTTTTCGTATTTTAGTAGAGACAGGGTTTTGCTATGTTGGCCAGGCTGGTCTTGAACTCCTGGCCTCAAGTGATCCACCCACCTCAGCCTCCCAAAGTGTTGGGATTATAGGCGTGAGCCACTGCACCCGACCAACTAGGTGTAATATTGAACAGTACAAATAGGAAAGCAGGACTATGCTGATGATCATTCTGACTACTCCCTCCTATATCTGTCTGTCTGTCTGTCTATCTATCTATCTATCTATCTATCTATCTATCTATCTGTCTGTCTTTCCATCTATCCATCTATCTGCCTACCTACCTATCTACAGGATCTCCCTCTGTCACTCAGGCTGGAGTGCAATAGTGTGATCACAGCTCACCACAGCCTTGAACTCTTGTGCTCAAGCAATTCTCCCACCTTAGCCTCCCAAGTACCTAGGACTACAGGTACCTGCCACCACGCCCTGCTAATTAAAAAAATTTTTTTTATAGCAACAGGGTCTTACTATGTTGCCCAATCTGGTCTCAAACTTTTGGGCTCAAGTGATTCTCCTGGCCTCCCAGGAGGCCTCCCAAAGTCCTGGGATTATAGGCATTAACCACACCTGGGCAATTTTGTTTATATTTTAAATGCAATTTGGGGCTTTCATAATCCAGAACATTGTGAGTATAGACTTGGCTAGACTGAGATTCACTGTCCCTTGATGATACCCTGGCCAATGCTGTTTCTGGCGATCAGTTGGGCAGCCAGGTAGGGCGCCCTCTGTAGCGGCACATCTGGAACAAGAAGAAACTTGGACTTCATCTGCATTTCAAATGGAAGCTTTTGCCAGTAAGGAAATTCAAGGTGGACCAGAACCATGGAAAATGCTGAAAGGAGAGTTAGCTTAAGTGCCAAATGTCCCCATGGACTTACGCCTTGGGTCATGCCTGTATGGGTTTGGGGCTGTGTGAGTTTGGGACTCATGTTCTGCATTTATTCATTCAACAAATATTTATCAAAACCTGTTATGTGCAAGGGATGTGAACAAAGGAAAACACATTTTTATTTTATTTTATATTTATTTTATTATTATTTTTTGAGATGGAGTTTCACGCTTGTTGCCCAGGCTGGAGTGCAATGGTATGGTCTTGGCTCACTGCAACCTCTACCTTCTGGGTTCAAGCGATTCTCCTGCCTCAGCCTCCCAAGTAGCTGGGATTACAGGCACCCGCCACCACACCCGGCTAATTTCTTTTTCTTTTCCTTTTCTTTTTTTTTTTTTTTTTTGAGACAGAGTCTTGCTCTGTCACCCAGGCTGGAGTGCAGTGGCACAGTCTTGGCTCACTGCAACCTTTGCCTGCTGGATTCAAGCAATTCTCCTTCCTCAGCCTCCTGAGTAGCTGGGACTACGGGCATGTGCCACCATGCCCGACTAATTTTTTCTATTTTTAGTAGAAATGGGGTTTCACTATGCTGGCCAGGCTGGTCTTGAACTCCTGACCTCGTGATCCACCTGCCTTGGCCTCCCAAAATGCTGGGATTACAGACGTGAGCTACCGCGCCCAGCCGCTAATTCTTGTACTTTTAGGAAAGATGGAATTTCACCATGTTGGCCAGGCTGGTCTTCAACTCCAGACCCCAAGTGATTCACCTGCCTCGGCCTCCCGAAGTGCTGGGATTTCAGGTGTGAGCCACCGTGCCCGGCCATGAAACACATTTTTAAAATACTAA
>NW_016804690.1:2002846-2017503 GCF_001698545.2 Rhinopithecus bieti
TTTTTTTTTTTTTTTTTGAGACAGAGTCTTGCTCTGTCACCCAGGCTGGAGTGCAGTGGCACAGTCTTGGCTCACTGCAACCTTTGCCTGCTGGATTCAAGCAATTCTCCTTCCTCAGCCTCCTGAGTAGCTGGGACTACGGGCATGTGCCACCATGCCCGACTAATTTTTTCTATTTTAGTAGAAATGGGGTTTCACTATGCTGGCCAGGCTGGTCTTGAACTCCTGACCTCGTGATCCACCTGCCTTGGCCTCCCAAAATGCTGGGATTACAGACGTGAGCTACCGCGCCCAGCCGCTAATTCTTGTACTTTTAGGAAAGATGGAATTTCACCATGTTGGCCAGGCTGGTCTTCAACTCCAGACCCCAAGTGATTCACCTGCCTCGGCCTCCCGAAGTGCTGGGATTTCAGGTGTGAGCCACCGTGCCCGGCCATGAAACACATTTTTAAAATACTAATGTGGGAACATATACTAAGTGAGGAGGAGTGTCCCTACAGCAGGTATAGATTTGGCAAAGGAAGGCACCCAGTTGTCCTGTGCTTCCTGGGGAAATTGTCCCAAACAGTCCTTGTTGACTCCTTGTTTTCACTGTACTACCCTCCCTCTTTTATGGTCTGAATGTGTCCCTCCCTACCTCAGATTCATATATTGGAATGTAATCGCCAATGTGATAGTATTAAGAAGTGGGGCCTTTGGTCCGTGATTAGGTCACGAGGGCAGAGGCCTCATGGAAAGGATTAGGGTCCTTATAAAAGGCCTTGAAGGAGTGGATTTGAACCATTCTGTCCCTTCCACCGTGGGAGCAACAAGTAACCATCAATGAGGAACAGGACCCTCATCAGACACTGAACCTGTTGGCATGTCTTATTTTTTTTTATTTTTAGAGATGGTCTTGCTCTGTTGCCCAGGCTGGAGTGCAGTGGCATGATCATAGCTGACTGCAGCCTCAAACTCCTGGGCTCAAGCAATCCTCCTGACTCAGCTTCCCAAGTAGCTGGAACTACAGGTGTGCACCACCATGCCTGGTTAATTTTCTTTTTGCATTTGTAGAGATGGGGTCTCACAATGTTGCCCAGTCTGGTCTCAACCTCTTGGGCTGGAGTAATCCTCCTGCCTCAAGCTCCCAAAGTGCTGGGATTATAGGCATGAACCACCATGGCCAGTCCCTACTGCCTTGTTGATCTTGGACATCCCTGCCTCCAGAAATGTGACAATACATTTCTATTATTTATAAATTACAGTCTGTGGTGTTTTGTTACAGCAGCATGGACTAAGATTCCCCTTCTTTTCCTTCACTGTGTCCTCTTTCCTGTCCTTGGTCCTTACTGTGGATGCGAGATTCACGAAATGCCCTCTCTTCCTACCATTCCAAATATACACCTTGCCAGATCCCAGGAGTTATGCAGCACACCCTGCCTCCTGCCGTGGCCCCTCCATATGCCCCACCCCCTTGGGGCCCTTCAGCACTGTAGGAATGATTGAAGCTTTCCTTCTACAGAGTGTGAAGTCTGGGATGATGTAATATATGGTGTTCTCATGCTGACTCTGGGCCACTCAGCCTGTGAAGAAACAGTAAAAAAAGTGTGAATTTCCGGGCATCCCCACAGACAGCAGGAATTCTTCCCAGTTTTAAGGAATCGAGCACCTCTGCCACTGACACCATTGCACTTTTGGCTAAGCAAAGGTGTGCCCCCATAACACTAGCAGCACTAGAGTGGGGATTCGTGTTTAGATGGGTTGGGGGAAGGGGGAAGGGACACCTCCCACTGCTTTCAAAGGGAGCCCGCAGGAGGGACACCGCTCAGAAACCACCTTAGCAGGGAGAGGCGGGGAAGAGGAGGAAGGAGGAGAAAACAGGGTGGAGTGGGGAGAGGAAGAGAGGGAGGACCTTGGGCAGAGCAGGGAAGCCAACCTGAGCAAACACAGCAGCCTGCGTGTTCCCAAGGCCACAATGCTGAGAATGTCCACTCCTAATCTGTGTGGTGGTCTGCATTGCTGGGCCCCCTGGCTCTCTTCTGGCATTCTCTGCCTCTGCCTCATACTCTTATTGGGCCAGGTGGGCTTGCTGCGGGGACACCCCCAGTGCCTGGATTATGGGCCCCCTTTCCAGCCCCTTCTGCACCTTGAGTTTTGCTCTGACTATGAGTCCTTTGGCTGCTGTGACCAGCACAAGGACCGCCGCATCGCTGCCCGGTACTGGGACATCATGGAATATTTTGATCTGAAGAGGCATGAGCTGTGTGGAGATTACATTAAAGACATCCTTTGCCAGGTAGTGAAAAGTGCCTTCCAGCCCCAGGGGTTTGGGTACTGGGTTGCATGGTGTGGGTGCTGAGCGGAGGGTGCTTTGGGAGTCCAGCCCTTTAGAAGTTCAAGTGCTGGGTGCCTCATCTTTGAGCTGCCGTCTTTGGACACGCACACTGAGATGAGTGTGTTCTGAATTTGGTCTCCATGGGTTCCCCAAACCTCTCCCTCTGGGATTCTGCTGGCCCTGATTCTTCTCCAGGCTCCAGGAGAATGAGAGGAATACTCTTCCTGGAGCTCTCAGAGCAGCCATTATTTGCCACGCTCCCTCTGCGGTGCATGGCAAATAACTATTTGCATCCTCTGTGGTGCTCAGAGAGTTAGGCACTTATACCCATGGCATTTACCGAGTGCGTTAAGGGAGGGAGTGGTGGCATCTGTTGGGGTCCAGTCCTTTCTCATCTGGCTGATTTGTGCCAGGGCATCTCTGGTGTCACTATGGTGGCAGCAGGGGTTGGGGACTCTCCCCAGAGTTCTGTCTATCCAGCACTCCAGAGCTGGAAGAGAGAGATGCAAGCAGCTGAGTAACAGTGACTCACAGAGTTTCTGCTTTTCCTGGTTGCCCAACAGCCAAAATCCACATCCCTGGGAGGCACCGTTTTGGTTGAGCTCAGCCTGAAAACTTTGTAGGAAGAGGATGTTTGGGGGTTAATGGAGAGAGGTCAGCATTTGGAAAGCTGATGAAAGAGGTTGCCTGGGGAGGAACCCTCTAATGATGTTGGGGAGGAGAGACAAGAAGTCCAGGCAGCCTTTTGAACTGAGACCCCTTGGGCTTGTCAGCACAATGACTTGGCTATCCACGGGCATCTCTTCATGACCACTGTTCCTGAACTTACTGACCACCATAACTGCCACACAAGATGTGGAGTGGTTAACTGAGCTTCCCAGAGTCCAGGAGAGAATTACAGCTGAGCCTGGCCCAGAAAGTCAGCCACCTGGGTGGCACCGCCTGGGGCTACACTCTTGGACACCACTCCTCAGCTGTTTCCTGGAGAATTAACTCTAGGATACCCATTAGGGTAGATGCTGAACTTTTACAAGTAGCACTGAGAATGTTTATTTCTGAGATCTCCCCTAGTAAAAATGTATACCCCTGACCCTTCCCTCTTGCATAACATTTCAGAAAGTCAAAGTCAGCAGTTCTGTTGTTTCAGGGATTTGAGGAATAAGAGCAATTTCAGCCAAACAATCCTACACATGTTTATTCGTTCCCATTTATAAGGTCCTCTTTCTTCCCCAACACATGTAGTGTGTACCCAGCAATGATTCTGCAGGCAGTTGTTATGATCCTCATTTTACTGATGAGGGTTCAATGGTTTAGATGACTTACCCAAGGCAAAACAATACTGGGGCACAGAGCTAGATGCTCAGGCTCCAAGTTTTGTGCCCTTTCAGTCACACCATGCTAAAGTATAGTAACAGCAGCACTGGCTTGTTTACTTAATGGTTTTCTGAGGTCCCCAAACTATATGCTCCATTGGAAGGATACTTTGTGCGTTTCGCTCACTGCTGCATCCCAGTCAATGTAGAGAACAGTGCCTGGCACGTAAGAGAGACTCAACAGGAGGGTCACATAGGACTCTTTTTTTTTTTTTTTGAGACAGAGTCTTACTCTGTCACCCAGGATGGAGTGCAGTGGCACGGTCTTGGCTGACTATAACCTCTGCCTTTCGGGTCCAAGCAATTATTCTGCCTCAGTCTCCTGAATACCTGGGACTACTGGTGTGTGATACCATGCCTGGCTTTTTTTTTTTTTCGTATTTTTAGCAGTGACAGGGTTTCACCATGTTGGCCAGGCTGGTCTTGAACTCCTGACCTCAGGTGATCTGCCCACCTCATCCTCTCAAAGTGCTGGGATTACAGGCATGAGCCACTACGCCTGGCCAGAGACCTTATGGCCTTTAATTTTCTTCCTTTAAAGTAAGGAAGTATCTGTTTAGTTACTGTGCTAATTGAGTAGAAGCAACTTTGCAAACTCTAAATGGCTGCGTGAGAATGTGCCATAGTGGTGGTTCTCTTTCCACAGCCCCCTTCTATTTTCTGGTATTGGATCCTTAATTCAGTCTCCCCTCTCTCTTTTTCCCACTCTCCGAGAGTGGACAGAATGAGCAAGGGGACACTTAAGAGTGGGTCATGTTGCTTCTTGACAGCTGCTGTAATAAGTGTCTTAAATGGAAACAGACACCCCGAGGGGAGCCTGTGAATCTCTGGGCTCCTTCTTCCCCTCTGCCCAATGACCAAAAGCTGGCTCTGCAATCTACAATCAGAGGAAATAAGAGAGAACAGGGAACTCACATATACATGAAAAACGCTGCTGGTCCTTTTGTGAAGCGATGGGAGCACATGAGATGGTTCTGCGCAGGCTGGCTGGCTCAGAGTCGTTAGTGATCAGAAGGCGGCTTCTGGGCCAATAGGTGAACTCTGCTGGAACACACGGCTCCAAACGACACCCTTTGAATAGGACTTTCTTACCTTTCTAATCTCAGTTGCCTCTGCCTTTCATCACTACTGGGAGTTGCTCATCTGCTCACAATATTCTATTTTCCTTCTAAAAAATGTTATAGTCTAGGGAGGTCTGAGTAGCAGCTACTCCTTCAGGCAAATAGTCCTCATATGTTTGTGTAAGGAGCAGGCATATTGCCCTATAGCCACAATTCAAATGTGTATAGGTTCCAGCATGGTACTTTGCATATATTAAACACTGAAATATTTTAAATAAATAATTGAAGAAATTGCTAGACACCTAATCTCTGAGAGTGATACATCCAATGTCCATTCTGATAATTTAATTTTCATTCTAAAATATTCCAAAATATGGAAAAGCACAGAAAATTAAATCATTAACACTGTATCTCCAACAACCACATTTGAACAAATATGAAATTTTTGCCATATTGTTTCATATTTGTATAAAGAAATAAAATCTTAGTAGATACAGCATCCATAAGAAAATGAGGCTGGGCCGACACGGTGGCTCATGCCTGTAAATGCCAGCACTTCGTGAGATTGAGGAGGCAGGAGAGTCACTTAAGCCCAGGAGTTTGAGATCAGCCTAGGCAACATGGTGAGGCCGTCTCTATGAAAAATAAAATAAAATGAAAATTAAAAAAAAAAAACAGATCTAGAAATTTAGTAATTTTTTTGAAAAATATTCATGCATAATTTAATAAAACTTTAAATGTCAAAAACTAAGCTGAAATGTTAGAGATAGCATAGTGAATATGAGAGATTTTCCCTGCTTTCTGCCTTTCAGGAGCATTAACTGGGTAGAAAATCACAGAGAAGAGTTTTAGCAGCATTTAGTAACAAAAACTCCAGAATCCTGACTTTTTCCCCCGAGGACCATATTTTCTTTCTGCTTGCTCAAAACGTGAGACAAGTGCCGGTGTGGCAGGTCTGATGCTGAGCCTGAGCTCCGCGTTCTTTTCTAGGAGTGCTCGCCCTACGCAGCCCACCTCTACGACGCCGAGAACCCCCAGACGCCCCTCCGGAATCTCCCTGGCCTCTGCTCTGATTACTGCTCTGCCTTCCATTCTAACTGCCACTCCGCCATCTCCCTGCTGACCAATGACCGAGGCCTCCAGGAGTCTCACGGAATGGACGGTGTCCGCTTCTGCCACCTCCTGGATCTTCCTGACAAGGACTATTGCTTCCCCAACGTCCTGAGGAACGACTATCTCAACCGCAACCTGGGCATGGTGGCCCAGGATCCTCGGGGCTGCCTGCAGCTCTGCCTGAGCGAGGTGGCCAACGGGCTGAGGAACCCTGTCTCCATGGTCCATGCCGGGGACGGCACCCATCGCTTCTTTGTTGCGGAGCAGGTAGGAGTGGTATGGGTCTATCTCCCTGATGGGAGTCGCCTGGAGCAACCCTTCCTGGACCTCAAGAACATCGTGTTGACCACCCCATGGATCGGGGATGAGAGAGGCTTCTTGGGGTTGGCTTTTCACCCCAGATTCCGCCACAATCGCAAGTTCTATATTTATTATTCGTGCCTGGACAAGAAGAAGGTAGAAAAGATCCGGATTAGTCAGATGAAGGTTTCTCGGGCTGATCCTAACAAAGCTGACCTGAAATCAGAGAGGTGAGAGGTACTCGTGAGAGTCTGCTGCTGTACTGTGTTCCGAAATAATGCCCACCAGGTCTGTGAGATAATAGAGGGGAATTTTACTGATTTTACAGAACTACTCCAACTGTTGAGAAAGGAGTCACTGTGGATTGAGGACGGCCCAAGTTAGACTCCTGAGTTAAGGCTGTTTAATGGGATGTAGCCATCACCTTACAGTTACCCTAAATAAAGACATGCTTGCCTGTCTTTACAAAGGGTAAGCAAGGACCAACAGTCATAAGGGTCTGAGAAAGAATTATAGCTAATATCAACATGTGAAACACAATAGTAGCCTCCGATTATTATGTGGCCATTGCATCCCAGGCCCTTTACTTTGAATGTGGGATTTCTCATTCTAACTGGAAGCTGTGGCACAGGGCCATCAAGCTATGGCTGCATGGCCAAGTGAGGACTCAGTTTTAACTGACCCCAAGCTCATGCTCTTTCCACCCTACCACTCTGCCTTCTTTTTCCCTTCTTCTCCTTTCTCCCTTGCCTCTTTTCCCATGGTAGACAGGTTGGAGGATTGCAAAGAGCATAAAGAACTGATAGATTAACCCCTCTTAAGTTGCTCCAAAGAAGGGATGGAGCATTCTGGTAGGGCAGAGAGTAAGGGCAAGCCCTAGAAAAGGACAGTTGTTACCCTGGCTGGGTCCACAGCTCATTAAATCATGGTATGAAAGAAAAATGAGGCCGAGCATGGTGGCTCATGCCTGTAATCCCAACTTTGGGAAGTTGAGGCACGCGGATCATTTGAGGTCAGGAGTTCAAGACCAGCCTGGCCAACATGGAAAAACCCTGTCTCTACCAAAAATTAGCCAGGCATGGTGGCACATGCCTGTAGTCCCAGCTACTCAGGAGGCCAAGGCAGGAGAACTGCATGAACCTGAGAGGCAGAGGATGCAGTGAGCCAAGATCACACCACTGCATGCCAACCTGGGTGACAGAGCAAGACTCCAGCTCAAAAAAAAAAAAAAAAAAAAAAAAAAAAAGGCCAGATGTGGTAATCCCACCCTCGGGAGGCTCTCAGCCGAGGCAGGAGAATTGCTTGAATCTGGAGGTGGAGGTTGCAGTGAGCTGAGATTACACCACTGCACTCCAGCTTGGGTGCAGAGTGAGACTCTGTCTAAAAAAAAAAAAGAAAAAAGAAAAAAGAAAAATGAGCCATAAAAGAGTTATACCAGGAAAAAAGCGTCATCTCAGAGACCCAAAACTACCTGCTTTGTGATCCTCAAAAACTCAGAAGCAGGTCTTGGCTGACTTGGCAAATCTTGGTGGCTTGGACCAGTCATTTCTGGGTATCTCAAGAGGATGTAACTTCAGCTTGTGTCAAATTCTAATGCATGGTTTCTTTTTTCTCTTCCAGGGTCATCTTAGAGATCGAAGAACCAGCCTCAAACCATAATGGCGGACAACTTCTTTTTGGCCTAGACGGCTATATGTACATATTCACTGGGGACGGGGGACAGGCTGGAGATCCCTTTGGCCTGTTTGGAAATGCTCAGAACAAGTAAGCTGTATGGAGGCTGGGACCCTGTCCCTTCAGAGTGAGCCCCTGGTACGGTGTTTTTGCATGGATGTCATCAAACTCAAATCATATGCTGCAAGATGTAGTCCACTCCATTGAGGCAATGGGAGGAATGTTTCTTTTTCAGTTCCATAAATTTCAGACATAGTGTATTTTGGTAGTTCATAATATTGATGCTCAATATAAGTGTCAAGTGTTATGTAAAGGAGAATTTGGGATTTTAAAAATATATATATTACCAGGTCATTATTTACCACACTAATCATCTAATTCAATTCAACTCAATAATATTATTGAACACCATGTTCCAGGTGCTGTGCTAGGCCCTGGAGACACATGAGATGAGACTTAACTACTGAGAGCCAATGTGTATTGGGTGCTTGCAGCTTGTCAGGCACTGGTCTAAGTACATTTGAGAAGGTAATTTTAACAATCTTCAAGGGCAAGAATTTATATCTAATATCTATTTTGTTAATTGATATATCACCAACACTTAGGACAGTGCCTGGCACAAGGGAGCCTTTCCATAATTACACATGAAATGAATGAATCATATGAAGTATACATATAATAGTATCCATTTTACAGACAAGCAAATGGAGGCACAGAGGTAATACAATGAGTAAGTGGAAAAAACAGAATCCCAACCCACATGATATGGCGCCAGAGCCCAGTGACGCTGTGTAGCCTAGATAAAGGTCATGTGGTCCTTCTGCCCTTTGCACCCAGTAAGCACTTGGCTTCTATTGTTCCTAGTAATAGAAATATTGAGGTTAATAATAATACAAAGCTAACATTTGTCGAATACCTACTGTGATTCAAGAATTGCATTAAACGCTATATACACAATAACTCATTTAACCCTTATATCAAAACCACACTGCAAGGTAAATAATATTTATCTAGCAATATATTTTAAATAGAGATGGGGTCTCACTGTATTGCCTAGGCTATTCTTGAACTCATGACCTCAAACCATCCACCCACCTCAGCCTCCCAAAATGTGGGATTACAGGCATGAGCCACTGCACCTGGCCAAGATATTAAAAATAATAGCAGCCTCTGATTATCATGTGTCCATTAGAGCCCAGACCCTTTACTTGAGTGTGAAATTTCTCATCATGATAGGAAGCAGTGGCACAAGGCCATCAGTTACTCTCCTCTGACTTTCAAATGAGGAAAGTCAGTCCCAGAGACCACAGTCACTGGCAGAGCCTCTCAAAAGCTTCTGTTCTGTTCTTTTAACTGACCACGTTGTTAAATAAAGAATAAACAATGTAACTAGCCTCTTTTAAAAATTTGTCATATTAGACCAAATCAGAGAGAAGCTGTCCTCATCATTAAAATAAGAATTGAAGCTGCAACTGGCTCAGGGTCAAATGGGCCAAGATCACATCAAACTTTTGCCTCGTAGTTCTTTTCGAGCCAAACATGGGACAGTCTTAAATATCTTGTATAGATTTAAAAGAAAATCTTCAAGCTCATTCTTGCTGGTACAAAAAAATAGGAAAATAAGAAGTCACAGCTTCCCATGTGATCCTTAGCAGTCTCTTGGCATCAACTATGAGTCGGCCCTTGTGGGTTGTCTCTTCCAGTCCTGTGGCTTTCCTTGCTTACCTGATTCTGTTTCCTGGCCTTCTTTCTTTCAGAAGTTCCCTGCTGGGAAAAGTTTTAAGGATCGATGTGAACAGGGCAGGCTCAGATGGCAAGTGGTACCGAGTCCCTTCGGACAATCCGTTTGTTTCTGAGCCAGGGGCCCACCCTGCCATCTATGCCTATGGGATTAGGAACATGTGGCGCTGTGCTGTGGACCGAGGGGACCCCATCACGCACCAGGGTCGAGGCCGGATATTCTGTGGGGACGTGGGCCAGAACAGGTTTGAAGAGGTTGACCTCATTGTGAAAGGTGGAAATTACGGCTGGAGAGCAAAGGAAGGGTTTGCATGTTATGACAAAAAACTTTGTCACAATGCCTCTTTGGGTGAGTAAGAAGCTCTCTCGGTGATTTCTTGGATGAGTTGAGTGGGTTGGAGGTGGAGGTGGGGAATAAAACCTGAATGTCCTGCCCTGCAGGTCATTTAAATCACGCCTTGTTCGTGTCCTGTGGCATAGTGCTTCTCCAATCCGTCCTCCAGCCACTCACTGGCACCAGAGACATCTTGGCAGTGGCTATTTTTAAAAAGTGAATTCCTAGACCCTGCCTCAGACCTAATGAATTTGAATTTTGGGTAGATTGGAGGCATGAGATTGACGCAGGAATCTGTATTTTAATAAGTTACCCACATTAATTTTAGGCATATTATTTTGAAAACCACTGGCAGAGCAAAATTGGTGTATGTTTTTATTTATTTCCCAACTGGTACAGGCCACTGAAATGATATTCTGCATATAGTCAAGTAAGAGGACACTTTCTTTTCTTTTTTGTTTTCTTTTTTTTAGACAGAGACTTGCTCTGTCACCAGGTTGGAGTGCAGTAGCACGATCTCGGCTCACTGCAACCTCCGACTCCCTGGTTCAAGCGATTCTCCTGCCTCAATCTCCTGGGATTACAGGCATGTGCCACCACTCCTAGCTAATTTTTGTATTTTTAGTACAGATGGGGTTTCACCATGTTAGCCAGGATGGTCTCGATCTCCTGACCTTGTGATCCGCCTGCCTCAGCCTCCCAAAGTGCTGGGATTACAGGCGTGAGCCACCATGCCCAGCCCAGGACACTTTCTAAACACCAATAATCAAGGTGTGATTTAGAAACTCCACCTGGCTCAAAATTCTAGTGTTCTGACTCTATTACTACTTCTTAGTCTTTTCTTGTCCTCTAAGTTATAAAGCAGTCTTACAGACTGTGACAGTATTTTCCATATCCTTAAACCAGGATATCTGCCATATCAACCTACAGGGAAAACTTAGCCATGTGGATTTCCAGGTCACTGCCTCATAGATGGAGGGAATTTTTGGCTTCCTCTCTGCCTGAGGATAGCAGTTAAGTAGGAAGCTTGCAAATATTGTGGATGGCCTATTGAGAACAATAAACATGATTTGCTTGCTTGCCTGTCCTACTGAAGACCAAGAGGTAAAGTGTTCTTCACTGAATTAGGCAACTGCATTAAAAAGTCCCCTTCTTCCTCCTTGAAGTTTTCAATTTTAGGCCACGACTCTCACTCTCTTTCCTCTCGCCTGGACAGATGATGTTCTGCCAATCTATGCTTATGGCCACGCAGTGGGGAAGTCAGTCACGGGAGGTTATGTCTATCGTGGTTGTGAATCCCCAAATCTCAATGGCCTGTATATCTTTGGAGACTTCATGAGTGGGTAAGGAAGGACTGCTGTCCCTTCTCTCTCTTTTTATTTGAACACTTTTACTGAGGTATAACTTACATATGGTGAAATATAATCATGTAGGAGCACAGTTGTATGATGTTTTACAAATGTATGCACTCATATTTCCAGCAACCATATCAAGAGGCAGAACACTTCCATCACCCTAGGAGGCTCCTTCTTTTCTATTCCCTCTCTCTCTCTCTCTCTCTCTCTCTCTCTCTCTCTCTCTCTCTCTGTTTCTCTCTCATACCAGGGGTTCACTTTAAAGGGACAGGGGCCCGGCTTCCATCCAGCTTACTTGCTCTGAGCATTTCCAAACATGCCAAAGGGATCTCCAGCCTGTCCCCCGTCCCCAGTGAATATGTACATGTAGCCATCCAGGCCTAAAAGAAGTTGTCTCTCTCTCTGTCACACACACACGCACACACACCCCGCAGCCAGAGATAAGCACTCCCACCACAGCTTAGTTTTGCTTCTGGAACTTCGTATATAAATGGAATCATTATAGTATGGACTCTTCTTTTTGTGCTTGGCTTCTTTAACTCGGCATTGTCTGTGGGATTCATCAATGTTGTTTCCATGTATCAGTAATTTGTCTTTTTTATTGCTTTGTAAAATTCAATTGTATGAATACACCACAATTTATTCATCTATTCTCTGTGTTGCTGATGGACATTTTGGCTATTCCCAGTTATGAAATATTGTGAATAACATGGCTACTGTATTTTATAGTTTTCAGTATAGAGATCTTGCATATTTACTTATCTCTTAGTGTTTGATGTTATAGTAAATTCCAGTTTCTGATTGTTAATTGTTAGAATGTAGAAGTTTTTTTATATTGAGCTTGCATCTGGCAACCTTGCTGAACTCCTTGTTCATTCTGATTGCTTTTTTATAGATTCTACCGGATTTTCTGTGTGGAAGGTAATTTTGTTAGAAGGTCTGTGAATATAGACACTTTTACTTTCTTTCTTTTCTTTTTTTTTTTTTTTGAGATGGAGTCCAGACTGGAGTGCAGTGGTGCAATCTCGGCTCACTGCAAGTTCCATCTCCTGGGTTCACACCATTCTCCTGCCTCAGCCTCCCGAGTAGCTGGGACTACAGGCGCCCGCCACCACCCCTGGCGAATTTTTTGTATTTACTTTCTTTTTTTTTTGAATTGGAAGCCTGCTCTTATTTTTTAACTGGCTTATTGCTCTAGCTTAATCTCAGTGCGGTATTTAGTAGAAGTGGGGGAAAGCATTCATTATCACCGTCATATTGGTGTGATGTTACTGTGTGACACCAATATGATGTCAGCTGTAGGTGATTTCTACACACCCTTTATCAAGCTGGGGACATTTTCTTTTATTTCTAGTCCTTTGAGAATTTGTATTAGATATAGATGTTGGGTTTTGTCAAAGGCTTCTTTTCATCTTTTGATGAATCATGTGGGCTTTTAAAATTTTAGTTTCTTAATATGGTGAATTTCGTCAATTGATTTAAAATTGTTAGAGCAGTCTTGCATTCTGAGAAAAATACCACTTGGTCATAATGCATTATCTTTTTTTTTTTGAAACAAGGTTTTGCTCTGTTATGTAGGCTGGACTGCAATTGCACAATCATAGCTCACTACAGCCTCGAACTCTTGGGCTCAAGTGATCCTCCCACCTCAGCCTCCCAAGTAGCTGGTGGCACCCAGCTAATTAAAAAAAATTTTTTTTTGTAGAGATGGAGTCTTACTATGTTGCCTAGGCTGGTCTTGAACTCCTGGCTTCAAGCTATTCTCCCACCTTGGCCTCCCAAAGTGCTAGGATTACAGGCATGACCTGCTGCCCCTGGCCCCATCCTTTTCATATATATAGATTTGATTTGCTGGCATGTTGTTTGAAATTTTAAAATCTATGTGCATGAAGGAATAGTGAACTGTAGTTTTTCTTTCTTGTAATGTATTTGTCAGACTTTGGAATCAGGGTAAACAGGCTTTATAGAATAAGTACTCCTGTTCAATTATCTGGAAGAGTTTGTGTAAAATAGGTATTATTTTTCCTTATGTGTTCTTCATTCCAAGAAAAACTATCTGGGCCTGAAGTTTTCTATGTGAAAAGACTTTTAATAACAAATTTAATTTCTTTATTAGATTTAATTATTCAGTTTATCTATTTCTTTCTGAGTGAGCTTTGGTAGTCTGTGCCTTTCAAGGAATTTGTCCAGTTTGTCTATGTTGTCAAATGTATTGGCATTCAGTTGTTCATAATATTCCTTTATTATTCTTTAAATATCTATAGAAACTATGGTGATGTCACTTGTCTTGTTCTAGATACAGCTGGTAGTTGTGTCTTCTCTTTTGTTTTTTAAATCAGTCTGGTTAGAGGTTTATCCATTTTATTGATCTTCTATAAGAACCAGCTTTTGTGTTCATTGATTTTTTTCCTATTACTTTTGTGTTTTTTTTCTATTTCATTGATTTCTTCTCTTTTTTCTTCCTTCTGCTTGATTTGGGTTTAATTTGCTCTTCTATTTCTAGTTTCTCAAGATGGAAGCTGAGGTTATTGATCTGAGACCTTTCATCTTCACTAATATATGTGTTTAGTGCTATAAACTTTCCCCCAAGTACTACTTTAGCAGTATCCTGTAAATGCTGATATATTGTGTTTTCATTGTTATTCAGCTAAAAATATTTTCTAATTTACCTTTTGATTTCTTTGTCCCATGAGTTATTTCAAAGTGAGATATTTAGTTTCCAACTACCAGAAGATTTTCCAGAGATCTTTCTGCTATTGATTTCTATTTTAGATTTACTGTGGTCCCAGAACATATTGTATATGACTTGGGGAACTATCTTTGATTTTCTGGGTGGGTCCTAAATGAAATTACAAGTGTGTTTAAAAGAGGAAGGTAGGGGGAAATTTGAAGATGTGAGAGATAGAAGGTGATGTGACAACGAAGGCAGAAGGAGAAAAGGTGACGTGATGTGGGGCCATGAGCCAAGGCATAGGGACAGCCTTCAAAAGCTGGAAAGAGTGAGGAAATCGATTCTCCTGCAGCGCATCTGGAGGGAGCACAGTCCTGCCAGCACCTTGATGTTGGCTCAGTGAAGACCGTTTCAGAGTTCTGGCATCCAATTCTATAAAAGAATAAGTATATGTTGTTTTAAGTCACAAAGTTGTGGTAATTTGTAGTCGTGGTAATTTGTTACAGTGGCAATAAGAATGTTACCATTCCTAATGCTCTCAATTCCTTTGGGTAGATGCATATTTCTATCTGATATCATTTTTCTTCTGTCTGAAGAACTTCCTTTAACATTTCTTGTTGATGGGGTCTATAGTGATGAATTCTTTTCCCTTTTGGAGTCTTTATTTTGCCTTCATTTTTGAAAGATGTTTTCACTGGGTATAGAAGTCTGTGTTAGCATGG
>NW_016804690.1:2019695-2023329 GCF_001698545.2 Rhinopithecus bieti
TTTTCACTGGGTTTAAAAGTTTTTTTTTGCATGGTTTTTTTTTTTTTTTTTTTTTTTGAGACGGAGTCTTGCTCTGTTGCCCGGCGTAGAGTGCAGTGGCCCGATCTCAGCTCACTGCAAGCTCCGCCTCCCGGGTTCACGCCATTCTCCTGCCTCAGCCTCAGGAGTAGCTGGGACTACAGGCACCCGCCACCTCGCCTGGCTAGTTTTTTTGTATTTTAGTAGAGACGGGGTTTCACCGTGTTAGCCAGGATGGTCTCGATCTCCTGACCTCGTGATCCGCCCGTCTCGGCCTCCCAAAGTGCTGGGATTACAGGCTTGAGCCACCGCGCCCGGCCAGCATGTTTTTTTCTTTGATTCTTTAGAGGTTGCCACACTATTTTCTGGCTTGCATCATTTCCAATGAGAAATCTGCTGCCAGACTTCTCCTTGTTCCTTCATATGTAATATTTTATTTTTTTCCCTATGACTACTTTTTAAGATTTTCCCTTTATCATCAGTTTTGTGCAATTTCATTAAGGTATGCCTTAGTTTGGTTTTCTTCATATTTCTTGTGCTTAGAGTTTGTAGCAGTTATTGGATCTGTGAATTTATAGCTTTCAAGAAATATGGAACATTTTTGGCCATTATATCTTCAAATATGTTTCCCTCTGTCTGGCACTCCTTCTCTCCTTTTTTTTTCCCTTTTCTATTTTTTTTATTAACAAGCTACATAACCAAGAACAAAAACACAACAGCCTTAAAGCTGAAACAGCATTAAGTCAAACTGCTGCTGCAGTTCACGGATGTACCTGGGGTACATGCTCCCTCATTGCCAGGCTGGATGTAGGCACATGACTGTACATTCAGGCATATACATGACCAAGAAGAATGAGAGAAATGGAAAACACTGGAGAACAGAAAGTATCAAGGACTTTTCATCAGGCAATCCCAAAGTGCTCTGCTCTCTTCCTGTTCTTTGCCTCTGTATCCTCTGTGGTTCCAGTTCCAGCTGAACTTGTGACAATCCCAAATCGCTCCTTCCTCTTTTTCAGTTTCTCATCATCTTCAGACTTTCTGGAGATTGAAGAGACATTCAAACCAAATCTTTGAGCTCTTTCCTTCGGCTTATCCAAGTTAACCATAGGTTTGTTATCAGATAACAGACCTTTTGTTGGAACTGAAGAAATCCCAAACCTAGCTGCCCGACCAGCTTTCTTACTCTTCAAGCACACAGGTACATTGAATCATTCAGCTCTCTTCTGCATACTCTCAGTCTGTGGTATTTCAGATGTAATTTTCACCACTTTTTTCTCTGCTGCCACATCAAGTTTTTTTAGGGGGTTCTTCCTCTTTGACAGGGAGCTCAATGGGCTTTGTTTCTTCTTCCTCTGTTTCATCTCACATCTTCATTTGCCTCCTCTTCAGCGTGTTCTTCAAGATATGCCTGGAGTCTGTGGATAAGATCTTGCTTTGTTCCTTTGGTCTCCAAACCATGAGCAAAATATTCTTGCCTTAGTTCAGCAAGCTTCAGCTTATGGATCTCCATCGTCTTGGTTGCCATCTTGTTACCCCTCCCTTCTCTCCTTTTATTCAGAGGCTCTAATTACATGTATATTAGCCTGCTTAAAGTTGTTCCACAGTTCACTGATGATATATTTATGTTAAAAAATTTTCTCTGTGTTTCATGTAGGGTAGTTTCTATTGCTATGTCTGTAGTTCATGAATCTTTTCTTTTGTAATGTCTAGCCAGCCATTCATCCCATTGAGTGTGTGTGTGTGTGTGTATAATCTCAATGTATTTTTCACCTCTAGGAACTTGATTTGGGTCTGCTTTGTATCTCTCATATCTCTACATAACTTTTTAAACATATGGAATATAGTAAGAATCATTGTTTGAATGTTCTTGTCTGCTAATTTTAACATCTTCGTCAGTTCTGTGTCAGTTTCGATGGGCAGATTTTACTTTTTATTATGGGTTGTATTCATGTCCTTCTTTACTTGCCTCGTAATTTTTGATTGGATGCCAGAAAGTATTAATTTAACTTAGTAGTGCTGGATATTCTTGTATTCCAATAAATGATTTTGAATTTTGCTTGGAGACATAGTTATTTGGAAGTAGTGTAATTCTTTCAGGTCTTGCTACTAATTATTTACTAAACAGAACCAAGGTAGTGCTTCTTCTAGAGCTTTCTATTCCTCACTACTGAGTTCTGTTCCTCACTACTTATGCTATTCCTGATCCCAAGTAAATGCTAAGTACTTTTTCTTCTAAATCTTTCCTTTGTTTTTAAATATTTTCTCACATGTACCTGCTGTTGAGTATACTGACGATTATTTCAGGGGAACCTTTTGCAGCTCTCTGGCATTCGTTCTCTGTGCAATTTTCTTCTCTCCAGTATCTATCCTGCAATCTCTTACTGCATTGGTTTTCCTGGACTCTCAGCAATGTCTTTTCAGCTCAAGGAGCCTGCTAGGCTTTGCCTGTATTTTCCCTCCCTGTGCTGGACACTCTAAAGGTAGTATGCTGGAACAATCATAGGGTTCACCTTGTTTGTTTCCTATATCTCAGAGAACATACTCCTATATTGCCTGATCTTCAGTATCTTTGAAGTCATTATTATTCTATCTTGTGCAGGTTTTGGAATGTTTAGGATGGGAGAGTAAATCTGGTCCCTGTTAGAAAAGATGTTCTATTTTCATGCTGCAATTCTTAGTTACAGAGATAGGGTAAAATGACTAATTGGTCAGGTCCTTTATCATCACTTACTAGATCTTTGGGATTTCATTGTTCTTTATGTTTTTCTCCCTACAACCTCCATTCACTACTGCCCCCATACGCACATCATTTGGTTAACATGCAGTGATTCTTTATTTATTTATTTATTTTTGAGATGGAGTCTCACTCTGTCGCCCAGGCTGGAGTGCAGTGGTGCAATCTCAGCTCACTGCAACCTCTGCCTTCTGGGTTTAAGCGATTCTCATGCCTCAGCCTCCCAAGCAGCTGGGACTACAGGCGCATGCCACCATGCCTGGCCAATTTTTGTATTTTCAGTAGAGACAGGGCTTTGCCATGTTGGTCAGGCTGGTCTCAAACTCCTGGCCTCAGGTGATCTGCCTGCCTCAGCCTCCCAAAGTGTTGGGATTACAAGCATAAGCCACTGCACCCAGTCATAGGCAGTGATTCTTAATTGAGGTATACTTATAAAAATCCCTTGGGTTTGGGATCTCTGTTTCCATCAAACTTTCCAGGTGATTCTGATGAGCACCCTGAGTTTTACCAACTTCCTTTCCCTTTTCTTCTAAAAACCTGCTTTTAGTTCAGATAGATGATAGAGGGATAAGAAGCATCTTTCTGCTACTATATAAGCATACAGCAATAATAATAACAGTAGTTTTTTTTTAACCCTTACGATGTGCCACACACATTGGTGAGACGTTTATGTATATTATTTTATTTAACCTTCAAAATTCTCCCCTATGGTAAATTATGTTATCACTCCCCATTTTACAGATGAGGAATCTGAAGCTTAGAGATACTGGGCAACTACCCAAAGGTCACACAACTAATAAAAATAAGATCAGTCTTTTGTAGTGGTGCAGCCTACACAGTGCAGCGCATCAAACTCTTTTTTTTTTTTTTTTTTTTTTTTTT
>NW_016804690.1:2023705-2067328 GCF_001698545.2 Rhinopithecus bieti
CAATAAACCTTTTTTTTTTTTTTTTTTTTTTTTTTTTGAGACAAAGTCTCGCTCTGTCACCCAGGCTGGAGTGTGCAGTGGCATGATCTTGGCTCACTGCAGCCTCCACATCCTGGGTTCAAGCAATTCTTGTGCCTCAACCTCCCAAGTAGCTGGGACTATAGGCGTGCACCACCCTGTCTGGCTAATTTTTGTATTTTTAGTAGAGATGGGAGTTTCACCATGTTGGCCAGGCTGGTCTTGAACTCCTGACTTCAAGTGGTCTGCCTGCCTTGGCCTCCCAAAGTGCTGGGATTACAGGTGTGGGCCACTGGGCCTGGCCCAAACTCCTCTTATAATAGAACATGAACTTCCACATCTAGGGCAAGTGGGTGATTGAAATATCTCTGAAGAAGCTTTTTGGTTGCTTGGAGGGAGGCTAGTTATTGATCTCTTAATGGGAAACTCAGTCCTAGTACTCAAGGGTCCCTGATTCTAGGAGAAAAAGTATTCTGCAGAGTGGATATATGGATTCCTAAAACATAAGGTTTTATTTTTCATCTAGTCGACTTATGGCTTTGCAGGAAGATAGAAAAACCAAGAAATGGAAGAAGCGGGATCTTTGCCTGGGCAGCACTACGTCCTGTGCCTTCCCAGGGCTGATCAGCACCCATAGCAAGTTCATCATTTCCTTTGCTGAAGATGAAGCAGGTAACATATGTACAGAGTTGTTTGATTTCTACTTCCTGGAACTTGGATAATCACAGGCATCAACTAAACATTTATTTTAAATAGTAATTATCACTTCTACTATGATCACTATCACTTAGTCATCTTTTATAATGTACTGGATACTATTCTAAGCACTTCACATTTTTCACCTTATTTTGTAATCATAACACCCCCATGATAAAATTACTTTTGATTTTTTTCTTCTTTTTTTTTGAGACGGAGTCTTGCTCTGTCACCCAGGAGGGAGAGCAGTGGCGCCATCTCTGCTTACTGCAACCTCCGCATCTGGAGTTCAAGCAATTCTCCTGCCTCAGCCTCCCAAGCAGCTGGGACTACAGGTACCTGCTACCACACCCAGCTAATGTTTGTATTTTTAGTAGAGATGGGGTTTTGCTGTGTTGGCCAGGCTGGTCTCAAATTCCTGACCTCAAGTGATCTGCCCGCCTCAGCCTCCCAAAGTGCCGAGATTACAGGCATAAGCCACGGTGCCCGGCCCCATAATGTAATTATAATGCTCATTTCACCAATGAAGAAACAGACTGAATATGTCAGCCTACTCCTTCCTGGTTGAACCACACAACTCACTGTGAGGGAAAGATCTATGCTGAACCGCAGTTCTAGGAATGTGGAAAGGGCCAACAGTGGACCAGACTAAATGGGCAGTGGGTGTTTATGCTGCCGGTGCTGTCTGGGAAACGGACCTCTAGTGATCATCTCACTGGTTGGGCCAGGCTCTTTCCTGACCTTGCCAAGAGTTTGTGAGCAAAGGAAGATTTTATTTATTTATTTATTTAGAAATCTGAGAAAAAGGTAGACATCTAGGTAGGAGGTTCCTCAATAGACAGACTAGGCACGTGTTAAGGGCTTCAGTGAAGCATGATGTGCACATGTACATGAGAGAGAGACCCAGAGAGACTCAGTTCTAATACGCTTCCAAACATTTTATCATCAGAAAACCGATTTTTAACTTCAGCTTTACATAAGTTATGTTTCACTCGGAAAGATAAAGTTTTCAAATTTTAAATATTTTTGTTTTGTTTTATTTGAGGACAGTGAACTTTCCAGTATATGGCACTAGATATCATGTTTAGAGGCAGAGATAATAAGGTGATCTCTCAGGGTCCCTTCCACATCTAGATTCTCTATAAGTGGAAAAAAATAATTAAACAACAGAAAACCAAACCAATCAAAAAGAAAAAAAGAAAAAAGAAAAAGATTCTCTGTAGGTATAAACCAGAGTCTCAAAGGATTCTGAAATATTTGGTTTCTTTCCCTCTGGGCCATGAGGTGGCTGCCTGGGACCTTCACTTGAGTAGGATATAAGGAGACCCAGTCATCTCCTGGACCCTTTCCTCTCAGCTAGCTGATGAACAGATAGTTTGAGATGAATGTTCTATAGGAGCAGAGGAAACTTCAAGAATTTTGGAAACTTCAAGTATTTTAACAGAAAAAAGTCTATGTGAGTTTCAAATTGGAAGTCCAAACACATGAAAAAAGAGAGAAACCACAAGCTGGCAGGATGATGGCCAGTGGAAAGAAAGTGACGTGAAAGCTCCAGGCGGTAGTGGGGCCTCTCCTCTGCCGGACACTGCCGTGGGTGAAACCCTCCCGAGGTTGGACCCCCAGAGTCTGCCCAGGGATCCTGGGCTGCCATCTTCTGTGGTTGTTCCTGGCTTTGGTGGCTTGGTTTGTTGTGCTTGTAGACGTCTCACAGTAGAAAACGGTTAAAACAAACAAACAAACAAAAAAGAGTCATGGTACATCTGGCAAACAAAACAGAGTCCTTGGCTGAATTTTATGGGGTAGACTTGCCAAAGTGTTCCCAAGCCTTTGCCCAAGGGCGGCCCTGAGGCTAATGAGGCTGTTCCTGAGGCAGGCTATTATTTTTTTTTCCAGAGTTGCTTGCTCTTGTGTTTTTGCATAAACTGATTCATACTTTCTGCTCTTGGCATATTCTTTTCCTCTGAGAGGCATTTTTAGATCTGAGCATTATTTCATTATTTTATTACCAGGCCACTGGCTTTAGGTAAGTCACCTTTTACTTGGAACTCGAGCTCTGCCTCACCTATGGCTACAGTTCACATTCTGGGTCACGCCCTACAGTTCACGTCCTGAGAGTTGATAGCTGGTATGAATTACTGCTGAGCGAATGGCTGGTGCGGAGCTGCCCATTGCTGAGGATTGATTGATGGGATTTCTGAAAGTCAGTCACTGAAGCACATTCCCAAGAGGGCTGGTCAAATGAATTATGTTTGTAGTAAATTTGTATAGCATGCATTTTTGTTTTACATGGCATATTATAGTTTTTTTTTGTTTTCTCCCCTAAGACATATATTAAAATATCAGTTGGATACTACAGATGAAATTCACCTCTAGCATAGTTTTAACCTAAAAATAAAATGGGAAGTCTATGGAATGTGGAAGACATATAATTTACACAAACTGCAGTCCTGTATAGGCAGGGTTTTCAATTTTCTTTTTAGACTAGGAAGGCCTTTGCATGGTCTCGAGGGGCCCCTGCCTATGTACTCGTGGACCTTTCTTAGACACCACATTTATCGAATGGTAGAATCACTCTGGATGGTACCTGGGGTTGCCATTCAGACAGAGCAAACTGACTCTAAAGGAGGGTGTGTCCTAATTCATCAGATCTCTTACATGGGGAAGATTATAAATTTAGTTTGTCAGTACACAAATCATAGTCTGTTAGGCAGCTGCTACCCTGTGCAGTGGCTATGCAAAGACCACGAGGCTCACACTTAGCACAAGACAAACACTGGTCTCTGTTCTCCACAAAAAGCAGTTGTTTAGAGCTGTTGTGTGGTGGCTCATGCCTGGAATCCTACTGCTTTGGGAGGCTGAACTGGGAGGACTGCTTGAGTGCAGGAGGTTGAGACCAGCCTGAGCAACATAGGGAGACCCTATCTCTACAAAAAGTTTAAAAAATGAGCCTGATGTGGTGGCATGCACCTGTAGTCCCAGCTACTCAAGTGACTGAGGTAGAAGGTTTGCTTGAGCCCAGGAGGTGGAGGCTACAGTGAGCTGTGATTGTGCCACTATACTCCAGTCAGCAGCAGAGCAAGACTTTGTCTTAAAAAAAAAAATCAGTTGTTTAAATAACCCAGAGCTGTATAAAGCTTTAGGTTTTTCAGAATTGCAACTTAATAGACATTTTCTTTCATAAAATTGAGAAAGAATTGTGTAAGGCACATAACAGCAAGTGAATTTAATTCAGTGTAATAGCACAAACATTGGGTCAGAGAGATGAGAAAGTAGTAATAACTACGAATATCGAACACTTTTTTTTTTTTTTTTTTGAGACAGAGTCTCGCTCTGTTGCCTACTGCACTGGGAGTGTAGTGATGCAGTCTTGGCTCACTGCAAACTGTGCCTCCCAGATTCAAGTGATTCTCATGTCTCAGCCTCCTGCATAGCTGGGATTACAGGCATGCGGCACTACGCTCGGATAATTTTTGTATTTTTAGTAGAGGGGGTTTTTGCCATGTTGGCCAGGCTTGTCTCAAACTCCTGACCTCAGGTGATCCACCTGCCTCAGCCTCCCAAAGTGCTGGGATTACAGGCGTGAGCTACCGCGCCAGCCTGGTTATCTAACACGTTCTAATTGAATACCTAACAATCACTTGAGGCATTGTGATCCCCATTTTACAAATGAATAAATATCTCGAGGGCTGTGCAGGTGAAGAGGTCTCCCAAGATAGCATGGAGAGGAACTGGTGTTATCAGAAATCAAACCAGACTTCTGGGACTCTCCACTGGGGCTTATGACCCCACAGCATAATGTCCCTCACAAATAACTAGAAAGCAAGGTGGAATGAGGCAGTTACTGTGAGAAAAGAACATTTCCCAGAGCTCCAACTGGCAAAAATGGGAAGGAGCGGGGGTCTTTCTAAGAGTGTATTAGTCCGTTTTCACACTGCTGAAAAAGACATACTTGAGACTGGGTAATTTACAAAAAAAAAAAAAGAAGCTTAGTGGACTCACAGTTCCACATGGCTGGGAAGGCTTCACAATCATGGTGGAAAGTGAAAGGCACATCTTACATGGTGGCAGAAGAGAGCAAATGAGGGCCAAGAGAAAGGGATTTCCTCTTATAAAACCATATAAAACCATCAGAGCTCATGAGGCTTATTCACTACCAGGAGAACAGTATAGGGGAAGCTGCCCCCATTATTCAATTATCTCTCATTGGGTCCCTCCCACAACATGTGGGAATTATGGGAGCTACAATTCACGATGAGATTGAGTGGGGACACAGCCAAACCACATCAGAGAGATACAGGAGAGAGTGGGTCGGGGTGATTTTTGTGGGGCATGGAAAAGACCAAGAGAAGAGGTGGAGAGTGGGGAGGGTCACCAGGAAATAAGGAACTCAAGGACGGAATGAAAGAGGAAAATGGGAGTCAGGCTGAAGGGAAACAAAACGACTAAAGAAGGGGCAAAATAAAGCGGTTGACAGATGGTCCTCAGCCTGCAGACTGTGTATATCCAAGTGTTCACAGAGGAAAGAGGTAAGGAAGGAAATGGAGATTCACTGAGGTGAAGTTTCCGAGAGCAAGGAGGTGATAAGGGAGAAAGCTGTTTGGTTTGATAAACAAACATACACATGAAATTACCTCTGCTAGGCCATACACTCAGCTAGTCTTTGGGGGTTCAAAGATGGACTTTCTCCTCAAGGAGCTCATAGCCCAGCGAAGCTGACGTCAGTTAGGTTTCTGGGATTCCATTCTTGGGGCTCACTGCATTTTAGGACCATAACCTCTTTTTGACCATTTTCTGTGCATCCAGCTCTGTGTCTCAGTGCTGCCTGATGTCCCATTATTGCCTGTCTATTTTTGTTGCTTTAGGGGAGCTGTATTTCCTGGCGACCTCTTACCCAAGTGCCTACGCACCACATGGATCTATTTACAAGTTTGTTGACCCCTCAAGGTGAGATTTGATGTCATTTTCTTCTCAAATGCATTTTTCTCATTTCTTATCTCCATGGCAGGCCATAAAAACAATCCTCACTGTCCCTCAAATTACCAAAAATTATTGATGAAGCAAACTCATGTTCTAGATGAAAAGCAGTTTGGACAAATAATGGCATAGGACAATGAGTCTATAGAAATTATGAAATACTTAGGAAACGGTCTCTTTGCAGTTGGACATGAAGACCTTGAGTCTTTCTAGGGTTAGTCTAGGTCTGTGGCTTTTTTTTTTTTGAGATGGAGTTTCACTCTTGTTGCCCAGGCTGGAGTGCAATGGTGCGATCTTGTCTCACCGCAACCTCGGCCTTTCAGGTTCAAGCGATTTTCCTGCCTCAGCCTCCCAAGTAGCTGTGATTACAGGCATGCACCACCATAGCTAGCTAATTTTGTATTTTTAGTAGAGATGGGGGTTTCTCCATGTTGGTCAGGCTGCTCTCGAACTCCTGACCTCAGGTGATTCACTGCCTTGGTCTTCCAAAGTGCTGGGATTACGGGCATAAACCACCATGACAGGCTATTTTTTTTTTTTTAATATGCTTCTGGAAGTGTCTGTCTGAGGTCATCTTACAACATGCATATACCTCTGAGCACCTGAGTAAGTACTGCTCCCCTGTGCCCTGGGCTTTGTGCAGATCTCCAGGTCTTTGGCAAATACGTTTAACTGACAGGTTCCTCAGTAGCTCCACCTGACCTTTTCTGGAGTTTAGTGTTTATTCACTTGCTGGGCTCTATGCTGTTTCCTTCTGCTTCTTTGCTTATCTCTCTCAGAGGCTGACCAACCTCCACCAGCACAGGCAAAAGCCACAATACCACTTCCCGCTTGAGAGGTTGTTGGGTCTGGGTCAGGTTATCTGCCCAAGGGAGGGTGATGCAGTGTATCCATCCTGAGGAGTCTGGGCAGTGCACTAGATTTTTTTTTTTTTTTTTTTTTTTAATAGACAGAGTCTCACTCTGTTTCCCAGGCTGGACTGCAGTGACATGATCTTGGCTCACTGCAACCTCTGCCTCCTGGGTTCAAGCTATTCATGTGCCTCAGCCTCCCAAGTCACTGGGATTACAGGCATGCACCACCACACCTGGCTAATTTTTGTATTTTCAGTAGAGATGGGGTTTTGCCATGTTGCCCAGGCTGATCTCAAACTACTGGACTCAAGCAATCCACCTGCCTCGACCTCCCGAAGTGCTGGAATTACAGGTGTGTGCTACCATGCACCCTGCCCCAGTGCTCTAGATTTATCTGAAAATTCTTGCCAAAGCAAGAAAATCTCCCCCTGAATTAGCTTACAGATAGACCAGCAGAAGAGAATTTTCCCCTGAGGCTTATGTTACCCATATCTGGATTGGCATTCAGTAGACATGAGGCAAATAGGTCCAGCCACTGGTTAGGGCTTTGGGGCCAGCTCTAGCTCAGCTTCTGTTTGGCCACAGGGCTCTCAGTTTGTGTATTCTTGGAAGTTGCTGGAAGAGGCTCCGTCCCTGAGGCTGTGCCCAGGGTGATGTGTGGATGGTGGAGGGTGGATAGCCAAGGGGTGAATTTAATACTGGGCTGTTTCCACTGCTGGGTCTGCTTCTGTGCACATATCCTGGGCTTAGGGGCTGGAGCAGACTCAGGGTCTTTAAAGTGCTTCTGATGGTTGATGATGCCTTGGTGGGGAGTTCTCTTTCCATTAATAGGCTTCTTTTGTGAACCCATTTTTCTTTCCTTTGGCAGTTTTCTGATTTAGCTGGCAGATAATTTAACTCCCCACTTTCACAAGAGCAGCTGTGAGAAGCCATACGGAAAGCACCCATAAAGCATTTTCACACTGAAGACATCCTTACTCGTTCACCTTTTTTTTTTTTTTTTAAATTGACATTTATGGAGTTATTCCTGTGTGCCAGGCACTGTGCTAAGTGTCATGCATGCAGGCTGTCATTTAATGCTGACAGAATTCCAACCAGGCAGGTTAACACCCTCACTCTATGGATAAAGAAACTGAAGGCTAGTTAAGTTAAATTACTTGCCCCAGGTACAGCTAGTAAGAGGAGCCTGGAATAGGAACTCAGTTCTCTTTGTGGACAGGTCATTTCAGCACTACTCCCTCCATTCAGTTATAACTATATCAAATCACATAGACTTTTTAAAGCTTCTATAAGTGGACCAGATTCTGCTCTGATTACTTATTCAGCTTGCCTTTGCACTAAATGCACCACTCCCAGCATTTTGAGGGCACCTGATTAATTTATGTATCCGTTTCTCCCTCCCATTTTTTTTCCTCCTACCCTTCCTTTAGGGGTAGCTAAATACAGTGGTTGAGAACATGGACTTGAGCCTGGGCTTGGAATCTTGGCTTTGCCACTGACTAACTGTGTGGCCTTGGGCCTGTTTCTTAGCCTGTGTGAGCCTCAGTTTTCCCTCTGTAAAATGAGTATAGTAATAGTACTTACCTCACAGCAGTGTTAGGAAGACTCAGTGAGCTAATATTTGCAAAGTATTTAGAATGGTGCCTAAGCACTACATAAGTGTTTGTTAAATAAATACAATTACCTTTTCTTTCCCCTCCACCTGGACTTGGGAGGATGGCAGTGAGAGACAGAGTTGGAGCAAGGCAGAGAAGGCAATGGGGACAGGCTGCGAAGTTCCAGCTCTGCTCTCTACAGTGGAAGTACTCTCTGTCCTCAAAGTCCCTTTTATTTCAGAAGAGGTACCCGGGGACAAGCAGTTTAAGAATGTGTGTGTTACTAGGCAGAGAAGCAGGCATTGCTTAAGGGCTGTGCCTTGAGTTCTTGAAGACATTTTCTTTAAAGGGAGTCACCAGCACCACCATCAGAAGCAGCAGCAGAATCATCCTCATCATCAGCCTCATCTGTGAACTCTTGTTATGTGCTGGGTACTGTTCCTAGGAAGATGGGGAATATTAGTTTTTGCATTTTGTAGATGTGGAGACTGAGACTTAGCAAGGTTTATTTGCCCCTGATTACCAGGATGTGAACCCGTTTTGACTGCCACCATGCCCATACTCCTAACTCCCTTTCTGCACTGTCTCTCAAGGGCCTGAGGTGCCCTGCTCTGTCTGTGCCCTTTTACCTCTCCTTCTGAGCTCATAGCATATTTCGTATTACATCTACCCCATCCCCATGGATAAGTAAAGGCTGACCCCAATTCTTGCAAATATACACCCTCTGGTGACCTTGATTTTCTGGTTGCATCTTCAGAGTCTTGCGTCCTCATGATTTCTGTTTGTGTTTTTAGGCGGGCACCCCCAGGCAAGTGCAAACACAAGCCAGTGCTGGTGAGAACCAAGAGTAAGCGGATCCCGTTCAGACCACTCGCCAGTGAGTCCATCTTTGAGTCTTAGGCTCAGGCCCTGGTGTGGAGGCTAAGGCAGTGCCCTCAGCAAGCAGGCTATAATTCCCACGGTGGAGTCTTAGTTACCCCCTGAGGGAAATTAAGTCTATACATCTCCTCTGCATAACAGAGGAGTTATGAGTGCGAGGATACCCGCTTCTACTGTGACTGGTTTCCTCCATTCATTCATTCACTCATTCATTCATTCATTCATTTGTTGATTCATTCATTTAATCGTTCATGTATTCATTCATTTGGCATCATTCATTTCGTACTTACTTTGTGGCAGGAACTATGCTTATCCCTAGAGATACAACAATGAACACTTAAAGCCTATGACGTGTAGGAATTCAGAGTTAAATAGGAGTGGGGATAGGAAGTGCAGGCAAATAAAGAAATAAATGTAGCACTAATGTTCTGGTATAGAAGGATGTTCAGGGCACTGAGAGGGTCCCTAGAATGAGGAATGTTTCCTTGGGGCAGGGTGGGGAGTCAGGAAATACTTACAGAGGAAGGATACTATCTTAAGGAAACTATTACAGAACCATGTATCACTGGAGTGACCCTTCTAAAAAAGTCATATATTTAGATCAAGGCCAGTTAGGGAATTAAAAGTATTAATAAAAGAATTTAAAGAACTCTAATGCAGTTATAGGTTTCTCTTATAGCTACTTTCTGGGACTTATATTTTTCACTAAATAAATGCTGATTTCTCAGAGACAGTCTTGGACTTACTAAAGGAGCAATCAGAGAAAGCTGCTAGAAAATCTTCCAATGCAACCTTAGCTTCTGGCCCAGCCCGGGGTTTGTCTCAGAAAGGCTCCTCCAAGAGGCTGGCTTCTCCTACAAGCAGCAAGAATACCCTGCGAGGGCCTGGTACAAAGAAGAAAGCCAGAGTGGGGCCCCAAGTCCCCCAGGGCAAGAGGAGGAAGAGCCTGAAAAGCCACAGTGGCAGGATGAGGCCATCAGCAGAGCAGAGGCGAGCTGGCAGAAGTCTCCCTTGAGCTATTGGTCAAGGTGGCTGACAGGGTGATGTGAGAGAGGAGAGCCACCTCATCAAATGAAAGTCACTGCTGAATAAAAGACCTTAGAAGTCTGGGAGGCCAGGATAGAGGTGGGGCAGGACGGTTTTCCTCTCCCTGAGAAATCTTGCTATCTGCTGAATAAATAAATGCACCTTCTCTGTATGCAGTGCTTCTGTAGGAGACCATATCCCAGATTGCTGGTGCACCTGGGTTATGGTGAGCACTAGTCCATGAGCCTGCTTGGAATCACACTGGATGTCTCCATTTTGTTTTGTAAATGCCTACAATCTGAGGTAATAAATCAACATTTGTTCAAACTGACACATATCCTTTGATATCCTGGATGTTTGTTTGACATGAGGAAATCTAGCATGCTGTACCACACTTGCATAAGAACCATACTTCACCCTCCTGCTTCACCTCAGGTCTAAGAGGAAGCCTGTGACAAGCTTCCAAGGAAAGACCCTTTAAATGTGGTATCTCCTTTCCCCAGCCCAAAGCTCATGAAATGAACAAGAGCAGGTTCAGTTCTGCACCTCCAGCACTTACTATCGTAATGGCCTGACAGGTTCTTCCTGTGTAGTGCACAGACAAAACCAATTCACTGAGACTACAATATTGCAGTAGAAAAACAGTTTAACACAGAGGCTGCCAACTAGAAGGACTGGAGTTATTACTCAAATCAGTCTCACAGAGAACTCAGAGGCTGGATAGTTTGGTGGGGGGAGGGGCTAGGGAATGTGTGCTGCTGATTGGTTGAGAATGAAATCATAGGGGTGTGAGGAACAGTCCCTGTGCACTGAGTCTGCCTCTGGATCGGGGCCACATGAAATGTTGAGTGATGAATCACAAATCTGGATAGGGTTAGTTGGTTTCCAGGGTGCAACCATCTGAAAAACATCTCAAAAGACCAATCTTAGGTGCTACAATAGTGATGTTATCTATAGGAGCAACTGGAGAAGTCATAAATCTTGTGACCTCTGACCACATGACTCCTGAGCAGTAAGGGATTATAGAAACGATGCTTACATTTTAGCAGAATTCAGGCCCTTCCCATAATCTAGTGGCCTTCCATCAGTTTTACAAAGGCAGCTTCAGTCCCTGAGTAAGGAGGGAGTTAGTTTTAGGGAGGGACTATTATAATTCTTGCTTCAAAGTTAAACAATAAACTAAATTCCTCCCATGGTTAGCTTGGCCTCAGTCAGAAATGAGTGAGGACAGCCAGCCCGTGAGGCTAGAGGCAAGAGGGGGTCAGCCATGCCAGGCTTCTCTCACTGTTATAATCTTTGCAAAGGAAGTTTCACTATTTGGCTTTATTGTGCACATAGCATAATAAACTTAACTACATTTTATTTGAATACCTACTACGTGCCAAGCTTATACCTTATCTTGAAACCTCAAAGCCCTGCTCTTCTCTGTTGCCATAAAACCTCCATTGAAGATGAGAAAAGTGAAGCTTTGTGAGGTTAAGTGACTGTATCACAGTGGTGTAAGGGAACAGGGAACAGTTCAGTTGGACTAGAACCAATTCCCCCTTGCAATCTGCCGTGCACCTGCCTTCATGGAGGCCCTCAATGAAGGATTGTGACTTTTGAACTATGTATCTGAGGATCGAAGAACTCACAGAGGAAATGGTCTCTATTTTCATCAAGTTCTTCATATTATGCAAAACATCCAGAAGAGTGTAGACAATTTGGTTTAAAGAGAACAAAAGAATAAAATACCAGGGTTGTTAACTTTTAAGGTCATATGATCACTATTTTAGATAGGATTGGACATACTCTGGATAGATTTTTTTTTTTAAAGACTTCTATAGAAGCAGTTTCCATCTTTTTACTTTAGGTAACCTTACCTAACAGGAATCCATCAAACCTCTCTGATTCTTTTTCTCTTGTTCTGTCTTTATGGAAGCTGCTAAACACCAGTCATCGTTTTCTGCAGATCATTTTTTTGATCATCTTCAAGTCTTCTTCCTTCGCCTTTTTCATACTTTTAGTTTTCCTTGCCTACTTTTGTAGCGCTTATGTATACTCTCTAGGATTGAAATGAACTTCAGAGTCTAACCAACTTGATATTTCACACTTTTAGCTTCTTCTCTGATGAAGACAGCAACTTAAAGGTGGAGGGGATTAACCCAGGGTTATTTTGTTGGAAGAGCTGAAAACCCCAGGCCAGTTCAAGAAGATTGGATCTAACCTCCAGACTAAATGTTTGAGCCCACTCTGCTTTCTTTGCTCACGTGGTCTTTCTTCAAATACATGGGGCAAAAATACAGTCTGGACTGGAAGTGTTTGAGCTGGGGGAAAATGCTCAAAATTCATGTATCAACTTAAAGGATCACACACACCAAATTCAAAGCATTTGGAACACTGGTTTTGCATTGGAGGGTATTGCATGGGTCTAGAACGGGAAGCTGGATGGGACCTCTGAAATGTTGGAAAGGTGGGGGAGAGGCAGAGTGTTTTTCTCTAGGAAGTGGCTTTATCTTTTGGAAGGATGCCTGGTGATGCCGGTGAGCCTTCCTGGAAGGGTCTAGGACTGTCAGAAAACAATCTCTAGGGCATTGAAAAGCCAAAATGTATTCCTCTTTCTTACAGCCTAAGGTGTTGAAAAGTTCGGAGAGTTGAAAAATACACATGTGCGGGTACTTGCTCTTTCTAGAGATCAGCTTGTGTCAGGGGAAGGGAGAGGAATGATGACGACTGGCAATGACTGGAGGGAGATGGGATTAGAGAGCTTCAAAAACTTCTCTTTCTTACTACTTTGTTACTTCATGACCAAGTAACTCAGAGTAAGTAGTCCTGGGACTAAGGTATTCAAGGATCCCAAATGGCTTTGCCAAAAGGCATTCAGTGTGTTAGTAAAGGGCTAATACTTTTGCGATAATACAGGTATTTTTCTTGCATCAGTGGGTCCTATGTCCTCAAGGCACTGTGAACACTTCACCTCCACAGCATTGCTAGCCGTAGATATCGTAACCACAGAGGGCCAAAATAATTAACAAAGTATGAGGGTGTTGAGTGTGTTTTCCTAGATCTAAAATATTGCAAGCCAAAACAGAAAGTCTTACAGTTGCATCACTCCCAAAGTGAACTCAGTTTAAGAAACACATTCCTTGTAGTGGTTCACACCTGTAATCTCTGCACTGTGGGAGGCCGTGGTGGGTGCATCACTTGAAGCCAGGTGTTCGAGACCAGCCTGGCCAACATGGCAAAATCCCATGTCTACTAAAAATGCAAAAAATTAGCTGGGCGTGGTGGCGGGCACCTGTAATCCTAGCTATTTGGGAGGCTGAGGCAAGAGAATCGCTTGAACCTGGGAGGTGGAGGTTGCAGTGAGCCAAAATCAACCCACTGCACTCAACCCTGGGCGACAGAGGGAGACTCCCTTTCAAAAAAAACAAAAACAAAAACACCACCACCACCACCAACAAAGAAAAAGAAAAAAAAGGAGATAAATTCCCTGGCTTTAAAGAGCTTGTTGGGGAGATTTTTAATTTCATCTCAATGAAGGCTGTGCTTACTGCTTGTCAGGCACAGTACTGACTCCCGGGAGACCCAGAGATGAAAGAGACTTTCTCTGGCTATTACCGTTTACTTAGTGGGAGCCAGATTAAGAATTAACTTAAATGCAAGGTCAGAGGACTCTGGGTCCCTAACCTGCACCATCTAACAGAAAGATAAATGAGAGCTGCAGACTCCGGGTCCCTAACCTGCACCATCTAACAGAAAGATAAATGAGAGCTGCAGATGGGAGCCACAAATGTAACCTAAAATTTTCTAGTAGACACATTAAAAAAATACAGTTAATTGTAATTATACAATTTTTTATAATTATTTTAATTACACTATATTTTATATAATCCAATATATTTCAATATGGAATCAATTCAGAAATTACTAGTGAGATGGCTTACATCCTGTTTCGGTTCCAAGTCTTTTAAATTCCATGTGTATTTTACTCTTTCAGGGCATCGCCATTTGGACTAGCCACATTTCAAGCAACCCAGCGGCCACACGCGGCTTGTGGCGTCTTTACACACAGTCCTTTATCAAGCTCTGGCCCTCAGATCTGGGAAAAGAAATCCTGGGTTGGAAAAATTCATGTGGTCACAAAAAAGGCTGTTGGCATTTTCCTCTGGTGACTCTGTAGTCACGCGGCATTGAGGAATTCAGGGAAAACACGGAGTCAGAAAGGCTGCAAACACTGGCTTCCCAAGCAACCCGGGACTATTTTTGGGAGTCGCCTCGGAAGGGGCAGGACCTTGGAGTCAGGCCGGGCTGTCGTGCCTGGGCTGCCACGTGTCAGCCACAGAGCCGGCTAGCGTCGGGGCCACGCTGGCCGCGCTCTCGGCCCTGGCAGGGCGTAGAGAAGCGCAGCCGCCGGCCTCCCGGGAGGCGATGGGGAGCGGTGCCACAGCGCCGCCTTCCGGCCACGCGCCGTAACTGCAGGCGCGGCGCCGCCACGGCCCGTCTTGTTAGCCAGCAGCCGAGTTCACTGCCAAGGCCGACGCCTCCACTTGGTTTTCATGGAGGGAACGGTATCTGTGTGCAGGGCGTTGGCCTCAAGCCTCCATTTCCGGTACTCCGGCCTACAGGTCCGGGTAATACTGGGGCTGCCAAGCCAGTTTCCCCCTCCTCGTGCCCTTGCCTGCTTCTTGTTGGGGGTCCAGGATTCTCTCTTCCGGGTCACTTCTAAAGCACGTTAAGGATGCTCATCATTTGCATTTCAGGAGAACTAACGTTTAACTCTGCTAGGAGTAACGTTTTCGGAAATCACGTTTTCCATTGTGGACTCTATTCTGTATTTAAATACTATGGATTAAAATAAAAGCAAGCCGACAGGAGGCCCCAGCGAGGATCGAACTCGCGACCCCTGGTTTACAAGACCAGTGCTCTAACCACTGAGCTATGGAGCCCACGTGCAACGTTGCTTCCAGGAATTCATAGATCTTACCAACAGCATTGGTTGACCTGGCGGTCCGTGAGAATTTGACCCCATGCATCTATTATCAATGGTAGTTATAAAGGCTATGAAATGACAGAGAAAAGTGCTTACAACATGATGATAAATGTAAAACACTGAAGCCTCAAATCATATGTTTGTGATTACAATACACTAAATCGTACCTAACTTACGCATACAGACAAGGGCTGGGAGGGAAAGTGCAAAAATGAAATGGTGTTCTGGTCATATTTTCAGTGGGATGTTTACTCTCAATAAATCTTTCAATCTTGCTTCCTTGATAAATTGTATCAAGTTTGGTACTTTCAGGGAAGTGGGAAGTTATGGGGGTGTCTTTGTTCTCATAAACTAAGTTACTGATTTGGGATGAATTAATTGCTTCAACACATATTTACTGAGTACTCAAATAATGCTAGATGAGGCAGAATGAACAAGCAAAGCTCTGCCTCTGCTTTGCTTTGCTTGCTTGCTTTCTTTTCTTTCTTTCTTTCTTTCTTTCTTTCTTTCTTTCTTTCTTTCTTTCTTTCTTTCTTTCTTTCTTTTTCTTTCTTTCCTTTCTTTCTTTCTTCTTTCTTTCTTTCTTTCTTTCTTTCTTTCTTTCTTTCTTTCTTTCTTTCCTTTCTTCTTTTTCTTTCTTTCTGTCTTTCTTTCTTTCTTTCTTTCTTTCTTCTTTCTTTCTTTCTTTCTTTCTTTCTTTCTTTCTTTCTTTCTTTCTTTCTTCTTTCTTTCTTTCTTTCTTTCTTTCTTTCTTTCTTTCTTTCTTTCTTTCTTTCTTTCTTTCTTTCTTTCTTTATCTTTCTTTCCTTCTTTTTTCTTTTTCTATTTCTTTTCTTTTTTTTTGAGACAGAATCTCGCACTGTTGCCTGGGCTGGAGTGCAATGGTGTGATCTCAGCTCACTGCAACCTCCGTCTCCCGGGTTCAAGCCATTCTCCTGCCTCAGCCTTCCAAGTAGCTGGGACTACAGGTGTACACCACCACACCCAGCTAATTTTTGTGGTTTTAGTAAAGACGGGGTTTCACCATTTTGGCTAGGATGGTCTGGATCTCTTGACCTCGTGATCCGCCCACCTCGGCCTCCCAAAGTGCTGGAATTACAGGCGTGAGCCACCACACCCGGGCCCTGCTCTTTTTTTTAATGGTCAGGATCACTATGCTTCATTCCCTTTTGGTTAATGAACCATTTACTAAAGGAATGAAGTCATGGCCACAACGTGATCCATTAGCATGTGAAAAACAGAATGAAGATCATGCTCACCAAGTGGGCTACAGGCATCTCTCCCTCATCTCCAAGCGTCTGCTTACATCCGTGCTCTCAATGAGAGCTGTCCTGATCCCCTATTTACAGCTGCACCATCCTCCTTCTTCTGCTCTTTTTACTCCATACTACTTAACCTTCTTTTGTAGTAGATAATGTGCTTATTGTTTTTTATTCTTCATCTATCTCTCCCTGATGGAATGTCAGCTCTTTGAGGGCCGGGGTTATTCACTGTTGCCTTTTCAACACCTAGAATAGTGTCTGGTTCATAGTAGATGCTCAACAAATGTTGAGGTGAATGACATCTCTGATGATGTTCATTTAGTAAATTAAGAGAAAAGAGAAATCAAGGAAGTGCTTTGGGAGCTGTCTTCTCATCATTTTGCCTTATTTTCACTTGCACTGCCTCTCCATCTGTGTTGGAATTTTGCACCACCCTTAGATTCTGCAGCTTATCTGATTTTCTCCTTCTCCTGCTTCCCCAGTCCATTGCTCTGAGATTTACTGCCTAATGCATGGCTCTTGTCCCTCCTCAGCTCCGGGAACCTCCAGTGCCTTCTCACTGTACTCTGGGTAAAGGTCAAACTCCTCAGTCAATTGCATCTTTCATATACAAACTTTCCCTCCCTCTCAAGCAACCTGCAGGCACCATTATCTCTAATTTCACATGTTCCTTCCACCTGAAACATGTAAGCCTGATTTTAATGTTTTATGTTGTCTTGGCAAGAGCCTTAGAGAGCTGGCTTATTTTCCACCTCAGAGGCGATTTTGAGGAGTGCGTTAGTTTGCTAGGGCTGCTGGAACAAAATACCTCACACTAGGTGACTTAAACAACAGAACTGTATTATCTTCTAGCTCTGGAGGCTAGAAGTATGAAATCAAAGTGTTGATAGGGTTGGTTTTTTTCTGAGGGCAGTGAAGGAAGGATCTCCTTGGCTTGTAGATGGCCGTTTTCTCCTTGTGTCTCCTCACATCATCTTCCCTCTATGTATAGCTCTGTATCCAAATTTCTCCTTTTTATAAGGACACCAGTCATACTGGGTTAGGGCCTGCCCCACTGACCTCACTTTAGCTTGATTACCTATGAAAAGGCTCTTTCCAAATAAGGTCACATTCTTAGGTACTGGGGGTTAGGATTCCAACAAATGAATTTTGAATTTCCCTTCTTCCATTCCCTTGACCTGGCACAGCACCATCCCTGGCCCCTCCTCTCAGTACTGATGCACGTGATCTCCCAGCAGCAGGAGGTAGCATGTGATAGACAAATGGAACCTCTCCTCTTTTCAATTCCAATTTCTGTACTGTGAGAAAAAGGACACAAAGTTAAATGGTAAGATGAAATAAAGATAAAGAAAGTAGACATCCTATAAAGACTGTAAAATGGAAGTGATAATTTTGGCCTGTCTGTTTCAGAGCATTTTGAGGGATTCAACACAATAGTGAACTTGAAAGTGCTAGGAAACTGTGAAATGGCAGAAACGAACATAGAAGGGAATGTTCTTCAAAGATTGAGCATTTACTTCTGGTCTATGGTTGACCCTGAGCAGAAAACCACGTGGAGAGATTCCAGCTTCTGGCACTGCCAGGAGGGAAGGCATCCCAGGGTCCAGTTTTGTTGGGAGAGAAAGGAGATGAAAACTAGTAAGTCCCAGTCATATCCCTCAGCTGTTTTTTGTGTTAAAGGGACTTCTTTTTGCTTTAAGAAGATAGTTTCTTTGCTTTCTCACCTCCTTCACCCTCATTCTCTCCTTTGTCCCCTACCTATATCCTCTCCCCTTCCCCATTGAATCCCTGGTATCCCTGAGGTGGTGGGAAACAGGAGACAGCCCAGGACAGTCTCCCACCCACTTGGTGTAGGGACTGTCTGGCTCTCCTCTGAATCATTGTCCCATGTGCATCCTCTCCTCCTGGGAGCAGACCTTCTACTGTCCTGTCCACAGTCAGACTCAAGGTCAGGGGGTATGAGGATGTCAGAGCCAGAAGGAATCTTTGAGCTTATCTAGTGCCAGAAAAAAGCTGTGACTTCATGAGAAGAAGGAACTTGCACTCCATCATGAGTAAAATGATGTGCTGGGAACATTTCTAATCTTTTCTACTAGGTATTTTGAAATATACAATACATTATTGATAATTATAGTCACCCTACTGTGCCATCGAATGCTAGAACTTATTCCTTCTATCTAACTGTATGTTTGTACCCATTGGCCAACTGTTCTCATGCTGCTATAAAGAACTGCCCAAGACTGGGTAATTTACAAATGGAGGAGGTTTAATTGACTCACAGTTCCACAGGGCTAGGAAGGCCTCAGGAATTTACAATCATGGCAGAAGGGGAAGCAAACAAGCAAACACATACTTCTTCACATGGCAGCAGGAAGGAGGAGTGCCAAGCAAAAGGGGGAAAAGCCCCTTATAAAACTATCAGATCTCATGAGAACTCACTCACTATCACAGGAATAGCATGAGGATAACCACCTCCATGATTCAATGACCTCCCACGAGGTCCCTCCCCCAACACATGGGGATTACAATTTGGATTACAACTCATGATGAGATTTGGGTGGGGACAGAGAACCAGAGTGTATCACCAACCTTTCTTCACCCCCTCCTTCCTAGCCTCTGAAAATTACCTAACTTTTGAAGCTCCTGTTCACCTGAGAAGTGGGGCTAGGAGAGTGCACACTTTCAGGGTGTAATGTGCTGCTGGGTGCAAAGAGTTCAGCACGGGTCCGGCCTCACCTCCCTTCATGGACTGCTCACCTGGACCTGTGTGACTGGGTTCACTTTCCTGCCTGGCCTTTGGTTATGGTAGAGGAGCTTTATCTGTCCCCAAAGACAGCCTTCTTTTTTTTTTTTTTAATGGGATAGAGTCTCTCTTGTCGCCCAGGCTTGAGTGCAGTGGCGTGATCTCGGCTCCCTGCAACCTCTGCCTCCCAGGTTCAAGCAATTCTCCTGCCTAAGCCTCCTGAGTAGCTGCGATTACAGGCGCCTGCCACCACGCCCGGCTAATTTTTGTACTTTTAGTAAAGACAAGGTTTCGCCATGTTGGTCAGGCTGGTCTCAAACTTTTGACCTCAGGTGATCTGCTCGCCTCGGCCTTCCAAAGTGCTGGTATTACAGGAATAAGCCACTGAGCCTGGCCCAGCCCTCTCTTCCCTCTAAGGACCCCAGCAGGACCCACTATGTCCTTTATCCCTTTATTCAACCTCTCATGCTCAACTGGATCCTTTCCATCTGCTTCTTTGTCTCTCTCGTGGAAAATAAAGTAATAACCACCTTTCAACTCCAGTGAGTTGTCCCCACACATTTGCTCTGACCCTTACCTTTCACACATTCCACTTGCCCCATCTGTCTTCTGGCCCTACAGCTCCACCAAAATGACCCTCATTGGCACTAGGTAAGCTCTGTGTGGGTGAAGGCTTGGTGTCTTGGCAGCACGTAGTGCTGATGACTGCTTTTCCTCCTAAAACTCTTTCTTCCACTGCTTTCCTGACCCATACGTATCCCAAGGGCCTACCTACCTCCCAGGAACCCACTTCTCAGCTTTGCAGACTCACCTTCTGTGACAGCAGAGGGTGAGCACACACGGTCCTGGGGGCCAGCCTGCTCGTGTCTCAGCTCTGGCTCTGCTCCTGCCAGTTTGGGGATTAAGTGGTCAGCCAATCCAGATGTGGCCTCTGCTCTTGCCAAGCATAAAGACTAGTAGGAAAGCAGACATTATTCAGATAATGGGTGGACTGTGGGGACCAGTGCTAAGGAAGAGGAACAGGCAGTACAGTCAACTCAGATTCCTCATTTATAAAATGGGAATGATGATGATAATATAATACCATCTCATGTGGGGACTTGTGAAGAATAAATGAAATGAAGCATGTAAACACTTTATGCAGAGCTTGGCATCTGGAGAATAGTAAGTGATGTAAATTACTTTTATTGTTAGTTGTATCTTAGAGTGCTGCATGAAGCTCTCCTGTTGTAGAAAGAGGGGTGACAGGAGGCATAGAAAAGGCTGAAGAACATGGGGCTCATAAGGCCAAAGCTTCTCTCAGGCACCTGCTGAGTGAGACATTATCACTCTTCTTTGGGAGCTGAAATAGAAGCCAGTGAGTCATGCTCATAAAGGGGAGATTATCTCACCTCCGGAAAAACCACAGATTAGAATTAACCGTATTAAAGTCAGACAGGGCAAGCATTCAACGAGGCTAAGGAGAAGATAGTCTCTCAGTGGACACAGCTCTCTTCTGTCATGTTATCTGCTCTTTGCAGCCTTTGGTAGAAGTTTCCAACCCAAATGTACCACAGGAGAGTGGGATGGGGTTTCAATGCTTCTTGGTGGTAGAATGAGATGCTAGGAATGATCAGTTCAGGGACTGCAGGACAGTTGAGACAGTCAGAAAGTTCCAGGAAATTAATCAAGGATTTTGGGACAGCCTTATGAGACAGAGAAACTAGCCACCCCCCAGAATGGATCCCAGTAAAGGAGAAAAGAATGGCTTCTGATCCTAGGAGAGTTGGAACCTAAGTTAGAAAAACAGAACTGAAGGGTCTCACTGTTCATCAACCTCAAGGGTATCCATTCTGGCTATCTATTAGAGTCACCTGAGGGTTTTAAAAATATCATTGCCTGGGACCCAGAGATTCTAGTTTAAATTATTTGGGGTTGGGCTTAAGCATTCCATTTGAAAACTATCAGGCTGTTCTCACATTGCTATAAAACAACACCTGAGATTAGCTTATTTATAAAGAAAAGAGGTTTTGTTGGCTCACAGATCTGCAGGCTGTACAGGAAACACGATTCTGGCATCTGCTTAGCTTCTGGGGAGGCCTCAGAAAATTTACAATTATGGTGGAAAGCAAAGTGGGTACAGATATGTCTTACATGGCAGGAGCAGGAGCAACAGAGAAAGGGGAGGTGCTACACACTTTTAAACAACCAGATCTCATGAGATCTCACTCTCTGTCTTGAGGACAGCACCAAGGGGGAAATCTGACCCCATGATCTAATCACCTCCCACCAGGTCCCATCTCCAACATTGGAGATTACAATTCGACATGAGATTTGGGTGGGGACACAGATCTAAACCATATAATTCCACCCCTGGCACTCTTCCCAATCTTATTTCCTTCTCACATTTCAAAATATAATCATGCCTCCCCAACAGTCCCCCAAAGTCTTAACTCATTCTAATATTAACTCAAAATTCCAAAGTTCAAAATCTCATCTGAGACAAGGCAAGTTCCTTCCACCTATGAGCCTGAAAAATAAAAAAGAAGTTACTAACTTCTAAGATACAATGAGAATACTAGCATTGGGTAAACATTCCCATTTCAAAAGGGATAAATCTGCCAAAAGAAAGGAACTACAGGCCCCATGCAAGTCCAAAACCCAGCAGGGCAGTCATTAAATCTTAAAGCTCCAAAATAACCTCTTTTGACTCCATGTCTCATGTGCAGGTCACATTGGTGTGAGAAGTGCTCTCTTCAGGCCTTGGGCAGCTCTGGCCCTGTGACTTTGCAGGGTTCAGCCCCCATGGTTGCTCTCACAGGTTGGCATTGAGTGTGGCTTTTCCAGGTACATGGTGCAAGCTGTTGGTGGCTCTAACATTCTGGGGTCTGGAGGACGGTGGCTCTCTTTGTGCAGCTCCACTAAGCAGGGCCCCAGTGGGGACTCTTTGTGGAGGCTCCAACTCAACATTTTTCCTTCATACTGCCCTAGCAGAGGTTCTCCATGAGGCTTCTGCCCCTGCAGCAGGCTTCTGTCTGGACATCCAGGCTTTTCCATATATCCTCTGAAATCTAGGAGGAGGCTCCCAGGCCTCAATCCTTGCACTCTGCACCTGCAGGCTTAATATCACATGGAAATTTCCAAGGCTTATGACTTGCACCCTCTGAAGCAGTGGCCTGAGCTATACGCCTTTGAGCCATGGCTGAAGTTGAAGTGGCTGGGAGGTGGAGAGCAGTGTCCTGAGGCTGCATAGGGCAGCAGAGTCCCTGGGCCTAGCCCACAAAAGCGTTCTTTCCTCCTAGGTCTCTGGGCCTATGATGGGAGGGGCTGCTGCAAAGGTCTCTGAAATGCCTTTGAGGCCTTTTCTCCACTGTCTTGGCTATTAGCACTTGGATCCTTTGTATGTATGCAAATTTCTGCAGCCTGCTTAAATTCCTCGCCTGAAAATGGGCTTTTCTTTTCTACCACATAGCCAAGCTGCAAATTTTCCAAACTTATATGCTCTGTTTCCCATTTAAATATCAGTTCCAACTTCAGGTCATTTCTTTGCTCACACATATGAGCATAGGCTGTAAGAAACAGCCAGGTCACATCTTGAACACTTTGCTGCTTAGAAATTTCTTCTGCCAGACATCCTAAATTACCACTCTCAAGTTCAAAGTCCCACAGATCTCTAGAGCAGGGGCATAATGCAGCTAAGCAGTTTGATAAGGCATTTCAAAAGTTACCTTTACTCATTCCCAATAAGTTCCTCATTTCCATCTGAGACATCTTCAGGCTGGACTTCATTGTCCACATCACTATCAGCATTTTAATCACAACCATTAAATAACTCTCAAGGATGTTCCAAACCTTCCCTCAACTTCCTGTCTTTTAGCCCTCCACATTCTTACAACTTCCGCCGATTTCCCAGTTTCAAAGTTGCTTTCACATTTTTGGGTATCTTTATAGCAATATTCTACTCCTAGTACCAATTTTCTGTATTAGGCTATTCTCACATTGCCACAAACAAACACATGAGCTTGGGTAATTTATAAAGAAAAGAGGTTTAATTGGCTCATGGTTCTATAGACTGCACAGGAAGCACAATGCTGGCATCTGCTTGGCTTCTGGGAAGGCCTCAGGAAGCTTACAATTATGGCGGAAGGCAAAGGGGGAGCAGATATGTCTTCAAGGTAGGAGCAGGAGCAAGAGAGAGAGAAGGGAGGTGCCACATACTTTTAAACAACCAGAACTCAGTATCTTGATGACAGTACCAAGGGGAAATCTGCCCCAGGATCCAATCACCTCGCACCAGGCCCCACCTCCAACATCGGGGATTACATGAGATTTGGGTGGGGACACAGATCCAAACCATATCAAAAAGCTACCCAAGTGATTTTAATGTGCAGCCAGAGTTGAGTACCATTGCTCTGATAAATTTCTTATCTTATACATGAACAAGGAAAGACTTCAAGAGCTTAAATAACTGACCCCAAATAAAGACCATACAGTCAATTACTGGCCAAGACTCTGACCTGCTCTATTACCCTATTGGAAAACCTCCGCAGCAGTCACACTTTGGGTCAATTTCTTATGGAGGATAGCTACAGTCTTTATGTCTTTAAATCTAAATCTAGATATATTATTTGAGTAGTACTAGCATACTCTGTCAGACCTTTTGAGAATAAGGACTGTTCCAGAACTATCTGTGCTATGTGGCCTTGGGATCTGGAGGTGGTGACAGGCTCAGATTCTAGAGTCAGGAAAGTCTGGTTTCAAATGGTAGCTCAGCCACTGACAGCTCTGCACCCTTGGACAAGTTACTTGGCATCTCTGAACTTCAGTTTCTTTGTAATGTGAATGCTTTGTCAACACAGACTGGTTTCTTGGTTGTGAAGACTAAATAAGATAAGGCCATAAAGTCTCAGCACATAATTAGTGCCTTTTAGGAAGCCAGTGACTTATCCATTAGCTGCTGGTGCAATTTTACCTTTTAAATGATAGCAGTACTAGTAATTATTACTGTTGTTGTTCTTCTTACATTCCATGCATTTGCCTTCCAGATAGGTGGTTCTTAAGCAGAGGTGATTTTGAACCCCCAGGAAACATTTGGCAATGTCTATAGGTATTTTGATTGTTATAACAGGGGTGGAAGTTTGGGGACAGTGGTGGGGTGCCAGTGACACCAGTGGGTAGAGGTCAAGGATGCCACTAAATGCTCAGAATGCACAGGCAGCCTCCCAACAACAAAGACCTATCTAACCCAATGGTGCGAAGGTCAAGAGACTCTGCTGCTGTAGACATCCATAAGGAATTGGGAGCTTGAGGGCCCAGAGCCACTGGGTGGTGACAGGATGATAATTCTCAATTTTTGCTGTTGTGTGGCAAGGGGGCAATGTGTTTAGGGGGTTGCAAACAGCCCCATCTCTACTCTCAATCACCACAGAGGAAGGACTTTCCAACTCTTTACATACGAGTTGCTGTGGTAACCCGAAAATAATTACCCTGAGGTTTATACTCCTTAGAGGTGCTGTGAGGATAATCTTGCACCTAAAGTTTAGAAACACTGGTATGAAGGGCTAAAAAAGACAAGAGGATTGCATCAGATGCCACAGGAGTGCTGTCTTTCTCCATGCTTGTGTTTTGGGCACCTGGGGGTTGCATTAGCCTCCTCGCTCACGAGCTCATCATTTGTAAAGGACAGCCGCCAAAGTCGGCAAGTATGAAACAGTTGTCAAGTGGAGAACTTGCTCAGCTTTCTTGCTGGAGCCTTGTGTCTTAACTTATTTATGTTAAAAAATAAAAGGAGCACAATTCTCCTGGGCAAGCTCTGCTATGTGAGAAGGGAAGAATGCATGTAGAACTTCTCGTTGAGAGTTCAAAACATTTTCGTGATCACCGTAGCTGTTGAAAGTGGCTGCTGTTGAGCAAGTGGTCAGTAGGTGGCGCTACGTCATCGCTGAGAGGACGCCCCTGCCCTAGACCTGAATTACTGTCAGTCTTGGAGCGCGCACACCCCAGAGTGAAAAATATAGTAACAGGAAAGATTTAGTTCTTAAAATAAGTCAGCAGCTCAGCGAAGCAAATACTACCTCGGCAGGTACATTTTCTTTCTTGAACTGATGGAAAAGGGCATTTACTGCCTGCAGGCTTCTGGCTACAGAGAGCAAACAATCAAAATATTCAATTAAATGAAACCACGCAGCAGGCCTGGCCCCAGAAAAGAATGAGAACCAGCTGGGCTCAGCCCTGTGTCTGGGATCCGGTACCGATGTTCCTCTGTACTGACACGTCCAGAGCGAATGTCGAGTCACGAGTCACCCAAGCACGGTTTTCTCTGTCCAGTGAAGGCTTTGGGTGCTGAGATGTGCAGTTGTAACATGCAACATGGAGACCCTTTTAGTGATCCAGCTAGATCTTCTTACATTATGGGAAACTTGGCCGTACATGTAGGTGAGGACACCACCTTTCCCACCTACGTGAGAAGGTAGGAGAGTGGAGATCCCCTGAGGTGCTGGAACAGGAGTGTTGTCATAGTGATGGGGGGCCAGTCACAGGGCTCACCAGTCCCTTTGGCGCAGTCTCTGCCTCAATTTTAAGGGGATTTGGAATCACTGGATCAGATGCAAGTTCACCATCACGTTGCCACTTTTTTCCACAATCTATAGCCCCCACTGTGAAAGCTCCAGTGGGTCATGCTTTAGAAAGGGGAGGGAGGTAAAGAGTGGGTGGGGGGCTTTGAATTCAATAGTCCTATATCCCAGCTCTGCCACTGGTGAGCTCTGTGACCTTGCAAATGCCATTTTGCTTAAGCCTCAAAGCTGTCCTCTGTAAAATATGCATAGAATGGGCAGGAGGGTTGCCAATGAGCTGCTTGAAATGAGTTCACAACTCTTGGAAGTGGAGAAAGCTTACAAATAAAGTGGCCAGACAGCCACATGTGATCTTAGAAGAACTGTTGAACCCAGACAGAGGCTTCAAAAATGGAGATGGGCAAATGCCATTCCCACCATGCAAATCCCTTTCTCATTTTTGCTTGTGGCTGCCCAGACTTGGTCCCTACCCATGCTTAATACATTCTTACAATTTATTCTGCTGCCCTTCAGCTTGACTTATAATAATGTAATGACGGCTATCAGGGTTGGAACAGCAAGCACGATACCAGCACTTTAGGAAGATTAGTTTCCTCTATTTAACGCTCATGATTACCTGCAAGGTAAGTATTATCACACCGGGTACAGATGAGGAAATGAAGGCAAATCTCTGTGCAAAGTCCTGGGTGGGTGGTCCAGAGAGTCGGGAGCCTGACTTGGGTTTATCTGAGAAAACAGGTGGGCAGTAAACTCAACTGCTCCACGTGAGATGCAGAAGTTCTGCCATTTTTTTCTCAGATTATAAAGTGTCAGAGGCTGCTCTGGAAAAAAAAGGTGCAATCATTAATGGTGCTTCAAAGGACATACAGGCCCATGCACACATCCTTCTGTGTAGGTACAGAGCATTATTTTTATCCTGAGTTGCACACATTTATCATGCTATTAATAGCATGGACTCAACTGGGTGTCCCACAGAGTGATTCTTCTAATGACCAGTTAGGAAATTTGCCAACAAGTAAGGGGGAGGTGAGCCTACTTTCTGGTCTGGGCCTGAGTGACTCCCCATCTTCCTCCATTTGGTTGAGAACAGGCTAGAGGTCAGACCACAGCCACTGGGATACTGACCCAGAGCTTTCCGGACCAGCGCCTCTTTAGGGCTGAACACTCACCTTCCTGCAGTACAAAGCTGTGGGCAGTCTCTAGTGCCCTTCTGAGGTCAGGTTGTTGGGGTGGAAATAGTTCTTGAAATGCCTCTGATTTCTAGCTTGCTAGCATCTCATTGTCTCCCTTAGAGTTTCAGTCTCCCTTAGAGTCCTCACACCTTGTCAAAACAGATGCTTCCTGGAACAGGATCTCTGAGCTGTGGAATGGAAAGTGCCTTTATCATCTTTGCTTGTCTCCTAACAGGTTTGTCCCTTGTCATTCTAGGTCAGTTTCAGGTAGGGTGGCAGGAGAAGGGAATTTGTTGAGGGCCCACCGTACTTCAGGTACTTATTAGGTGCCTTATATACATTATCTCACTTAATACTGAAAACCACCCTGTCAGGTGGGTGTAATTAGCTCTGACTTAGAGATGTTTTCAAGGAAGACCTTGTTTCTAACCGTGCAACTTGCAAATGTTGCACTTGGGATTTAAAGCTCAGATCTGAGCTCTTTCTAGTACATCTTACTCTTGAAATGTGTGCCTTAACACATTTATTTAATCATCTTTTTTTGCAAAAAGGACGGTGTTAGGCAATCTAGAGTGAGGCATGGTTCTTGCCCTGAGGGAACTCCAGCACAGTTGTGGGAGGAAGATTCACACAGATTAATGAATAATGTGAAGAAATGTCACACATGTCCAATGAGAAGAGATGATGTGTGCTACAGGACTTCAGCTGAGGAAGAGATGCCTGCGTGGCCAGAGGAGCCTCATGGAAAAGGTAGGAAATGAATTTGTATTTGAAACATGAATAAGATTTGGGTGGGGGCAGAGATGGGACACATTACACTTGCAGCAAACCCACCTAGTGTGTTCTGAGAACAGAGCAGCTTCATGATGGGAATAGGGGTGGAAGAGCAATCCATTTGGGGTGGGAGCCTTAATGCCAGGTTCTGGAATTTGGACTTGGTCCTGAAGGCAATGGGGGAGCTACCAACATTTTCTGAATGGGGTGGCGAGGAGGAATGACTTGAGAAAAATAGAACTTTTAGAAATACTAACGAGGAAACAAAGGGTGGAAAGGATTGGCGAAAAGAGAGACTAGGGAGGAGGGAAGAAGGGAGAAGACTTAGGAAGCTCACCATTTACCCATCATGTAAGTGCCAAGTAATATGCTAAGAAACTTTGTGTCACCTATAATCTCTTATCCTCAGTCAGTCCCTATGCAACATCTATTATTATCCCAGGTTCATAAGATGTTCATGTGTCATTACCATCCAACAAACCTGTTTTCTCTTCTTCCTGAGAATACAGCTAGACCAAATATTCCAGGCTCTTTAGGTGTGGCCATGGGTATCCCTTCCAGGCCTGGCTTACACAATCTCCCTGGGCAATCTCTCCTCCTCTTGCCCTGTCTGCTGGATGTTGATGAACAAGGTGACCATTGTGGCTAGCTACTTGGGGCTTGTCTTTCCCTGCTTCATTCTATGGATTCCAACAGAGACTCCTGCCTTAGCAGGGAAGGGACAGGAGGCAGCTGAGACCAGCGTCCGGACATCAGTGATTGTAGTTTCAAGGGGAGCATTGGAGTCTCTCATGGGCTGATCCATGGACTGCATGTGCCACATTATCTGTACTCAGGGTATTTGGAGAGGGGAATTGTGGAAAGAAACTGGCCATCCTGCTTCTCTGGGCAGATAGGGGCTAAGTGTGGTTATGGTTTGAAAATTAAAACAAACATGTTTTATCCTTTTTTTGTTTTTTGAGATGAAGTCTCACTCTGTCGCCTGGACTGGAGTGCAGTGGCGGGATCTCAGCTCACTGCAGCCTCTGCCTCCCAGGTTCAAGTGATTCTCCAAGATGTGATAATTTAGTTACCAAATGACGGCAGTGAGAATGAAAATCAAGTAACAAAAGATGATCAATACTATGGGGTGAATAAATACCACATTTGGTGATTGATTCAAGATTTAAGATATCACAAGTATAGCTTAGAGATAAGTGATTAGGGATCTAAGGGAGGAGTTCACGAGAACTCTCTCTGCCTGTCTCAAGCCAAACTCCCGACATGTGCTTTGGTTCCTAAACCCTCCCTCCAATCAAGTGGTTTGCTTCTGTGATTACTTTTTTCCCCCTGACATCTTCATATTTTCCTTCTCCCCTGGCTCATACTTATCAGCATATGAATATGCTGGAATCTCCTAACATAAAACGCCTCGTACTAGACTTAGTTTTGACTCTGCTCCATCTCTCTTCTCCTGTTTCTCTTAAAGCTCCTGGGAAGGGCTGTGTGCTCTTGCTGTCTCTGCTTCATCCCTCATCTCCCATTCTCTCACAGGTTCCCTCCCATGCACCACTGAAACTACCCTTGTCTCCTCTCTTTCGAGCTCCAGGTTGCCAAAGCCAATGGTCGATGCTCAGTCTACACCCTCCTGGGGCCCTGGGCTCGGCCAACTCTTCTTGAGATGTTTCTTTGCTTTGCTTCTGGAAAAGTGCACTCCTGATTTTCTTCTAACTTTCAGGCAGCAACAGCTCCTTCTGTCTCCAGGCTGCCTTTTGTTTTCTCTGATTTTTTTTTTTTTTTTTTAAGATGGTGTCTATTTTCTATAGACACAACAGGTTTCTCTGTTGCCCAGGCTGGAGTGCAATGGCATGATCTTGGCTCAATGCAACCTCCGCCTCTGGGTTCAAGTGATTCCCCTGTCTCAGCCTCCCAAGTAGCTGGAATTACAGGTGTGTGCCACTAATTCTGGCTAATTTTTGTATTTTTAGTAGAGACAGGATTTCACCATGTTGGCCAGGCTGATCTTGAACTCCTGACTTCAGGTGATCCGCCTGCCTCAGCCTCTCAAAGTGTTGGGATTAGAGGTGTGAGCCGATGCACCTGGCCCAGGCTGCCTTTTCATTCTCCTCCAAGTCTCCAAATATCAACACACCCCGGGACAGGTCGTCTGCTTCTTTTCTTTCTCCAGGTTCCCTTACTGAATGAGCTCATCTTGACCCAGAGCGTTCAATATCTGTGTGAAACATTAGAAACTCCTAAAACTGTAAGAAAAAGACAAGAAAATGGAGGCCTCCCCACCATGCTCTCCTAAGCCTGCTGTATTTTTGTCCACAGTGCTCATCACCACCTGACATTATATTTTATGTTTACTCTTGGCTTATTTTGTGAGTTCCCCCATCCATGAGGACAGCGGCCCTGTCCCACTCACTGCTGCAGCCCCCGCCCCTGGGCAATGCCCACACAGGGTAGGCACTCAGTCTGTTCTTGTGGGATATGTGACAGGACAGAGCCTGGCTCCTGATGAGGAACGTGAGTCAAGGGAGAAGCTGGTTTGGGAAAACGGGGACTGATCCCGTGTTGGGCCTGCTGAGCTGCAGGCCACCCAGGTGGAGGTGTTCCACATGCTGGACATTCCAGGCTGCAGCCTTGGGGAGGCCTAAGTTGCAGATGTGTGTTTTCATCAAGGTGCTGCTGGACTAGGCATGGTGGCTCACACCTGTAATCCCAGCAGGCGTGAGAGGCCAAGGTGGGTGGATCACTTGAGGTCAGGAGTTGGAGACCAGGCTGGCCAACATGGTGAAATACCATCTCTACTGAAAAGATGACAATTAGCTGGGTATGGTGGCACGTGCCTGTAATCCCAGCTACTCGGGAGGCTGAGGCAGGAGAATCGCTTGAACCTGGGAGGCGGAAGTTGCAGTGAGCTGAGATTGTGCCACTGCACTCCAGCCTGGGCTACAGAGTGAAGCTCCATCTCAAAAAAAAAAAAAAAAAAAAGAAGAAAAAAGAAAAGTTGCTGCTGAAGTCAAAGGATGGGTGAGCCTCTAGGACCCAGGAGATCAGTAACAGGGGCCTAAAGTTGGGGAAATGGGGTGCAGGTTGGGGCTGAGGAACAATGGGGAGCACAGAGATGTTATTTTGTCTGGGAAAGAAGGCAAGAGGTTCAAAAAAGATGGGCTGGCTAGCAGTTTGAAACATTGTAGAAAATCAAATAAAATGTGCTGAATTTGGTAATTAGGTCATTGGAGAATGCAGCTGAGTGGAGCAGAACTGATGATATTTCAGGAGCTTCAAATATTGGAGTATTGCAGGCTATTGTGACAGGGGTTTGATAAGGGAAGGAGAGTAAGGTAAAGGATGGCAGTTTAAGGGGGCAGCAGCGTGTGCAATAGGAAAGGTGTTTTGTCCCTTAATGTTGGGGAGGCCTGGGGACATGTGACACCCTGCTTATCAGAGCTTCTGAAGACCTAGGGTATACAGATGAGCAAAACCAACAAGTTCATTTAACAGATTATTTATATCAACAAATAATATTTATACACTGGCTTAAAGAAATCAACACATTTATATAGCGCAGCATTCAAACAATGTTCTGCTGTGTGCAGTGGGTCACACCTATAGTTGCAATCCTTTGGAAAGAGAGGAAGGAATATCACTTGAGCTCAGGAGTTTGAGACCAGTGTGGGCAACATAGTGAGACCCTCATCTCTACAAAAAGTAAAATAAAATAAAAAATTAGCTGGGCATGGTGACACACGCCTGTGGTCCCAGCTACTCAGGAGGCAGAGGCAGGAGGATCTCTTGAGCACAGGAAGGCTGCAGTGAACCATGATCATGCCACTGCACTCCAGCCTGCGTGACAAAGCATGATACTGTCTCAACAAAACAAAATGAAACAAAACAGCCAACCAAATACCCTCCAAAACAGTGTTCTGCAACTAACAAATTAGCTCTACGATTGATCATAATCTAAGTTCTTAACAAATTGATGACATATATGAACCTTAGCCACACCCAAGAGCTGAGTTTTCTCCTAGAGATGTTAGGAGCTCAGGGATGAAGCTGTTTCAGATTACAACTTCATTACCAATTTGACCCAAAAGACTCTTTTCAGAGATGGGGTCCACCCAGCAGGAATTTTCTCACTTGATCGAGAGTAAGGTGTTAAGGCCAAACACTCTCACTTAGAGATAAATTGATTAGTGAAGTCGATGTGTGGGTTTTGATTCATTCATACTGGGCCTTACTCATTAAGCTAATATGTTGAATTCCTACTGTATGCCATACCCATTGCAAGACACTGTGGATGATCCCAAGAGGAGTAAAAATGGTGATCTCTGTCCACAGGGAGACATGAAAATGCCTGACATTTTTGTAAGCCCTATGCTTTGCAAATCCTTTCTCATATGAGATCTGAGAGATGAGTTTTATTACTATCTTAGTTTTTGTCTGGGCACAGCAGCTTATGCCTGTAATCCCATTGCTTTGGGAGGTTGAGGTGGGAGGATTGCTTGAGCCTAGGAGTTCGAAGCTGCAGTGAGCCGTGATTGCACCACTGTACTCCAGCTGGGGCAACAGAGCAAGACCCTGCCTGTCTTTCCAAAAAATCAAGAAAAAACCTAAACAAAAAAAATTATCTTATCTTAGCTTTTATAGTTGAGGTTGAGTAAACTGCTCAAGTTTGTACAGGAGTAGAGATTGGCCTAATAAGTGGAGGAGGGGAAAAGGCTTGAGGGAGAAAGCAAGATTGGGGAAGTCAGAACAAGGGGAGGGTAACCTGAGCCCAGGAAAGGGGGCCTTTGGAAGGGAGAGTGGTTGGTCTTCTCAGATGTGGTGGAAGGAAAAAGTACAGGGGTAAAGTGGAGGAAATGGGCACATTCGTTCTGTGGTCCCCAAATCATGGTGAAATGCGAGATGAGATGGTAGGCTTTGTGAGAGAGTAAGAGTTTTAGGGAGGGTAAGGCAGGTTTGACCCCAGCACTGTGGGCAGTGGGAAGGCCTCAGCAGAACCACAGGGAGTCTGGTGACAGTTAGGTGTTTGGATTCCCTGGAAGCTCAGTGACCCTGGAGCAGGGATAGGGAAGCAGCATTCAGGACTGCAAATGGGCACTGGGTTCTTCCCTTTTTCTTGATTATTAGATCCTATGGTGAAGACATTGGGTTTTCTCATTTTGAAAAATGACATGTTAGTTTGTGCAGTGCATAAACTAAGTACAAAATACTTTTTGTAGGGGATTCAATTTACGGTCTCCTAGCTACTTTTAAAAGCAGGCTCTGGTGATGAGGAGCCCAGAGAGCTGCTTTCTCCTGCTTTTCATCCTAAGTTTCATTCCACACTATTTAATGACTTCACACTCAATGTGAGAGATGATGCTGTGTGAAACATAAAAATGAATCAGACATTGGTTCTGTCCTCAGGAAGCTTTAAACTATGATTTGAACTTAAAAGTATTAAGTGCTAAAAGAGAGGAAAAAATGAAGTGAGGAGAAGGGGATGGTCACGTCCATGGGGGATAACTGGAAAAGCTTCATGGAGAAGTGGGCCTTGAAAGAGTCTGGGTTTGGCCAATGCAGAGGGAAGTGTAGTCCAACTGCACTCAGTAGGTGTTTTTTGAATGAATGAATAAAAGCTGAATATGATGTCACCTAGTAATGTGATCAGAAAGGAGGACCAAGTCCAAATAAAGATAACGACAAATTTGTAACCCATATCATGCCCCAGACACTTTTCAAACACACTTTTACATATTGTTAACTTGATCTTCATGACAGCCCTATGACACAGGGGCCATGATTTCCAAGTTTATGGATGAGAAAACCAGCCCAGAGAGGATAAGTAACTTGCCCAAACATTCCCAGTTTGTGAGTGGTGAGCAGATTCGACTCTCGGCCATGTTACTGGAAGACTGATGCCAAGAAGTAAGCATCCTTCTTGTACTTTTGTTTGCTATCATCAGCCTGATCCACAGGCCTGAATGCACAAGCCCTCACCTCCATTTTGATCTCATTATTGTATGCATCCTCTCTCTGGTTAACGCCTCCCACGCCTATGCTCACTCTCTTTCCGAGGCTGGTGATGGCATTGGGAGGCTGCAGGTGGCACCAGGGACCTCATGGGCAGAATCCCAGGGGAGCACAGGCTATTTCTGGACAGCTCACCGCAGACTCAGGCGGTGAGTGGTAATTACAAATAACTGCAGCAACGGGTCTTAGTTTAACCTTGCTCATTTGCAGAGTTCTGCGTTTTTGATTTTGTAGATTTTGCAGCATGGTATTAATGCCAAAATAATTTGGATAAATATAAGCCCCGCAAACTCCTTGGCCTGTGGTCAAGTTTTTCCTTCTCCGTGTCTAGTTTTTTATATGCACTGATGAATAGGCCAATCTGTGTGCCGGTATTAATAAGATTCACCACAGCGATGAAATTGCTTCATCATGCCTCTGCAGCTCAGAACTTGGGGATGGGGTGTTGAATTGACAGGAACAACTCTGACGTGTGTCAAAGGACTTGTGTCTGGAAAAGGAAAGGGAACCTAAGAGGGTCCCATGTATTTGCTGTATATTATAACAGCTTATGCTGAACCTATGTCAAGGCACGAGGACCTTCTGACATCTAAGACCTGGTAACATCACTCCATTTGGCTTTATGATTGGGCTTTAACAGTGACCACCAACATGAGGATCCACCATATGCCAGGAACAGGGTATGATATTGGAGAGCTACCAATGCCTGAGGTTTGAACCCTGCCTTGGGGGAACCCAGCTTTGCAGAAAAGATAGTTACATAAATGCATGACTCATGCTGCCATGTGCATGGACTGTCCCAGAGGTGGGTATAGGGTGCCCAGGAACACAGATGATGGGGCATGAGGAGGGAAGGAAGGCTGAGATGACTACAGAGAGGAGCTGACCACTGAAGGATGGTGATATAGTTTGCATATTTGTCCCCTCCAAATCTTATGTTGAAATGTGATCTCCAGTGTTGGAGGTGGGGCATAGTGGGAGGTGTTGGGTCATGGAGGTGGCTCTCTCATGAATTGCTTAGTGCCATCTCTATGGTGATGAGTGAGATTTTGCTCTATTAGTTCATGCAAGAGCTGTTTGTTAAAAGGAGTCTGGCACCTCCTCCTCTCTGTCTTATTCTTTCTCTTGCCTTGTGACACACCTGCTTCCCCTTCACCTTCTGCCATGACTGTAAGCATCCTGAGGGCCTCACCAGAAGCAAATGTTGGCACTGTGCTTCTTGTACTGTCTGCAGAAACATGAGTCCAAATAAACATCTTTTCTTTATAAATTGCTCAGCCTCATATATTCCTTTGCAATGAAATAGAGTTAACACAGATGGGTAAATGTGATTGATCTCGTGTTAGTGGATTTACTATTTAGTTTGAAGGGTCTGCTTGGGATAGTATGATGTTCTACATGAAGTGATTGGGTGAAAGACAGACTCATACACAGATTTATCACAACCTTTGTAGTCTGAATGCCACAGTTTCCTCATAACTCTTGCCACTTTCCCCCACCCCAACCTCCGAGGACCAAGAGTCAGGTGACCCTAGTGGTTTGATTCCCACTTCTGTGGTGCAGAGGGCTGGACTCAGGCATGAGTGACCCAAGGAAGGTGAGGCCCTTGTCTCCAGAGTCTTGTCTAGAGCTTGGACCTCCCTGGAATGGCTATGAGGAAGTTGGTGAGGGAGTCGCCTAGAGATTACCTAGCTACCTCCATCCTGGTCTCTCAACTCTAGTAGGATTGGCACTGCTGTAGGCCCTGGGATATTGCTAAGAGTAGAGGAATGCAGCTGGAGAGAGCTGGGAAGGGGAAACAAAGACGTGCAGAGGGGGATTTTGATGCCGAGCCTTGGTAACATTAACTCTTATTTTCAAAGCTCCTTTTTCCCCACTCATCCACCTCTCACACATGTGTGCCATGCATCTGACTTAGCAGCAGGATTAAGTGTGCCCCTGGATTCAGGGCACAGAGGTGAAGGTGAGCCGTCTGACATTCTCATCTGCACGCAGGGATAAACTGTGCTTGAATTTAATCCACAAACGAACGTGTAAAGCTATTAGGCAGGCCTTGAGGCAGGATTTTATTGGACAAAAGTGTCTATCGTGGCTATTCATACCTGATAGATAGTTTTGGAAAGACTGAGTGTGCATATTAATTCCCTTCCTCTACAAAATGAAACCTACTTGCCAGCAGTATTGGCTTGTTTCACAACAGGCCAGAATCCACACTGATGAATAGAAGTGATGGTTGTAGAATTCAATTTTGGGCTAAACTACATGCTTGGGGAGGCTGTACCCTCCTCTGATGGTAGTTCGCTCTCTGGCTTAACTGCTCTGGGCTCTGGTATTTTGTTCCTTTCTTTGCCAATTGGTGATGGAAATCTTTCGCCTGTTTTTTTTTTTTTTTTTTTTAAAACAAGGACATGCAAAGTTAATAAGATGGCTGAAAATTTCTCTGCAGCTACAAATTGGTCCAGGAATCTCTATTTGGTGTAAATTCATATGTGGAGCATAAAATCAGACAGAAACCTAAAAAGCGCTTGGCCATTTACCCTTTTACTTTTATTTTTGGCTTCAGTGCCTTTCAGAGAAGCAAGTGCCGAGGAATATGGGCAGGGACATGAGCGGCAAAGGCTCCGGCAGTGTGCAGTACTTGAGGGTCCATGTCTAGGAAAATGCGAGGCTTGGGATAAGCAGTCCTTTTATACAGTAGTTTTGGGAAAGAAAATTGATTTTGGATTCTCTTTTTTTGGTGATGGTTTTCCTAAAGGGAAATAATGGCCATTTACAGACTCCAGAAGAAGAGATCATTTGAGTAGCCGTGGCATCTAATTGCTATTTTCTCTTTATTTTAAAGCATATTTTCTAAAAGGCAAATCACAGAACATTACTCCTGAGTGACGTTCCATGATAAGAATTTTGTGGTCATAGTGGCCTGGGAAGCCTGAAAAGTGTAGTACATCTTAGAGATTTACAGCTCACGTTAGCAGGTTAAAGACTCTGAGAAGTCCTGCAGAGAAGAAATGGGTTTACATTTGTTTAACCAAGTACTTCCCAAACTTATTTGACATGAAATTCTTTTTTTTTTAATCATTATTTTAGCTCTAACTTTAAGTTCTAGGGGGTACCATGTGCAAACGTGGCAGGTTTGTTACATATGTATTACTTGTGCCATTTGGTTGCTGCCACCCATCAGACTCGTCAGCACCCATCGACTCGTCATTTACATCAGGTATAATCCAGTGCAATCCCTCCGCCCCTCCCCCTTCCCCGATGATAGGCGCCTGTGTGTGATGTTCCCTCTTCCCGAGTCAAGTGATCTCATTGTTCAGTTCCCACCTATGAGGAGAACATGCTGGGTGTTTGGTTTTCTGTTCTTTGGTGAGTAGTTTGTAGAATGATGGTGTTCCAGCGCATCCATGTCGCCTACAAAGACGACCAAACTCATCCCTTTTTATGGCTGCATGTAGGCTATTCCCGGATGGGTGTATTATGTGGTCACATTTCTTAATCCAGTCTGTCACATATGGGAACATTTGGGTTGATTCCAATCTTTGCTACTGGTGAATAGTGCTGGCAATAAAAACATACCATGTGCAATGTGTCTTTATAGCAGCATGATGTCTATGATCCTGCTTGGGGTATATACCCAGTAATGGTTATGGCTGGCGTCATATGGTACAGGGTCTAGTTCTATATCCTTGAGGAATCGCCATTGACTGTTTTCCCCATAATGGTTGAACTAGTTTACAAATCCCACAACAGTGTAAAAGGTTCCTAATTTCTCCACATCCTCTCCAGCACCTGTTTGTTTCCTGACTTTTTAATGAATTGCATTGTAACTGGTGTGGAGGATGGATATTATTGTGGTTTTGTGATTTGCATTCTCTGGATGGCCAGTGATGATGAGCCATTTTTTCATGTGTCTGTGGCTGTATGAATTCTTCTTGAGGGGAAATGTCTGTTCATATCCTTTGCCACTTTTTGATGGGGCTGGATGATGTTCTTATTAGTCTGCTTGCGTGCAGAGATGAGTTCAAATTCTTGTGAATCCTTGTTAACTTTTCTATCTCGTTGATCTGTCTAATGTTGACAGTGGGGTGTTGAAGTCTCCCATTATTATTGTATGGGAGTCCTAAGTCTCTTTGTAAGCTCTCTAAGACTTGCTTTATGAATCTGTCGTGTGGCTCCTGTATTGGTGCATATATATTTAGGATAGTTAGGCCTCTTCCTGTTGAATTGATCCCTTTACCATTATGTAATGGCCTTCTTTGTCTCGTTCTTGATCTTTGATGGGTTTAAAGTCTATTTTATCAGAGCTTAGCATCGCAACCCTGTGCTTTTTGTTGTTCTCCATTGCTTGGTAGATCTTTCTCCATCCCTTTGATTGTGTATCCGCCTATGTGATGTCTCTGCATGTGAGATGGGGTCTCCTGTAATATGAGCAGACTGATGTGGTCCTTTGACTCTTATCCAGTTTGACCAGTCTGTGTCTTTTAATTGGAGCATTTAATCCATTAACATTTAAGGTTAATTTGTTATGTGTGAACTTGATCCTGCCATTATGATATTAACTGGGTTATTTTTGCGCTCATTATGTTGATGCATGTTTCTTCCTAGCCTCGGATGGTCTGTTTACATTTTGGCATGTTTGGTTTACAAAATGGCTCGGTACCGGTGTTCCTTTTCCACTGGTTTAGGTTTCCTTCAGGGTCTCTTGTAAGGCAGCCTGGTGGTGACAAAAATCTTCCTAAGCCTTGCTTATGCGTGTAAAGGACTTTTTTTCTCCTTCACTGTTGAAACTTAGTTTTGGCTGGATATGAGGATTCTGGGTGTTGAGAAATTCTTTTCTTTAAGGAATGTTGAATATTGGCCCCCCAGCTCTCTTCTGCCTTCGTGAGAGTTTCTGCGAGAGATCGGCTGTTAGTCTGGATGGGGCTTCCCTTTGTGTGTGACCTTGATTCCTTTCTCTCTGGCGTGCCCGTTTAAGATTTTTTCGGTTTCAGTTTCAACTTTGGGTGACATCTGCGCTCAAGTTATGTGTTCTTGGAGTTGCCTCTTCTCGAGAATATCTTGTGGAGCAGTTCTCTGTACTTTCCTGAATTTGAATGTTGGCCGGCCTCTACTCAGGTTGGGGAAGTTCTCCGTGGATGATATCCTGAAGAGTGTTTTCAACTTGGTTCCATTTTCCCCTCACTTTCAGGCACCCCAATCAGACGGAGATTTCGGTCTTTTTACATAATCCGCATACTTCTTGCGCAGGCTTTGTCTCATTTCTTTTCTTCTTTTCTCTTGTTGGTTCTGCGTTCTTGGCTCATTGCAGTTCATGTGGATTCCGCAGATTCTCTGATACTCTTTCTTTCAGGCTTGATCCGAGTCGGTTACTGAAGCTGGTGCATTGTCACGTATTCCTCTGTGTCGATGGTTTTCATTCCGTCATTTGCGTTGTATGACCTTTCGCCCATTAATTATTCTAGCTATCAATTCTTCCACTCGTTTTTTCAGATTTTTAGTTGTCTTTGCACCTGGTACGTAATTCCTCCTTTTAGCTCTGAGAGGGAGTTTGATGGACTGAAGGCCTTCTTCTTCTCATCTCGTCAAAGTATCTCTCCATCCAGCTTTGATCGTTGCCTGCGGATGAGGCTGCGCTCCCATTCAGGGGGAGAGTTCGCTCTTATTTTTTGAATTTCCAGGTTTTCTGCCTGCTTTTTCCCCATCGTTGTGTTTTATCTGCCTCTGTCTTTGATGATGGTGATGTACTGATGGGGGTTTTGTGTGTAGGGTCCTTCCTGTTTGATAGTTTTCCTTCTGACAGTCAGGACCCTCAAGCTGTAGTCTGTTGAGATTTGCTTGGAGGGTGCCACTCCAGACCCTGTTGGCCTGGGTAGTCAGCAGCAGAGGGGGTTGCAGATGATAGTAATATTGTTGGAACCAAGCGGCAGGTTGTACCTGTCTGAATTTGTACTTGGAAGCTTCCTCTCAGGCGGTGTACGTTCCACCGCGTGAAGTTGGGATGCAGTCTGCCGCCGCGCCTGTGAGTGGGGGGATGTCTCCCAGTTAAGGCAACTCAGGGGTCAGGGACCCACGCTTGAGCGAGGCAGTCTGTCCATTCTCAGGATCGTGCACCTCCATGTGGGAGACTCCACTGCTCTTCAAAGCTCTCAGACAGAGTGCGTTTGGCGTCTGCAACAGTTCTGCTGCCTTTGTGGTTGTTGTTGTTCGTAGCTGTGCCCGTGGCCCCAGGGAGGTGGAGTCTACCGAGACAGGGCAGGGCTTCCTTGAACGCTGCTGTGTGGAGCTCCACCGGTTCGAGCTCCAGCGGCGGTTTTTTACCTACTTAAGCCTCAGCAATGGCGGGCGCCCCACCCCAGCCTCCCTGCTGCCTTGCGGTTAGATCGCAGATTGCTGTGCTAGCAATGAGAGAGGCTCCGTGGGCGTGGGACCCTCCTGGACAGGTGTGGGATATAATCTCCTGGTGTGCCCGTTTGCTTAAAGCGCAGTATTGGGGTGGGAGTTACCCGATTTTCCAGGTGTTGTCTGTCTCAGTTCCCCTGGCTAGGAAAAGGGATTCCCTTCCCCCTTGCGCTTCCCAGGTGAGGCGATGCCTCGCCCTGCTTCAGCTCACCCTGGTCGGGCTGCAGCGGCTGACCAGCACCGATTGTCCGGCACTCCCTAGTGAGATGAACCCAGTACCTCAGTTGAAAATGCAGAAATCACCCGTCTTCTGTGTCGCTGGTGCTGGGAGTTGGAGACTGGAGCTGTTCCTATTCGGCCATCTTGCTCTGCCCCTGCATGTAAGTCGAAATTCTTTTAATGCTTGTTACACTTACACTTTAGAACCTGAGTTAAAGTGAAGTTAGGAGCAGCATTGACTGAGCTGCTTCCATTTCCAGAACTCTGCCAGATGCCTCATAAACATTATCTTCTTCCTTATATTAGCTTTCTGAGCTGTGTATTTTCATTCCCACTTTAAAGATAAAGAGACTGAGGTTTAGCAAGATCATGGAGCTTGTTCAAGTTACCCAGCTAGCAAGTGGTGGAGCTGAGATTTGAACCTTGGTAAAGGTGTGACTCCAAATCATATTCCCTTTTCACCATGCCAGACTTCATAATGCCTCTCCCATTTTTAACCAAGGAGGCAGGAAGGGGTGGGTGGGAAACATACTAAGGGACTTAATATGAGGGCCAGTCAGGTACGAATTTTTTTCTTCCCTGTGGATGCAATCAAGATCATCCAGCTTGTAGAAATCTCTCTGCCAAGAGACAGGGTTGAGAGGTAGCCAGGCCCCATAAATTTGAGAATGATTGTGATGAAGAGCCAGCTGCCCTTGGGCCTGGAGCATGGTGATGTTTAGATGGAATAACAGAGGCCCATTGCCTTTATTGTGATCCTTCCACTTTGAGTAATTCTTTCATCAAGTTGTCCCCCTTCTCATCTGTTGAAGCTCTGGTGGGTTATGAAATGTATCCCACAGAAGATCCTGAATAGATAAAGCAACCCTGAGCCAAAACAGCAAAGCTGGAGGCATCCATATGAAAGAACAGTTTGCCACAGAAACCAGCAGGATGAAAATGTCTGGTGAAGCATCTGATGCCTTGTGGCTGCCCCTGGTTTGTGGTCACTCACCCTCAGGCACCCCACATGAGAGCTGCCTCTGCCTAAAGGCCCTCAGGGGTTGGTGGCTGGTCTAGGGCTCATGGAGCTGGCTACAGGGCTGGGGTCCTCAGGTTTGTGGCCTGAGAGAATGAGGACACTGCCGCTCACAAGAAGTCAGAATAGGAGGCCCTGCTATAGTGCAGGGAGCTCTCCATTCTTCTGACTCTCTCCCAGACTGTTGTTGACCTTCCTGGTGTTATGAAGGGGCTTTGCCACCAAACCTGGCTTCACCTCACAGTTTAAAAGGTTTACTTCATGTGGCCTGCCATAGAAGCCTATCTTAAATGAGAGGTTTCACAGAGAACAGTCAGGGGGTGATAAGCATCCTTTGTGGCTTCCCTCTGTGCTCTGGAAAGGAGGGCAGGACCACACACGTCTGGCTGAATGATGCTGGTCTTGGGAGAGATTTGAAGAATTCAGTAGCAAGACTGTGGCCTTGGTCAATGCATGCAATTCACCTAAGATGCTTGTTGTGCTGGCTGGGACTCAGAGACCAATAAAATAAAGATGAACAAAATAAAATACTCCTGTTCTCAAGGAGATTAGCCTTCTGGGAGGACACATGTGAGCATGTAATTGCCAAACAGTGTAGCAAATGCTTTATGAGAGGGACTTTCAAAGTGGGGAGGCAGAGGGTGGTCAGCGAGACCAGAGAGAGAGGGTGTGAGATGGTGTCACAGCAGATCTTCGAAGTGGGAACTTCTTGTTGGACAAAAGGGCAGGGAGGGAGAGAAGGGCATTCCAGGCAGAGGTAATGTTGTGTGCAAAAGCAATTATGAGATTTCCATGGCTAGTGAGAATTGGAGAGGAGCTTCCCTAGATGGAAAACACTAGCTACTGGATGCAGGCTGGCAGTGGGGACTGGAAAGGAGAAAGGAAGACCACAGGCCATGGATCCAAGGGGTAGGGGAGAGTATCTTAGCACATCCAAACACCTTTACTATAGGAGATGTCACCCGGGGTCACTCTACAGAGAACCAGGTTATCTTCGGGAGAGTATCCTGGGCTAGGTTTTGTGCATAGGGTAGGAGATTTAAAATTTCATCCTCAATCTCTTTTCCTGGAATGACAGTTGGGAGGGGTTGATGGGGTCTCTGCTCAGCCTTTCACAAAGCCAGGCACTGGTGCATGCAGCTGAACATTAACCTGACTGCTCACCATCCCAACCAGGCAGCTTGGATGGGGTGGCAGGATCTTTACTTCTTCCTGAATCTTTGGGGCAGACAAGTGAGCCCTTTTCTCAGCTGTGGTTGAGTGGCCTTTCTGCTAGGTCTGAATACCAGCTCTATCCCAGCTTCAGGTTGCAGACTGTGGTGGAGAATGTCCCCATTGTGTGCGGGAAAGGCATTCTGTGGAGCTGTCAGGGCCTGAATATATACAGCGACCCACGCTGCAATATGTCGAGTTGCTATCAAAAAGAAAACAAGGGAGATCTCCAGGTCTGCCAAGATGTCACACCTCATGGATTTAAAGCTGGACAAAGTGACTTGCTGACCTCCATACTACTCACTGGGGGCACATCCATCTTCACGTTATATAATCCTCCCGTCTCTCATTGACATTCCAGCTGGGTGAAGCTTTGCTGATAAATACTGTGCCTAAGCCCATGGGTCAGAGGAGAAGCTCTGCCTGCCGTACGAGGCCTCTGCATCTCCAAAGCAGAATGCATGAGAATTCTGTTTGCTTTTTTCTATTTGTCTTAATCACTCCCAGTGATTTCCATCAGGGTTTCTGTGGAATAATAACAGTAGAAAAATGTAATAGAAGAGAACCAGGGAATGGCGATGACAAGTATCAGCTCTGTGGCCTAATGGATTCCTCCTTGTGCTTTGAATAGAGGACATTCATCAAATCCTCCGAGAAGGGAGGGACTTTTTAACCAGTTGGGGTGAGCAGGTGTTTCCGATGGGTGGAACTAGGGCTGAGATAGGTTGAGAATGACTAGGTGAGTAGAGCAAATGAGTATATGGGTCTGTAAGTAAAGGGTGAGAGAGAAAAGGTCCTGAGTACAACATGGCTGTGCAGAAAGGAGGCTGGAAAAGGGGGAAATATACATTACAGGTGAGGTCCAGGCTCTTCATCTCACCCCAGGTGCTTCCAGAGAGCAGGTGTAGGGAAGGAGGTATGTTTTCCTTTAGGGCTGCTTTTCCAAGCCTCTAGAAGAAGTCAGGCTATGGTGTAGGAGGATGGCCGTGAACCTTTAGAAAGATCTGCCTGGGTGCTTGACCCAAATCAGCAGTGTTCTTTTTTTTTTTTTATTATTATACTTTAAGTTCTAGGGTACATGTGCATAACGTGCAGGTTTGTTACATATGTATACTTGTGCCATGTTGGTGTGCTGCACCCATCAACTCGTCAGCACCCATCAATTCGTCATTTATATCGGGTATAACTCCCAATGCAATCCCTCCCCCTACCCGCTTCCCATGATAGGCCCCAGTGTGTGATGTTCCCCTTCC
>NW_016804690.1:2070284-2080810 GCF_001698545.2 Rhinopithecus bieti
CCCTCCCCCCTCCCCATGATAGGCCCCGGTGTGTGATGGAAATAGGAACACTTTTACACTGTTGGTGGGATTGTAAACTAGTTCAACCATTATGGAAAAGAGTATGGCAATTCCTCAAGGATCTAGAACTAGATGTACCATATGACCCAGCCATCCCACTACTGGGTATATACCCAAAGGATTATGAATCAGCAGTGTTCTATGAACAAAGCTTTTCTTTTTCTCCTTCCCTCTCCCTCCTCTTCCACTCTGCCCCCACTCTTTCTGGTAGTCCTGCAGAACTCCAGGTTTGAGAGAAAAATCTGCACTTGTTCCCACCTCTAAACATGAGGTTTCGTTATTTCAAAACTGAGCTTCTGATGTGAGCAACTTAAGGTTTCTGGTGACGGGCTGGTGAGTGTGTACTTCTCTGCTCTGGGTAGGAGAGGTGGTGAGAATGGGTTAGAAGCTCTCTTTTCTGTCCTGTGTCTTCCAAGCTGTCAATCTCTAGTTTTGAAGGGCTGGAGGAGTCCAGGAGCTGAGGAGCAGCTACAGCCATTGCTGGAAGGGGGTGGTGTGAATGTCATTGACTGTTGGGAGAGGGCAGGTGTGTCACATGCAACATGGAGTCAGGCTTTCTCCCACTCCCTGTGAGGTGGGTGAGAAATTGTGATGTGAAAGTAGAATCCTGGGTTACTCAGGGCTCTGGGTTGTCTGTAATCTGTCCTTGCTTGGGATCACCATGGTGGTGGCCACCTGGCTGTCTGAAAGGCAGGCAGGGGCCCAGGTGCCTCCAGCAACTTGCTTCCAATTATGGTTTGGCCAAGGAAAGCTGTTCTGCAGCCCCTGATTAGAATAATTCACTGCTCTCTGTGCATGATTAAATCAAGAGCCCAGGTTGTTTATCCAGAGGGGTGATCGATCACCCAAATTCTCCACTTCCTTTCACCTTCTGCTTTTTCAAACACACACTCAGATTAACAAACTTGGAAAACCAACAAAAGACAAAAAAGGAGACAGCCTGGATGCAAATCATAAGCACATAAAATGGTTTTCTTCCACAGGACCCTTCTATATTAACTGCCAATGCCCCTCCACCCCCATCCTCTTTCCACGTTAAGGTAATTATGTTGAGAGCTGGAATTTTCACTGTAGGAAGCTGGAGTCCCACTTTTGAGATGGTTTTGTGAGAAGATTGGGAAAAGGTGATCTGGCCTAGGCTAGGGGAATGTTAACTTGGGGGCAGCAAAGATAGAATTGGTTCCTTTGCTTCCCACTGGGAATGGGGGGATGAGGGAGGGGAGGAAAACACAGTTAATAACCAAGTGTGTGGCTGGAGAGAGGAGAGGTTGCAGTCCCTCAGTCAAAATGAGGCCTTTGGGCAAATGGGCGTCACTGCCCTTGACTCTGGCCTTTCCATTCCGTTCATTTCTACCATTCTGCCCTTTAAAAGTGCAATTGATAAATGGGATGTTCTAAATTTTTTAGTGCTGGGCAAGTCCTGGTGGCCTTGTTCTTGTTACAGCTTTGGACGCAGGCATACAGGATTTGTGCAAGGGAGCTATATTATTTAACATAACAACTGAAAAATATTTCAGAAACATTTTATATTAATAGCAAATCCTTTCAATATATCTTAACTCCCTGAAAAGTCCTATGTTAGAGTCATAAAACTTCCAGGAATCACATATCTCCATCCATCCCTAAGCAGTCTGTTAAAATGGTTTTGATGCATGTAAATCTGATCTCTCCCCTGTGACATGGTATTGTTGGGGCAGGAGGAACTAATGTTTGTTTATTCCTACCATGGCTGGGTGCTTCATAGCTTCATATTTCTTATCTTACTTAGTCTACCCAATCTGTGCCCTACCTCCATGCAGGTCGGTTTTATCCGTACTGTGCAGGTGTGGAAAATGAGGCTCAGCATGTGGGCGACCTGTCCAGTTTAATCAGGGTTAAGGGACAGGAGTTAAGACGGTTCAGTGCTGGGATCTGAGCCCAGACCAGCTTTACTTGGAAGGTTTTGTTCTTTCCACCACCCCATGCCATCTTCCTATGGCTTCAGTTCTTGTTTTAAAGGTCACAAACACAAAACAGTCCATGTTTTCAGGTCAGGTGTGCCAAAGTTCCAGGCTTCGCATTGGACTCTTGGCCTCTGCAGATGCCTTCGAGGTGAGGCTGTGATTTGGGTATATGCCCCCCTGCCTCTCACAGCTGCGGGCTAAGTTGGGTTGAGAGGGCAGGTGGCACAGAAGGTGGATAATTGATTTTTTTTAATGAATATTCATTTGAGGTTACTTCTCCATCTGCTCTCCTGCAATTTCAAAATGGTCAATGAGTACTGAACATGAGCAAGCTTGTCTCTCTCCTTCTAGGTCACTCCTCGACCACTGGAGGATCAGGGCTGAGCATGAACAGAGAGGGCTGGGCCAATGGTCTGGGCTTGGGGCTTTTCCAGATTGCATATTTTTAATTGTATTGAGCTCTTTGGAGCAATGTGATGAATTGATTCCTAGGTAGCCATCTGCACAGAAATGCAGGGCTGCTTGTGGAAGGACTAGGAGGCGGTGATGCCTGAGTTTTGCAGCTGAGCCATTGGGTAGCTCTCAGAAGGGAGCGCTCATAGGGTCACTGATAATAGTCCATGATGGAGAGAAAGAACCATAAAGTGCAGAGGGCTCATTAGTTTTGATGGATCTGGCTCAAATAATATAACATTTTAGTCTCTTGTGTAAAATTCAGGCTAAGTACCAAATAGAAATGTCTTATTGGACCCATCGCAGTTGCCTCTTGAGGGAGGGAAAATCTGGTGACCCTTTCCCTATGGTTCAGGGGTTCAAAAGTGAATAAGTTTATGTTAAACTCATGTCTGTGCCATAGAAAAGGCTGTGTATCTGGTATTCTATCAACGATAACTAAATATTGTATGACACTTTACCCTATCTATAAAATCTGACAGTTTTATTTTTATATGTGTATACGTATATATATATATAATATATATATATTAGAGATAGTCTCTTGCTGTGTTTCAAGGCTGGTCTTGAACTCCTGGGCTCAAGCGATCCTCCCACCTTGGCCTCCCAAAGTGCTGAGATTATGGGCATGAGCCACCATGCCCAGCAGAAATATGATAATTGCTATTTCTAATAATGACTCCTCAAGACAGAAATGTCTTAAATGGGCCTCTGTATCATCACAGATAGACAAATTATGTTCATTAAAGTTTTAATGTAAAACCCATTTCATATGGTACCAATTCTTTGAAAATTGTTACTCTTTGTCTTGTACATTTAGAAATACTCTAAATGTTGAGATAATTAGTATGATTTTGGCCACAATGAATAATATATAGCTTATTTTATGTATTCTTTCAACATTAATTCATTTATTATTTATAGTTAACTCATTCTTGCTTTACATAGTGCCTGGCATATAGTATACAATCAATAACATTTAGATTTTATTATTATTATTTGTTTGGAGATGAAGTCCCACTCACTTTATTGCCCAGGCTGGAGTGTAGTGTCAGGATTTCGGCTCACTGCAACCTCTGCCTCGTGGGCTCAAGTGATTCTCCTGCCTCAGCCTCCCGAGTAGCTGGGATTACAGACATGAGCCACCACACCAGGCTGATTTTTTGTATTTTTAGTAGAGACAGGGTTTCACCATGTTGGCCAGGCTGGTCTTGAACCCCTGACCTCAGGTGATCCACCCGCTTCAGCCTCCCAAAGTGCTGGGATTACAGGTGTGAACCACTGGTCCCAGCCTAGATTTTATTATTTTAACAAGAGCATGAATTGAGCAAGAGTCTAGGCACTATGACAGGTGCAGGAGTGCTGAGTAGGACTCAGCTAGTGCTGGGGTAGAACTTAGGTCTAGTGTGAGCGACAGGTAAGAAAACTATGCAACAGATGCCTCAGTAGAGGCCACAGAGGAGGAGCATCTTTCCTGGACTTGAGGGGCTCAGGGAGTCTGAAGGATAAGTAGGTATCATCCAGGCAAATGGGAGGGGTGGCTGAGGGAGTGTCATCTGCCTGAAGGTGAGAAAGAGAGTATTATATTCCAACAGGGTGGTGGCTCCCCTAGAGAGAGACCACTGACCTCTGTTTCTAAATGGCCCTGTTGTAGCCCCAGCCTTTCCTTTAGAGGAACTCTGTCTACCCCGCTCACTGGGGAGATTTTGCTGCTTTTCCCCCCTTTCTCACCCCTTCCCTCTGGAGAAATTGGGCAATATCTGGAGACATTTTTGGTTGTTGCTAGTGAGGGGTTGGGGAACTCTTGGAGTCTAGTGGGTATTGGTCAGGGCTGCTGCTAAACTTGGCAGTGCACGGGACAGCCGCACATACCCCGGCCCGACTACAAGGAATTATTCAGTCTGAAATGTCAATAGTATTGCTGCTAAGAAACCATGGTGTGCACTCAGTCTCTACACTAATTTTGGCCTGCATATCCTTTGATGAGCACTCTTAGTAGGAAGTAAGAGGTGCACAGCCTGGGTTGGATGATGGGTGGATCAAGAGCCTTTTCTCAGGTCCTTCTGCTGAGTGTTGAAGAAGGGATTTTATCCCCTCAGTTCACGTTCCTCTCGCCACTAATACAGAGCAGTTGGTTGACAATTAAAATGGATGGAGGCTAGGTGGGGTGGCTCACACCTGTAATCCCAGCACTTTGGGAGGCTGAGGTGGGAGGATCACTTGAGGCCAGGAGTGTGAAAATCAGTCTGGGCAACATAAGAAGAAGACTTTGGTTTTACTAAACAAAAAAAAAAAAAAAAAAAAAAAAAAAAAAATAATATATAATAGATAATTAGCCATGTGTGGTGGTGCGCAGCTGTATTCTCCAGCCCCACTTTGGGAGTCTGAGCGTGGGAGATCGCTTGAGCCTTGGAGATAGAGGCCTTCAGTAGCCATGATTGCACCTCTGACTCCAAGCTTGGGAACCAAGTGATACCGTTGCGCGTAAAATAAAATAAAATAAAATAAAATAAAATAAAATAAATAAATAAAATAAATACGATAAATAAATAAAATAAATAAACTGGATCGAGATAGAAGCTGCTGCCTTCCAATGGCATTTTAACCAATAATCAGCCTGAAGAGTTTGTGTATAATAGAGATAATAGCATCATATAGAGTGATTGTACAACGTAAAGGACATAACGTATGTGAAGTGTTTAGAATGGGACCTCCGTAAGTGCTGCTGGTTTTTATCGTCTTTATTTAAAAGAGTGATGGCTTCTTTGATGTGTCAATTTGGCTAGGCTATAGTTCTCAGTTATTCAATCAAATGGTAATCTAGGTCTTACTCTGAAGGTATTTTGCAGATATAACTAGTGCTCTTACCAGGTGATTTTAAGTAGGGGAGATTACCCAGGATAAGCTGGGCGGGCCTGACTGAATTGCAAGGAAGGTCTTAAAAACAGGGCTGGGTCTTCCCAGGTAAAAGAAGGAATTCTGCTTATGGAGGACAACTTTGGCCTGTGCCTGTGACCTTGGCCTGAGATCTTCCTTTCTGACTACCTGTCGTAGGAATATCAGACTTGCTTAGCCAGCCTCCACAACTATGTAAGCAATTTCTTGTAATAAATCTCCTAATATATGTATCTCCTACTGGTTCTGCTTCTCTAGTTGAATCTTGACTGAGATAATTAGAATCCATAGTATTTTATGTCTTCTTGGTAGGAGGTGTTTCAAGGTCCTTGAAACATGTTTAAAAACAGTTTCTACTCAAACCTCTGTTCCCTCCCTCTTCGAGGAAAGAGATGATTGTCACAGGACCCTCGGACTAAAATGCAATCTCTTATAGTCAGTCTTTCAGGATTTGAGGCCCAGAAGGTAGACTGCATGTGGAATTGGTCTGGCTGGTTAAGTGGACAGAACCCCTATCCTCTGGAAACTCCCACCTGAAAATATGTTTCAGGGACAATTTACTTATTTTGGATGCATGGTTCTGCTTTTTATTGAGGGTGGATCCCAAGTTGAAGCATTGACTGTATTTATAGGGCTGGGTGATGAGGGGGCAGATGCAAGTTAGAGTGAATCTTTTCTAACACATAAAGGTGAAGAGAAGCAGAGGAAGGGCTGGGGAGAAGGAGCCCATGGGGGAAAAGCGGGTGGCTGTGCAAGGAGAATTTCATGGGAAAGAATAGAAAAGTATGCAAGGGATTTTAAAGAAAGTTTTGCTATGGTATGAGAATGTAAACCTTCTTTCCCATCTTCCTATATAATCTTCACTAAAGTATTTTTTGTTAGTAAATTGTGAAGTCCAATCAATTTCTGGGTGTATTAAAGTGTTGAGCCCCACTGCAAGGTGAGTGTATGGTATGATAGAGGCTTCCTATGGGACCCAGTCACCTATGGCCTAGAAAGCTATTGAGGATGCACATTACATAGTTTTGGTACATCAGTTAAAAATGCTTATTTATGATAAAGTAACTTATTCATGGATTCCTCATATATTTATTGCACCGTCCTTGGCTCTGTGCTAGTTACTGGGTATGTGTCTGAGAATAAGACTGCCATGAGAACTATGGTTTGGCTTGGGAAACAGGATAAAAATAAATAACAGAAAATTATAATATAATGTGGTGTGATGAAAAGGCAAGTTAGAGGAAGCTGTGGGGGCCATGAGAGCATATAACCTGGACCTGAAGGGTCATAGAGGTTTCTGGATAAACTGACACTTTATTTTGAACCAGAGGATGAATATGAGGTAAGAAGCTAATGAGCTACAGATATGTGGTTAATGCCTTTAGTCTAGCAAGCAACTTATTGAATGGATGCTATGTTCCTAGGGGCTTGTTATCACTCTTTTATTTAGATATTTCTCTTGTTGGAAGTTTCATGTGGACCTTGTACGTTGACATGAAGTTGGGGCTTTATGTGAGGCTAAGACCTTTAATGTCATTTCTAGTGGAAAAATCATTCACAGTGAAAACCTTTGCTATGCACCCCACACTGTAATTAATATGTTGATTCCTGACCCCCAAGGTAATGATATTAGGAATGATATTAGGAGGGGGGACCTTTGGGAGGTGATTATGTCATGAGGGCAAAGTCCTCATGAATAGGATTAGTGCTCTTTTAGGAGTGCTGAGGGAGCTGGTTTGCCTCTACCACCATCTGAGGACACAGCAAGAACACAGATATTTGAAGCAGGAGGCCCTCCATTGGCACTACATTTGCTAGAATCTTGGACTTCCCAGCCCCTAGAGCTGGGAGAAATAATTTTCTGTTGTTTATAAGCCATCTAATTTATGCTATTTTAAAATAGCCACCCACATGGATGAAGACAAAATCCCAAGTAGGAACAGTAAGAGAAATCCAACTTTGTAGCCATTCTGTACATACAGGTTAAGGGTAGTACATTAGAAGTTACAAAACTTGTGGAGGACTTGAATGGCACCAGCATTGACCTGAGGTCAAACCAAACAATAACAGAATTTAGAGACAATCCTTAAAACCTGAGAGACATTTTAAGAACAAATACAAGGAAAGCCTTCACAGAGTTTATTTTTTGGAACTTTTATTCTCTAAAATGTATCACACACTGACATTATAGAAAAGTTCAAGAATTTGAACAAATAAGTGTCTGATGGATTCGTAATAGGCTATTAAGGAAATCTAGGGCAATTTAGAATAAATCACTTTATTATTAGGTTTTGACATCATGGAATGTTTAAAATGCCTCAATGAAACTATCAGAGGGAGACACTGGCAGAGATGGATTAGGAGACCCAAAATTACGATGCCCTTTCCCTTAGTGGGTATCCTAAATGACATGTGTTTTTGTTCGTACAAACACTCTCTTGAACTCTTCTTTTTTCCTTCCTGAAGAAAGGCATATAGCATCACAGAGCTGTGAGTAACTGCACACAGCAAACAGCAGGTTTGTTACCTGTCTCACTGCCCATTTCTCCTGCCATATTTACCAATACATTCTGTGTCTTTTTCTCTTTTCTTCTTTTTTTTAAGACCTTGATTCTATACAACTACCTTAAAAACATCATCAGTGCCTGGTGGTTTGTTCCTTTCAGAGCTCTGAACTCGAATCTTGAGTTCATCATCATAGGAGTTTCTTTCACATATGTTAGTATGGGAGTCAGCCGGTGAAACAATAGCTCACCATTTGATATGGCCATTAGATGAATCTATCTGTCCATGGAAGCCTTGTATGTTGATTATGTCAGGACATGGAACACGATTCTTCAGGAAAAAACCATGGAAAAGGGTTCTGCCTGAGTGGTGAAATGACCGTGTTATGTCATCTCAGTTTTTGGGGAACTTCTTTCGTAACTTACAGGGACTAGAGAACCAGTTATTCAGCCAACTCTTCTTTCCCTGAATCATCTAGGTGATCACTGGTGTGTTTTAAGGTATATTTTGGTTAAAAGTTTCAAGATTGTTGGCACAGTTTTTATGTCCCTTTGTCCTGTGCAAAGATTATGTCATAATTTGGTGAACTGCAGAAACAGGCAGCAAAATTACCAGGGAGTGGTGGTGAAGATGATCTTGAGGCTCTCCCCTGAGACCTGCTTGAACTCTTTTCTCCCACCTGCTCCTGGCTGCGCTCTGTCTTCGGTGGGTTTGGCCTAGCATCTTCATCTACCTTCAGGAGAACTGCATCCAAATCCTACTGTCTACTACCCATCCCTCAGAGTAGTTTGTAGCCTTGGTCTGCCTAGGAGTCTGCCCTATTACTTCTGTCCTGTTATTACTGGGCTTTTAAAATTCTGATGCTTTTATTTAAAATGGAGAGAAGAACTTGAGTAAGGAAAGCATGCAGCTGAGATACCAGACAAGGTGAAGTAGGAGTCTTCAGATGGGGCAGGGTGGGAGGTGACTTCTAATTCCTTAATATTTTATTCTAAGATTCAAATGACAACTTATTATTTTTCTACATAATTTCTAAATTTGTTGTCATTATGTGTATTGAGTAAAAGATAAAATGTCTTTAATTTCTCTTCTTCCAGAAAGCTTGTGCTTTCCTGCCTGTTAGAGCAACTGAATCTCTCTTCTTTAATAAATTTTAGAAACTTTTGGCAACTTATTCAGTAGGTTAAAGGAAAATAACAATCTTGTTTTTTTTGTTTTTTTGAGATGAAGTCTTGCTCCGTCACCGAGGCTGGAGTGCAGTGGTGTGATCTCGGCTTGCTGCAAGCTCTGCCTCCTGGGTTCACAGCATTCTCCTGCCTCAGCCTCCCAAGTAGCTGGGACTACAGGCACTTGCCACCATGCCCAGCTAATTTTTTTTTTTTTGTATTTTTAGTAGAGACGCAGTTTCACCTTGTTAGCCAGGATGGTCTCGATCTCCTGACCTCGTGATCTGCCTGCCTTGGCCTCCCAAAGTGCTGGGATTACAGATGTGAGCCACTGCACCCGGCTACAATCTTGTTTTTTGAGATAGGGTCTCACTCTTTCACCCAGGCTGGAGTGCGGTGATGTGGATCATGGATCACTGCAGCCTTGACCTCCTGGGCTCAGACAAGCCTCTCACCTCAGTCTCCAGAGTAGCTGATCCCACAGGTGCATGCCATCATGCCCTACTAATTTTTAAAAATTATTTTTAGATATAGGGTCTTGCTATGTTGCCCAGGCTGGTCTCGAACTCCTGGACTCAGGTGATCCTCTCATCTCAGCCTCCCAGAGTGCTGGCATTACAGGCAAGAGCCACTATACCCAGCTGAAAATTACAAAGCTAATACAGGCCATTGTAATATGTGAAACGATACAAGGATATATATTTTAAAAAGCTAGTAATATTCTGTCTAGTACCCAGTCCCCTCAAATCCTATTGTCGTGAATAACTAGTGTTAAAGCCTGATGTGTATATACTTCGCCATCGTTCTTCATGCTCATATAGGCCCATACAAGCATATATGACAACATGCCTAGGTTTCCCCCTCAAACATGAGCTCTTACTACATAATATCCTCCACTTTCCATTTTTCCCCCTAAAAATGTACCATGGGCATCCCTCTGGATGTCTCTAACCCTGTTGTGTCCAATGCAGTAGCCACTAGCTGCATATAGCTATCGAGCATTTGAAATGTAGCCAATCCTGATTTCTAGGTTTAGTGTGAAAATAAAAAAGAATGTACAATACCTCACTTAGAATTTTTATGTTGATTATAGGTTAAAGGAATACTTTGAATATATTGAATTAAATGCAATATTATTGTTAAACTAGATTTTACCTATTTCCTTTTATTTTTAAAACATGTGGCTACTAGAAGATTTAAAGTTACTTGTTTCATGTTTGTGTTGGACAACACTGCTCTAACCCATTCTTTATAATGGTGCATTATACTCCTCATAACTTTGTGTAAATATTAGTAAGTTGGTGATTTATTTCTATAGCAAAAGTATTTTGTTTGAACCTCTCTCCATGGAGAATTCTTTATCTGAGTATCATGGTCTAGAAAAGTGGTAATTTGTTTTTGAAGACCACACCAAAGCTGTCACAGCTAATGCAAAAGATACATTCCTAATTGCATTTTATTTATTTATTTATTTATTTATTTATTTATTTATTTATTAGAGATG
>NW_016804690.1:2083915-2107258 GCF_001698545.2 Rhinopithecus bieti
TGTGCCTGTATGCTTACAGCGCAGTATTGGGGTGGGAGTTACCCGATTTTCCAGGTGTTGTGTGTCTCAGTTCCCCTGGCTAGGAAAACGGATCCCCTTCCCCCTTGCGCTTCCAGGTGAGGCGATGCCTCGCCCTGCTTCAGCTCTCGCTGGTCAGGCTGCAGCAGCTGACCAGCACCGATTGTCCGGCACTCCCTAGTGAGATGACCCCAGTACCTCAGTTGAAAATGCAGAAATCACCGGTCTTCTGTGTCGCTCGCGCTGGGAGTTGGAGACTGGAGCTGTTCCTATTCGGCCATCTTGCTCCACCCCCCACAACTTTCTTCGCATTTTATTTTTTTTAAAGACAGGTCTTGCTCTGTTGCCCAGGATGGAGTGCAGTGGTGATCTTGGCTCACTGTAATCTCTATGATACGGTTTGGCTCTGTGTCCCCACTCAAATCTCACCTTGAATTGTAATCTCCATAATCCCTATGTGTCAAGGGTGGGACCAGGTGGAGGTACTTGAATCATGGGTGTGGTTTCTCCTAAGCTGTTCTAGTGATAATGAGTGAGTCTCATGAAAACTGATGGTTTTATAAGCATCTGGCATTTCCCCTGCTTGCACTCACTCTGTCCTGCCGCCCTATGAAAAAGGTGCCTGCTTGTCCTTTGCCTTCTGCCATGACTGTTAAGTTTCCTGAGGCTTTCCCGGCAATGTGGAACTGTGAGTCAATTAAATCTCTTTCCTTTATACCTTACCCAGTCTTGTAATGAGATTGAACTAATTCACTCTGCCTCCCTGGTTCAATGATTCTCATGCCTCAGCCTCCCAGCTAACTGGGGTTACAGGTGTACGCCACCATGCCCAGCTAATTTTTGTATATTTTGTAGAGACAGTCTTGCCATATTGCCCAGGCTGGTCTTGAACTCCTGAGCTCAAGTGATACCGTATACCATATATGATAGCATATGTGGTATTTGGTTCTCCATTTCTGAGTTACTTCACTTAGAATAATGGTCTACAGCTCCCTCCAAGTTGCCGCAAAAGACATTATTTTGTTCTCCTTTATGATTGAGTAGTATTTCGTGGAATATATATAGCACATTTTCTTTATTCACTCATTGGTTGAGGGGCACTTAGGTTGGTTCCCTATATTTGCAATTGTGAACTGTGCTGTGATAAACATATGCATGTAGGTGTCTTTTTTATATAAAGTTTCCTTTCCTTTGGGTAGATACCCAGTAGCGGGATTGCTGGATTGGATGGTAGATCTACTTTTAGTTGTTTGAGGAATCTCCATACTGTTTTCCATAGAGGATGTACTAATTCACATTCCCACCAGCCGTGTTTAAGTGTTCACCATATCTTTTCACCATATCTATGCCAATATCTATTGTATTTTGACGTTTAAAAATGGCCATTTTGGCTGGGGTAAGGTGGTATCTCATTGTGGTTTTACTTTACATTTCCCTGATTATTAGTGATGTTGAGAATTTTTTTCATATGTTTGTTGGCCATTTGTATATCTCTTTTTGCGAAATGTCTATTCATGTCATTTGTCCGTTTTTTTGGATGGGGTTATTTGTGTTTTCTTGCTGATTTGTTTGAGTTCCTTGTAGATTATGGATATTCGTCCTTTGTCAGATGAATAGCCAGCAAATATTTTCTCCCATTCTGTGGGTTGTCTGTTTACTCTGATTGTTTCTTTTGCTGTGCAGGAACTTTTTTAGTTTAATTAGGTCCCATTTATTTATTTTTGTTGCATTTGCTTTTAGGGCCTTAGTCATAAATTCTTTGCCTAGACCAATGTCCAGAAGAATTTTTCTTAGGTTTTCTTCTAGAAATTTTTACTGTTTCAGGTCTTAGATTTAAGACTTTGATCCATCTCGAGGTGATTTTTTAAATATGGTAGAGATAGAGAGCCGGGTTTTATTCTTCTACATGTGGCTATCCAGTTTCCCCAGCACCATTAATTGAATAGGGTATCCTTTCCCCAATTGATGTTTTTTTATGATTTGTTGAAGATCAGTTGGTTGTAATTATTCAGCTTTATTTCTGCATTTTCTATTCTGTTCCATTGGTCTGTGTATCTAATTTTATACCAGGACCATGCTGGTTTGGTTACTATAACCTTGTAGTTTAAAGTCAGATAATGTGATGCCTCTAGATTTGTTCTTTTTGCTTACTATTATTTTAGCTATTTTTGCTCCTTTTTGGTTTCCATATGAATTTTAGGAATTTTTTTCTAATTATGAGACAAATGATGTTGGTATTTTGATAGAAATTGCATTGAATTTGTGGATTGCTTTGGGCAGTATGGTGGTTTTCACAATGTTGATTCTTTTAATCCATGAGAATGGGATGTATTTCTATGCGTTTGTGTCATCTATGATTTATAGAATTTGGCTGTGAATCCATCTGGCTCTAGGATTTTTTTTGTTGTAGTTGTTGGCAAGTTTTTAAATTACTGATTCATTCTCACCTACTTGTTATTGGTCTGTTCAATATTTCTATTTCTTCATAACTCAAGCTTGGAGGGTTGTATGTTTTAGGAATTTATTCATTTCCTCTAGATTTTCTTTACTTTTCTTCCTTTCTTTTTTCTTTTTTTTTTTAGACAGAGTCTTGCTCTGTCACCCAGGCAGGAGTGCAGTGGCATGATCTTGGCTCATTGCAACCTCCACCCCCTTAGTTCAAGTGATTCTCATGCCTTGGCCTCCCGAGTAGCTGGGATTACAGGCATGTGCCCCTACGCCCAGCTGATTTTTTGTATTTTTAGTAGAGATGGTGTTTCGTTATGTTGGCCAGGCTCATTTTTAACTCCTGGCCTCACTGATATGCCTGTCTCAACCTCCCAAAGTGCTGGGATTACATATGTGAGCTACTGTACCCGGCCTCCTCTAGATTTTCTAGTTTGTGAGTATGGAGGTGTTCATAGTAGTCTTGAACAATCTTTTGCATTTCTGTGGTGTTTGTTGTAATGTCTCTATTTTCATTTCTAATTGAACTTATTTAAAACTTGTCCCCTCTTGGTTCATTTAGCTAATGGTCTATCAATTTTGTTTATCTTTTCAAAAAACCAACTTTTTGTTTCATTGATCTTTTGTTTTGTTGGTTCTTTTGAGATGGAGTCTGGCTCTGTCACCCAGGCTGGAGTACAGTGGCATAATCTTGGCTCACTGCAATCTCTACCTTCTGGGTTCAAGTGATGCTCCTGCTTCATCTTCCCAAGTAGCTGAGATTACAGGTATGTGCCACCATGGCCAGCTAATTTTTTTCTTTTTAGTAGAGATGAGGTTTCACTACGTTGACCAGGCTGGTCTTGAACTCCTGACCTCAGGTGATCCACTCACCTTGGCCTCCCAAAGTGATGGAATTACAGGAATGAGCCACTGCACCCAGTTTTTTTTTTTTTCTCTTTGTTTTGCTTTCAATCTCACTTAGTTCTGCTCTGATCCTTGCTATTTCTTTTCTTCTGCTAGTTTTGGGTTTGGTTTGTTCTTGTTTCTCTAGTTCCTTGAGGTATGACATTAGGTTGTCAATTTGTGATCTCTCAGACTTTTTGGTGTAGGCAGTTAGTGCTATAAACCTTACTCTTAGCATGCTTTTGCTGTATCAGAGAGGTTGTGATAACTTGTGTCAGTATTGTCATTCATTTCAAAAAACTTTTACATTTCTGTCTGGATTTCATTGTTGATCCAAAATTCATTCAGGAGCAGATTGTTTAATTTCTATGTATTTGTATAGTTTTGAGGTTCTTTTAAGAGTTAATTTCTACTTTTTATTCCACTGTGGTCTGAGAAGATACTAGGTATGAGTTCTATTTTTAAAATTTATTGAGACTTGTTTTGTGGCCTATCATGTGGTCTATTTTAGAGAGTGTTCCATGAGCTGATGAGAAGAATGTATATTCTGCAGTTCTTGAGTAGAATGTTCTGTAAATATCTGTTAGGTCCATTTGTTCTAAGTGCAGTTTAAGTTCAGTGTTTTTTTGTTGACTTTGTGCCTCAATGATCAGTCTGGTGTTGTCATTGGATCACTAGACTCAATGATCAGTCTAGTGTTGAAGTCCCCCACTATTATTGTGTTGCTTTCTCTTTTCTTAAGTCTAGTAGTAATTGTTTTATGAATCTGGGAGCTCCAGAGTTAGGTGCATATGTATTTAGGATTGTAATATTTTCTTGTTGGATTGATCCATTGATTCCCTTATCATTATATAATGACCTGCTTTGACTTTTTTTTTTTTTTAACAGTTGTTGCTTTAAAGTCTGTTTTATCTAAGAATAGCCACTCCTGCTTGCTTTTGGTTTTTCTTTGCGTGGAATATCCTTTTCAAATCCTTTACCTTGAGTCTATAAGAATCCTCACATGTTAGGTGAGTCTCTTGAAGACAGCAGATATTTGGTTTGTGACTTTTAAAAATCTGTTCTGCTTAGTTGTATCTTGTAAGTGGAGCATTTAGGCCATTTACATTCAATGTTAATATTGAGATGTGAGGTGCTGTTCCAGTCATCATGTTGTTACCTAGTTACTTTTTTCCTTCATTGTGTTATTATTTTCTAGGCTCTGTGAGTTTTATGCTTTCAAGAGGTTTTATTGTGGCACACATCAACCTTTTGTTTTAAGATTTATAACTCATTTTTAGCATTTCTTGTAGGGCTGGTCTGATAGTGACAAATTCCCTCAGCATTTGCTTGTCTGAAAAATACTTTATTTCTCCTTCATTTACGAAACTTAATTTTGCTGAATAGAAAATTCTGGGCTGACAGTTATTCTGTTTAAGGAGGCTGAAGATAGGACCCAGACCACTTGTGACTTGTAAGGTTTATGCTGAGTCAATCATACTTTAGAATCAGAGGACCTGGGCTGAAGTTTGGCCTCAGCCATTTAAAAGCTAAGAGATCTTGGGTTAGTAATTTAATCTTTCTGAACCTTGAATTTCTCATTTAGTGAAATGAGATAAAATGACTCCCCATATAACACTGTTTTCTTCCATGCCATTATGCCTCTTAAAGTTAATGGGAGAAACTGATGATTTGAAATGAATCAACTAAGACAATAAATTATTTTAGATTCTGTTATTAAAAGTGTAGTCAATTTTAATAAAATATGCATGGTAATAATGTCATAATATGTGTATCATTTTATTTCCACTGAAGTGCGTTGTGTTTCTAGTTCCTCTATTTTGGGGTCATGGATACAACCGACTCAGCCTTGCTCACTGTTGTATAATTAGTAGTGGAGATAGGTCTAGGTTCTTCAACTTGTCTTTAATTTTGTTCCCTGTTCTTTACAATACACCATTACACTGTTTTCCAATATCTTCAAGCCTTCTTTATGCATTGTAGTGACTAAATCCTTCCAAGAAGGAAAACTGTTTTAAAGTTGAAAATCTGGGAAATACAAATCTTATACATAAAGTTTGGGTATAACATAAGAAAATATTTATAAGCAGGAAATTTACCCTAATGACTATTACAGAAGGTCTCACATTCATTGGTAGCAGTCTTCTTTGGGGATTCTGGCTGTCCCTGTGCAGGAGTCCTCACTTTTAGGCTTCAGTGTCTCTCTGTGATGCTGTAGGCTAGAAGAGAAGGAGGGTTGCTTCATAGCCAACAGAGAGCATCAGCTTAGTGACTCCTGAATTGGCTTTGGCTAACTGTCCAGGGTTAATGACCTTGTTGCAAAGCCTCTGTCAGTCACTTGGACAGGATTGGATGACTTCCATCAAGCAGGCCAGGCAAACTTCAAAGCTTCAGAACTGTGTCTCCTAGGGAGAAAGAAAAAGTAGAGAGAGGTATATTGGAGATTCTTGTTGGGCCAATAAATGCATGTGTGTGTGTGTGTGTGTGTGTGTGTGTGTGTGTGTGCGCCCCTCACTAGAAATGCTCAGGTTACCTTTGGCTACCAGGCAAAGGCCACACTACTCTAAAAGAGTATATATCCCAGATGGTTATATTCCAGAGGCCATCAAGTCCTCCAAGAAGAAATTGAGCTATCAGAACTCTTACAGTCCTGTGGCTGACTGCACTTTCCCAGAGTTTCATATTATTCATTTCCAGAAAGTAATTTTAGTTGATTGCCTTGTGGTCTTTTTGAATGAGGGATTTTAAGAAATAGGAGAAAATTGAAAGGATTGGCTCACCGTCAAAATATATCCCTTCTGAATGCTCCTAAGGACAATGCAACTGCCAATTTGGGATGGAAACTTGTTGGAATTTCTCTCTGGAGGTTTTTAATGCAAGGCTAGACAACTGTCTTTCTTGGTCCATTTAGTTGGATGCCTGCCTGGGACAGGAGTATCAGATGACCTTACAGTCCCTTCCAGTACTGATTTTTTGTGATTGGGTGGTAGATCCGTAAGGCTATATTAGTTAGGCTGAGGATTTTACCTGTCCTGCCTGTCTGCTTTAATATTTGGCCCAATGTCTCTTAATTTTGTCTCTCTAAGCAAATCTAAAATTATTTGAGATCTGGGATGCCGCCTTGTGCTTCTTTCATGTTCTCCATAGAGTAGATATAGGGTGGAGAAAACTTTTAGAGCAGGCTTCTAGAGGAGATGGTGTCCAGGGAGATGGGAACAAGGTCCCAGGTGGGAGGTTGACTATTACTGGGGAGAAGGATACCAGATTTTCTGAGTTTGGAGGGAAGGAATCAAAACTGCTGTGTCTGTATATTATGGACTGAATGTATGTGTCCCATACCACCCACCAAATTCATATGTTGAAGCCCTAACCACTAGTGTGGTTTTATTTGGAGTAAGGAAGTAATTAAAGCTAAATTAGGTCATAAAGGTGGGGCTCTTATCTGATAGGATTAATGTCCTATTTATAAGAAGTGACACCAAAGCATAGCACTCTCTCTCTGTGTGCACATGTATTGAGGAAAGGCCATGTGAGGGCATAGTGAGAAGGTGGTTACCTGAAAGCCAAAAAGCAAACCCTCACCAGGAGTTCAACCATGCTAGAACCTTGATCTTGAACTTTCCAACCTCCAGAACTATGAGGAAACAATTCTGTTGTTTAAGCCACACAGTCTGTGGTATTTTGTTACGGTAGCTTGAGCAGACTAATACTCTGTATATATAAGTTAATAGATAGGCAAGAGAAGGTGAGGGAGAGCACATTTTTTAATAGCAGTTTTGTTGATAAAGTGTGAGGCAAGATCATCTATGGAAAGAGAGGAATCTAGGGGCTGAGTAGGAAATAAATGGTAAACATTTGGAATAATTTTTGTGGGGAATAGAAGAGGGTGCTGACAAAGGACAAATCAAAGGCTTGTTGGTTAATGCCAGAGGCTCAGATGAACTTGTAATCCGTGAATATGCAGTGGAACCAACCCTGTGAACTACTGGGTCTTGTTCTCAGCAGTGTATCTGGTAGATATAGGGATAGGAATTGGAACATTGATTCAGGATTGGGATTTTCCTGAGAAATATGGTAGAAAAATAGGGACCCAAGGTAATCAAAGTTAGAAGACAGAGAAGAGTTTAAGCAATCCATCCAGGGATGTAGCATTGGCAGGAAAGAAAAAGTGCTGCTGGTTGGAAAAAGAAAAAAGAAATTGGAGGAGCCAAAGAACGAGAATACCCTGTGAGGCCAGGAAGCAAGTGTAGTAGGAATAAGGAAATGAGAGAACTCAGAAGACTGGAAAATATGGCCAAGAAGTAGAATATCAGGGTTCAGGATTGGGTGATGACAAAACCCAGCCAGAGTGTGGCCATGAGGAGGGATAGTCCAAATGCAGTAGAGTAGCACCTCCAACGTTTTTGGCACCAGGAACTGGTTTTGTGGAAGACAATTTTTCCATGGACTGGGGTGGGGATGGTTTCAGGGTGATTCAAGCACATTTACTGTGCACTTTACTTCTATTATTATTATACTGTAATATATAATGAAATAATTATACAACTCACCATAATATAGAACTGGTGGGAGCCCTGAGTTTGTTTTCCTGAAACTAGGTGGTCCCATCTGGGGGTGATGGGAGATAGTAACAGATCACCAGACATTAGCTTCTCATAAGGAGCATGCAACCTAGATCATTCACATGCACAGTTCACAATAAGGTTCGCATTCCTATGAGAATCCAATGCTGCCGCTGATCTGACAGCAGGCAGAGCTCAGGTGGTAATGCGAGTGATGGACAGTGGCTGTAAACAAAGATGAAGCTTTGCTTTCTCATGCCTGCTGCTCACCTCCTGCTGTATGGCCCAGTTCCTAACGGGCCACGGATGGATACCAGTCCGTGGCCTGGGGATTGGGGATCCCTGCAGTAGAGTAACTGTGAATAGTTAAGAAGACCTGTGAATTTCAAGAACCCATTGTTGGAAGGGTCATCACATGGGTGATTTATCTTCATGGACATGCTTATCTCCTAGGATTTGGTTAGGAGTAAGAGTGGAAAGAACTGTGAGTGAGGTCTCAAAGAACTATAACATGGGGAGCACACAGTGCTTTGAGGGTCTGTAAGTGGACCTCCTAACCCAGACTTGGGAGTTAGGTCAGACTTCTGGGGGAAGTGATAGCTAACATGAACCCCCAAAGATGAATGAGGTTAGCCAGGGGAGGGAGAGGCAGAGCAGGGAAGAGAGTGATGAGAGAAGAGAATTATTCCATATAGAAGGAAGTAGAATGTTCAATAGATGAATGTTTTATAAAGTGCCTAGGTTCATAAAATAAAAGGTAATCTGGAGATATGGAACCTATTATTAAATAAAATAGTCTATAGCTTAGTAATCCTCTTCACTTACAGTCACTCTTATGATGTTATTTTCAATTTTTTAAAACTTAAAAAATTAATGCAGGCTTTTGGGGACTGCCCTCCATATCCTTACATTCACAACAGATTATGAAACCATTTGGTGCGTGGAAGGAGAGGAAATGTTCCCCATGACCTGTCTTCCTCACACACTGCATGACTTAGCCCTTTCTCTCCAGATTCATTTTCAATTATAGAACAAGTGCATTTTTATTCTACATGGCTGAATTGCAAAAGACATGGACTGGTAAAGCAGAGGAGAACAAACAGTGAAAGATGGATAATATACCCAAAAGCATTTTGATTTGTGCTTTGATGAGATGTAAATGGGGGGACATTCTCAGTATTCATATTTGACAATTTTTTGAAAGTATTCATATTTGCATGTGAGGAGCACTCACAGAAGAGAGCCAAAATGTCTGCAAAGAAAAGTAAAGTCATACAAGAAGTCAACTCTATTTCAACTAAGTATCCTGGGTCATAAATTATTTCCAAGGAGATTTTGCTAACTGACACATTGGACTTGGAACCTATGCACCTTTTCCCACCTTGTTCTCACTGTGAAAAAAGGCTGTAGGTGGTGCAGTGTGAAGAGTTCAGGCTTTGAATCAAGATGGAATTGAGCCTACATTCTGACTCTGTCGTGCTGTTGGGGTGAGCAGTGCGACCTTAGAGCATGTGTTCAAACTTCTGTGAGCCTCCATTTCAGCATCAGTAGAAGAACAAGCAAAAACTTAAGTTAAAAGGGGGTTGTGAAGATTGGAAATTATGTATGTAAAGTACTAAGAACCATATCTGATACAGAGGAGACATCCAATAAATGGCAGCAATTAGCTACTACTGGTACTACTACTAGCACTCTCTTCAATAAATGAATCTGCACAATAGAGGTACTGCCTCCAGGGGATGTTTAATACCTGTATGCTGCGCACTTAATAAATTCTTGCCTTAAAAACAATTCAAAATGCAAACAGCATCTCTGCAGTGCTGTGCACAGAGCCAGACTTCCTCTAGGGTTATGTCTAAAAGACATTTTTTTGGTGAACTTATGTATATGTGTGTGTTTGTGTGGGTGGGGTCTTGGGGAGACAGGAAGGTGGTTGAGAGGCTGGGAGTGGCTTCCTTCCTCTAAGAGCACACTTTAAAAGTCTAGCACTGCAGAACTTCTCTCAAACTGACTTAGAGAAATAATCCAACCCTAGTAGCATTGCACAAATGCCACTGGGATCCATTTTTCAGAGGAAAAATAGTGGCTCTCTTGGCAGTATCCCTAGCTCTTTCTTTGAAGAAGGGCTTGGAGAAGAAGGCATCAGAGTGTTTGGCATAAGGGCTGTGATCTGCTGAAAGGGAGATTAAGTGCTGGGCCTTCTTGTAAGAGCCCCTGTGTTACAAGTTGTGAGGGGGCTTTACTGTTCACCTTCCTGGTTTAAGCAATGGCACATGTCCAGCTGTACTGCATGCAGTATAGCTTTCACTTCTAATTGTGCATCTGTTCTGAGTAGATGCAAAGGAGCTTCCATCTTCTTGCTTGATAAACAAATTAAGTGATGTTTAGACTTGACTTGTTTGCATAGCCTCTAGTGCATACATTTTTAAGTGTATAATTCCTGTTCTGATACCCCTAGAAATAAGAAAAGCAAATTTGCTGTATTAGAAAAGCTTCATGGAAAGGTGTCACTAGGACAATATAGCAGGGATCAAGGCACAATGGAGGAGATAAGGTGCATATTGGCTTGGTGATTTTGGAACTGGGAAGCACAATCTCTGGGAGGACAAGTTTTTTTTTTTTTTTTTTCTCCTCTTCAGTAAACACAGTTCAATTTCTAGGAAAATCCCTGAGAAAGCTGTGAGCACATCTTCTTTGGACTTCCTGATGATAGACCTTCATCTGCTTGGAATGAATGAAGGAAGCCTACCCATGGGCAGAGAGATTGACCAAGTAACTGCTAGTCTCACACTTTACCCAACTGAGTCCGTATTAAAGAGTAAAGCTGCATATTTTAAATAAAGTATTTAAAAAGATTTAGATGAGCAGATTTCTGGAGTCATACAACTAGCAAAGTATTTATATTGTCCTAATCCACTTAAGTAAACCTGGCTCATATTGGCAAATACATACTAGTAATTGACAAGATAATCTCACAGGTATAGACACTGGAAGATTTATCCTGATTGAGTAATATCCCTTGTTTGGCCTGAAACCTTTATTCCATTGCTGGCTGAAGCCTCAGGACTGACAGCCTGGCTTGACATCCATTTCTAGCTTGGTCTTGGCACCACCTGCCCTTTACCCCCCCAAGGACATGAAATGTGAATCTACTTGCTGACCTCAGCACTGTCACTTTCTTCCCATCCTTGGCCCCAAGGAACTGAATAATGGGACCACCTAACATCTTGTCCCATATAACTCTACTCTGTTAGAGGAGGCAGAGTTCCGTTAACCTCTTGGAGCTAATATCTCTGTTAAGGGAAAAACAATTAGGACGTTTATAATGCCTATTACTGTTTTCTAAGACAAGGGTATTCATCTTTATAGATTTCACGAAATAAAATTATACTCCTAATTCTGCCAGTTATATTTAAATTCACAAGATATTGCATAGCAATGCAGGGAGTTGAGTTCAGCAAGCCTACTTTCAAAGCTAACAGTTCTAATGATAAGTCCTTTTAATTGAAAATTTAGCTGAACTTCACTAGTTGATCACAGACATAATCCTTTAGCAAATAGAACATTGCATCTAACTTCTTTTTGCCTCTTGACTATGCCTGGAAGAAGTGAGAGATTCTGAGATCCAGTCTCTTCCCGTTGTGAGAGTTGACTATGGGCATATACTGCAATCTGATTTACAGAAAAGAAATTCCTGGGAGAGGTAAATTTGTTCCACAAAGTTCTAATCATAATTATTCTGCTCACTAAAAATGACTGTGGTAATGAGAACTGTGCCAGGTCCGTGAAGGACATCATCCATCAATCAATCCATCATCATTATCATCATCTTCATGTCATTGAAAGCACTTTATGTCTTATCTCAAAGTTCACAAAACAATATTTCATGAGTATCTTGTTTGATACTTCTGACAATCTCAGAGGTAGACAGGTTAGGCATCATTTATCCTCATTTTGCAGATAAATAAACTGTGGCCCAAAGAGGTTGAGACTTGCTTGAGTTCTTACAGCTAGAAAATGTCCTGACTTTCAAAGAAACCAGCTCTTTGAAATCTCAGTCTATCCTTTCACTGTGGTGCCATTCTGCATTGAAAGTGTGTATTGTAAGAATGCAAGGGTCCTGCCAGGTGCTTTGCAAGGCTGATAAATCATCCTACAAAATGCCTTAGAACCCATCAACATTATTATCTCTCACTTGCTGATCATAGTCTTTGGATGGGGAATCTAGCCTATTAACACTGAGCATCGCTCAGCTGTGTCCTGCTTTACAGTGAGAGGGGTTCATTGTTCTGATGTGAAGTCTGCTGCTTTGGGATGTGGTCTCTGACAAGCCATTAGCTACCCAAGCCAGGAGAGGCAAGAAAACAGGACCATCATTTACTAGGAATCTTTATTGTGGCTCTATACTCCATGAACTTTGTGTGTGCAGCTAATAATTATAGAATGAAAACAGTATTTTCAGGGAAATTAAGCCACTATGGGCAGAAGAGAAAATGGATTTACAAGTAACAGTTACATGATAATAATGATGATACATATTGCTACATCTTTTACTCCATACCAAAGATAACAGAACATGGCATTATGTTGCTTGCTGATGCCCACACCACCTTAAAAACAATAATGTAAATGGCTGGAAAGAGCCCTGAGTTGGCAGTCAGCAATATTCTGGTTCTCCTTGCCAAGTGTCTTCAGCTATAACTATATTTATCTATCCTTTGCATATTTCTCTACTTCACCTTGCTTTCCCCACCTGTAAAATTAGGATAATTTTGCCTACACTTCATCCTCTATAACAGGATGGACGAACCATATTGCAGATGTGAAGCACTTGAAGGAACTATTGGATAGACAAGATGATAACAAATATCTCTGGCTGCTTGGACATGTGAGAGGGAATATTTAGGAGATATCATTAGTTGATATTTCATAATATTTTATGAAATATTTTCAAATGGATTCTTCCTTTGTGTGTCCCAAACTATTATATGTGCCTGCCTTTTACACATCAGGAAATGGAGGCTCTTGCTCAGGTCCTATAACTGGTAAAACGCAGAGTTGCATACAGCTTCTGACTCTGAAACACTTATCCTTATCCCTGCATGATGCTCCTCCTCTTACGTAAGGCCCAGCCTAAGTCTTGGACTTTATCCTAATTTAAGTATTCTGTGTTTTGGCCAACTGCTTGGGTGTTTCATTTCTGTGTTCTCTGTTTCACTACATTATGGGAAGTTTTATCTTTCACTTTTTTTTTTTTTCTGTGATGGGAGGAACAGCTTCCTGATGGGGGTCTGGGCCCCTGCACTGGGCAGAAACACAAGACCCAAGAAGCTTCTCACATAGCGTCATTATCAATGCCAGAGCACAGTCTTTAATGCTATCTCATGGCCAATATCATAAAGGTAACTTCGATTCTACCATGCCTTAGGTGAGAGATGAGGAGTAAACAGAGTGTTGGTTCATGGCACCCAAACCTTTGGGTTTACCCTTATCTTTCATGGTAATATTGTTTAATTAAGAATAAAATTGGAAACAATCTACATGTCCATCAAGAGGGATGGGTTAATATCTTATAGGACTGTTAAGGGGTTTGAAGATTAAATACATGTAAGGTCTTAGAATAATGTCTAGCACATGTTAAATGCTCAATCCATGTTAGCTATTATTTTTAGAGTTATGAATAAAGAAGAATGACTATATTTGAGCTCTGCCAGAGCCACACGTCCATACACAGAATAAACTCAGGGTTTTATTTCCAGGTCTGCCTTCACTTGATCCTAAAGTGATAGGTGATGACAGGACTCAGGCTCAATGATTCCGCCTGTCTCTTTCCCCTTCATGACTACAGATGGCAACCACTTTGTCTTTTAGTAAGGTAGAAGATGTTGTGAAGGTCAGGTAAATGGCATTTCCAAATTTTTTATATCAGATTGAGGAAAAACTTAGTATGACATAACAAAAATTTATCTGGCCTTGCTTCTTGTCCCTGGTTCTTAGCATAGAGATTCAGAAACCTTCAGAATTTCCTGAGTGATAGGCATGTCTTTTTTGTGCTAAATAACTTCAAGGTGGAGACTAGTCACCAGAAAGACCCAGCATGTGGTTAGGGGGTTGGTTGGAGCTTTGGAACAGCTTGACCTCTGAGGAAGGGAAGGGGCTGAAGATTAAGTTCAGTCATGTGGCCAATGATTTAGTTAATCATACCTTTGTAATCAAACCCCAGTGAAAACTATGGACACTAATGCTATGAAGCTTCCTGGTTGATGAATGCATTGATGAGCCAAGGGTGATGTGCCCTGATTCTGCAGGAAGAGGACATGGAATTCCTGCACTCTTTCCCAGACCTTACCCTACCTGAATCCTTTGTAATAAAACTGTAATGATAAGCATAGTACTTTTCTGAGTTCTGTGAGTCATTCTAGCAAATTATCAAATGTGAAAAGATCATGGGAAGCCTTGAATTTGTGGTCAGTTCATCAGAAGTGTGGGTGGCCCGGGGATTCGCAGAATTTGTGGCTGCCATACGAAGTAAGGGCAATCTTGTGGAGGACTGAGGCTTTACACCTGTGGAAATCTGATGCTAACTCTGAGTGATTAGTCTCAGAATTGAATTATATTGTAGTATACCCAGTTAGGGTGGAAAGAGAGTACACAGTCACCTGGTTTAACCAATCATTAGCAAAATCTCACATTCTCTCTTCCATCATTTGAAGAGCCTCATTTCACTACCATCGTTATCTAGGACAGAGTAACCCAAACCAGAGGCTGGAAATATCTGGCTGTTACCATGTACCCTATTCCTCTCACTTGTTCTCAACCTATGCCCTTTCATGCTTGTGAAAAGTTATGAGCAAAAATGATGGCAAAACCACTTAAATGCCATTATTTTTTCATTTGTACTCAGGAATTCTGCTCATGCATCAAATGCAGTCTTTCTTGATGTACAAATTGTGGTAATTGGTTTTCCTCATTTTCTTTCTTCCCACTGGCTTTCCTCAACTAGGGACCACTAAGGACATATCCTTTCTGAATAACAATTTCACTTCCAAGACCGCCCAATCTCTCAGACTTGGAGCTCACACAAAAGTTTCTGCTCAGTGTTTAAATGCAACTCATTAATTTTAAGACACTTTACTCTTCCTCACTGCTTAGATTTTTAAGGAATGCAAATTGCACTTTATTTCAAAGCTGGAAAAAGCAACCAAAAAAAGTGCCAAGAATGATCTTGACTGGTTTTAAGTAACTGTTAAAGGAAGACATATAAGCATTCTGACCACGGATTAAACAGCATCCTGGGGGAATCAGAGCTCTTGCTCTGTGTCCTGTTGCAGAGGTTTTATTTTTTTCTTTTTCTTTTTTCACCTTGATTATCCATCTGCAAACCAGAAACTATTTCCCATTACCAGGAGCATATTCCAGCATTTCCTCCTGTCAAATTAAATTGGTGTGGATTTAGGACATGCAGACCCATTCCAATACAAGCATAATAAGACAACATAAGAAATGCAAGTATGTTAGCAAATATATCTAATGCACAAGCACCTCAAGGCCAGATAGGTACAGGCTTTCAGAATATGCATGGATTCCAATTATATTGGTTTGTATGACTCTCCTTAGGAGATGAGGTAGAGACAATGGCAAACCAAACTTATGAAGACCACACAGAATTTGAACATCTTATAGGTGAAAAGATCTTCTTACCCATGAATCCTGTTTATAACCCTATTACCTCCAATAAATAGTCATCCAGCTTCTGCTGGAATAGTCAAAATACAGCCAAGGGTATCATGGGTTTCTGGAGTTGCCCACTCTTAGCTAGATAGACAGCTTTAATAGGTACATGGGCTGTTGTCCATTAGTTGTCCTATTGCTGTTGCTCTGTTCACGATCCTTCCCACAGAGGTACATGTGACACTTTGGAAGCCTTCCCTATTTTTATCCCATTTGGGATGCTGACCTGGCCATTACTCATTTTGCCATGGCCTAAGCCTCTGGCTGTACCCTCTGCTGAGGATGGGCCACAAGCAGGGATTTGGTGGTGAAGGGATGGGAAGGAGGTTACAGAGAGGGTAAAAACATTCAGGGAATCACTACTTACGCTAAGGCAATGGTGCTTACAAGAATCCTTGGGTAAGGATTCCCAATGTTACAGCCACAATGCATTGAAATCAGAAGATACTAAAATTAATTTCTACAGCTTTTAGGAAACATTTTAATTCTTACCACATGTATGTTCCTGTATTTTTCATAGGAAGGAGTGTAATTACTGAATGGCCATTCATTACAGAGGACGTCAATAATGCATTGGATTTTGCAATATTTTCCCTAGTGCTATCATTGTAGTGATAGATTGTAAGTCTAAGCAGATTCAGTAATGCTACTGTGATTTATGAGAACATAATGTGTTTAGAAGGGCCTGGAAGTAAACTCTTCACACAGGGATGAGAGAAGGAGGTTGTCATGATGGTGGCAAGGGGTGGTAACTCTGCTATTCTATTAAGACTTTAGAAATATAGACTGTACCCTGGATTCTTAATTAGCCATCTGCTTTCTCTGCTTTTTTGCATCTCCAGAGAATTGTTGCAAGTATTTGTATTTCTATTTGTAATGAGGTACGATGGAACAAAAAGCTGGTTTGTGTTGATGTTTATGGGAAAAGTAGAAATTGGAGTAGAGTTTTGGTGCTAATATATTTCATGGGTCCAATGGGCCAAAGACTGTTTTTACTTATTGACTTGAATCTAATGAAACAGACTCAACTGCATGTAATTAAAACATTTATGGAGAGTCTACTATGCATAAAGCACATGGCAGTTGGTGTGAGTGAACCCATCAGAATAGCTTTAACACAGAGCAGTATAAATAAGTAACATCCATAAGAGGTGTTAAAAGTACCATTTGGGGTCAAAGGAAGAAGGGATCATATTTATCTAGTGTTTCATCTGGATTCTCATGAGAAAAGGGCCTGAGGCAGAATTCTATATGCTAGTAGTTTACTAGGGATGCAACATCAAGGAAGCAACAGTGAGGCAGAAAAAAAAGTGAGGGAGGAAGGGAGAGAAAATACAAGGCAGTGCATCATCAAGCTGATTACAGCTTCCTACAAATCTAGATGGTTGCTCAGTCACGTGGGCCATCTCCAGAGAGAATGCATGGAACAGTTATCTCTCTGTCATAGACAAGGAAGAGGGAGCAATTTTTCTGGCTTTTGCCTCTCTCCCACCTCTCATTAGTCTGAGTCTGCTTCATGAACACTGACTTCTTCACAGTTTTCGGTTGTGTTACTCAGCCCTCTAGGAAGTTTCTGGGGAGGCCAGGGCCTCAATAGGTCCAGTCAGTCCAGTGTACCGGGATGGTCAGTTGGTGTCTGTGGGTGCTTCTTGGTTTGTGGTGGCAGCAGTGGTGGCTTGCAATTTATGATTATTAAAACAACATGAGCTGCCAGTAAGGTCATTCTGGTCTGGGAGTAAGGCGGGTAGGTAAGGCTGGGAGTGAGGAGATAGGGCTGAAGGAATCCAAGGTGCTCCATATCTATACAGTTAGGATTAGGAAAAGCTTTCGAGAGAAGATAACTTATAAGATGGCACTTAAAATGACAGGTAAGATTTTGGTAGGCAGAGATAGAGAAGATGTTTGTACTTATACTTGAATCAAGCAAAGGAATGTTTTGGTTGAGGGCACACTGAACAGTCAGTCTACTTTGCTTCAACTCTAAGATATGCGTAGAGGAGAATGGGAGAGAATATTGGAAATGTAGACAGGTTTGAGCAGGAAAGGCCTTGAGAGGAAGTATATCAGTCAGTTATTGCTGCATAACAAACACAAAATCTTAATTACATATAGCAATAGGCCCATATTTCTTGCATATCTGCTGGTCAGTTGAAGTGGTTCTCCTTCAGGCTGCAGGTCTGTGGGTTGGCTGGGGAGCTCTGCTCTATATACATTCATTCTGGGGTCCAGCTGAAGGGGCAGGAGGTCTCTGGAGGAAGCTCTTCTCACAGCAATGGCAGAAACTCAAGAGGGTTTGTCCAACCACATAAACACACTTCAAACTGCTACTTGTGTTATGTTTAGTAACATAAAATTGTCCTGAGAAAGTTACATGGCTAAGGCTAAAGATGGTGGAGACATGAATATACCCTGTCCTATGAGATCATGGCAAGGATTCTTCACTTTCCTTCACAGGGAAGAATTATGACCAGTAATTCAACATAGTAGAGCCAGGGTGAGACACTTGTAGACTCAAGGAAAAGAACAATATTTCATTCATTATGTTTGTTCTTGTGGTCCCAAGCACCGTGCCTAAAGCATAGTAGGTGCTCAATGTTTGTTGAACGCATGAGTGAATTAATGCCAGCCACCCTGCATTCAGCACTGTGGTAAGCATTGCAAATTGAGTTTGGGGCCTACCTCTTTGAGAATTTTCTCCAGATCAGGCTTTAAGATATATAAAACTCATATTCACCTAGATTAAAACACTTATTTCAAGATAATTTCTCCAGAACTTTGCTTTTCCGTGTCCTTTTCTTACTCAAGAAACAATTATATCTTTTTAGTGGCCTTGTCAAAGATTAGTTGACCATATATACTTGGGTTCATTCTGGGCTTTGCATTCTGTTCCATTGGTTTATGTGTCTGTTTTATGCCCAGTGCCATACTGTTTTTATTACTATTGCTTTATGATTAATTTGAAATCAGGAAGTGGCATGCCTCCAACTTTGTTTTTCTTTCCTAAGATTGTTTCGCCTACTCAGGGTCTTTTGTGGTTCCATACACATTTAAGAATTTTTCTCCATATATATATGATGGAATATTATTCAGCCTTAAATAAGAAGAAAATTCTGCCATTCATGACAAATTCTCAAGAGGACATTATGCTAAGTGAAATGAGCCAGATAGAAAAAGAAAAATACCACATGTTCTATTTATATGTGGAATCTAAAAGAAAAAATCAAATATACAGAAACAGAGAAGTAGAAAGGTGGTTACCAGGGGTAGGGGGAAGGAGAAAATAGGGGGAAGGTGACATAGGTTGAAGGGTACAAAGACACAGTTATATCAGATGAATAAGTCTAGAGATCAAATATACAGAATGAGAACTATAGTTAATAATATTGTATCATATACTGGAAATTTGCTAAGAGTGTAGATTTTAGGTTCTCTTACTACACATGCACGAAAGGTAACTAGGTGAGATTGTGGATATGCTAATTTACTTGACTGTAGTAATCACTTCACTATGTATATGTATATCAAAACATTATGTTGCACACCTTAAAGAGATGTAACAAGAAACAAGATATAACCTCTTTTCCATTACCTTGTCAAGCTCCACATTCCTCTGCCTGACTTTCCTTAGTCTGACTTTATTTTCCAATGCTCCTGACATAAACTGTCCTTACCAGTCACACCCTGTCTTTGCTGTTCCATTCCCTTCCTCTCCCTCCCTGCCCTTGATCCTTATCTTTTTCCTCAGGGCCTCTACCCGGGGGGGCTGACTTTGTGAGGGATGCCTTTTTATCTTTCAGGTCCATCCATATACTGTTTACCCTTCTGGCTTGGCTAAATGTCTTCTTCCCCCCATAAAACCTCCTGTGACTGGAATATCTTAACTCTTTATTGCTTAATAATTGTCTCTTGTGGGTTAATCCCATTTGCCCGATCAGTTTGTGAATGGTTTCAAGGCAGGGCCCAAATCTTCTGCTGCTTTGGGTCTCTCTCACAGTGTCTAACATGGCGCTTGATGCACATTAGATAAATAATAAATAAGTACTGATGGACTGATCCTATATGCACCATGTCCATATCTGATAAACTTGGCTATTGACCATTTTGTGTGCATTAGAAATAGACCCTTGGCAGCAAGAGAGGCTTCTACCTATATGAGGCATCCACCCAGTTGACCTGAGATAGCCCCTGCATCAGTAATTGGCAACTTTTTTTTTTTTTTTGAGACAGAGTCTCACTCTGTCGCCAGGCTGGAGTGCAGTGGCGCTATCTCGGTTCACTGCAACCTCCACCTCCTGGCTTCAAGGGATTCTCCTGCCTCAGCTTCCCAAGTAGCTGGGACTACAATGCCTGGCTAATTTTTGTATTTTTAGTAGAGACGGGGTTTCACCATGTTGTCCAGGAAAGTCTCCGTCTCTTAACCTCGTGATCCGCCAGCCTCAGCCTCCCAAAGTGCTGGGATTACAGGCGTGAGCCACCACACCTGGCTAATTGGCAATTTTTGATGGGTGATCAGTGCATCTCTTCATAGTGTATTATTTAGAAGCCCCATGATTTAGTGGCTTTAAGAAAAGAGGCTGAAAAACCACCATGGCACTTGTATACCTGTGTAACAAAACTGCACATTCTGCACATGTAACCCAGAACTTAAAGTATAATGAAAAAAAAAAAAAAAAAAAAGAGGCTGAAAAAGCAGGGCAAGGACTTGGCACCCACTGCAAGTGAACCTGAGGGAGTATGCCTGACCCCTCTGCTGGGGCTCAGAGGATGTAGGAGATTATGTCGTCCAAGCCCTGAAGAATGCCCATTCTCCTTTGGGCTAGGTGTTTCTGCTTGTTCATTATGCAAAGGAAGTATGGAAATAATAGGTTGGTTTTTATTTCTCCCTCTGAAACCATGAAAACAGTGAACATATAGTTCCATCTCTGGCTGGGATAGAAAGGAGACATTGACATTGTCCTTTTTTTTTTTTTTTAAGAGATGTGGTCTTGCTATGTTGCCCAAGCTGGTCTTGAACTCCTGGCTTCAAGTGATCCTCTAGCATTGGCCTCACAGAATATTGGGATTACAGGCATGAGCAACCATGTCTGACCCTGATATTGTCCTTTTTGGTGAGGAAAACTCAATGTTTCTTTTACCACCTCCTAAACTCTACTGACTCAGGGGCTGTCTGAGTGAAGCTATCATTTCAAGGGAGCGTTATGCTGCCTAGAAGTTTGAATAAAAGCATTAACTCCACTTCCTCTCTGTTTTATACGCTATTTACAACAACCAGTAGTTTTGTTGTTATGGAGCATGGCTGTTCAAAATTGTGAATAATCTAACTGTATCCTTTGCATACCTCTTTTACAGTCTTTGCTTTTTCTTTCTCCATGGCTTTCTAGTGCCTTGTTTTTTATTGCACCTGTTGCTGCAGGATGTTTTCCCCAACAGCTGTTCAGGACTGCACTACAATGTCCATTTGGAATGGGCAGGATTGTATACTTCCAACTTTCTTTATTTTTCTTCTTCCCAACTTCAAAACTTATCTAACTTGTGCTTCATTCTCTCTGGGCCTGCTGTCTGCTAAGGCTGATCCAATGGGTGTCATTCATTGTTTAAATAGCTTCATGATACACTTCTTAAACAGATCTTCCTGGTGGAATGCAACGAGATGCTCTAAGTCATAGGATAATCATGACATGTCTTTTTCCAGCATCAGTTTTATTCAGTGGCAAGTAATTTAAAATATCCTAGGATACCAAGATGAATGTCGATAAATTATGAAATAAAATGCAAAGTTCAAATGAAAATGTATGTTAAAGCATAGGATTTAATAAATGTGTGCTCTTTGTGGGGTATTTTGGGCTGTGACCTCTACTTTCCCATGTTTTTACCCATAAAAGCTTTGAAGGGCAAAGCTTAAAAAGCATTTTGTAAACACTCTGGCATAATGGGAGGTTGCACAGAAATGCAAACCAAAAGGGTCAGGGTAAGTTCAGGGAATCAGTGAATCAAAGACCAAGTCACTCCATATCCCAGAGGCAAAGCAGCTAAGGCTTGTGTGGGCATTGCTGGGAGAAACCTACAGTCCAGTAGGGTGGATGCTAGAAGAGCGTCAGAAAAGAGGCAAGGATTTGGAATTGGGAAGCATAGTCAAAGTTGTGAGAACTCTTCCACTGGTTCTGTTGAATTCAACTGCTTCTAAAGGGAGTGGCTTTTCTCCCTTATGTCTTAAAGGAGTGATCTTCACACTGGACAAATATGTTCAAGGTAGTTCACAAAGACTTTCCAGGGTACTTTTAAGGGACTCAATATCCACATCCTCAACTCATAAACATTTTGTCTCCTAAAATTTCTCCCTCTTAAAATAAGCCTATGGTCTTCTCTCTACTTCTCCATTTATAATAAGCCTTCTCCCACTTGACAAAATAGCTGAATATTTGTCACCATTTTGGATCTTACCATGGTATATTGTCCCAGGGTATCAAAACCTCCAGTGTCCAAACAAAAAGAGATTTCAAAATAATGGTTTTGAGAAAGCAAATGACTAATGGCTGGTAGATGTGTGAGTCAGATGGTTTCCAATTCTTTTTTTTTTCAGCATACCATTGTTGACTTGAAGGTTTTCAATTCTTTGCTTTCAAAATTGAAGGAGGACTAAATTGAATTTTCAGCTGTAAGATCATTACAAATAAATTTTGATTATAGATTATTTTATATGAGTTTTGACATATTTAGAAGTTAAAGAATGGTGTCATCACTGTAACCAAACTCCTTCCATTCCCATCACCATAGATGTTTTAACAAAGTTACTTATTGCTTTTGTCTATAACAATAAAAGGTAGAAACATAATTTATTGTTACAGGATAATTTTCATAAAGGAAAAATATTATACCTATATAGGCAATCATGAATGCTAAAATGAATTTGCTAATAGATGCAGAACTGGTTGTCATCTTAAAGGGAAAAATGTCTAATGTTTAGAATTATGTTTTCTAAAGAGCAGGGATCGATTGTATCTCTATCAGACAAAATTAGTTTACATTTTCATGGATAAGCATCATTTTCTTTACTTTCAACTTGCTACAGTTTACAGAGTTATAAAATAAACTGTCAAAGACCATCAAAGGCACATACCCTTATAGAATCAGATAACCTCCTGGTGGCAGGAGAGTCCTGCCAGACAACACCCAACTTTTCGTTGAAACAACACCAAATAATCTCTTTTGCCCATGTCAAAGTCTTTTACAATATTCTTAACAGCTCCTAAGCTCCGTCTTAGTCTAGCAATAAGTAGTTTTTATGCAAAGATAGATGAACTAATTGAAATTAAAAACCTCAGCAATCCAGCTTCACTAATCTCATTAAGAGATGTAGTTTCTTCTTTAAAAATTGCATTTATTAATACCACACATCTACAGCCATCTGATCTTTGACAAACCTGAGAGAAACAAGAAATGGGGAAAGGATTCCCTATTTAATAAATGGTGCTGGGAAAATTGGCTAGCCATAAGTAGAAAGCTGCAACTGGATCCTTTCCTTACCCCTTATACGAAGATTAATTCAAGATGGATTAGAGACTTAAATGTTAGACCTAATACCATAAAAACCCTAGAAGAAAATCTAGGTAGTACCATTCAGGACATAGGCATGGGCAAGGACTTCATGTCTAAAACACCAAAAGCAACGGCAGCAAAAGCCAAAATTGACAAATGGGATCTC
>NW_016804690.1:2108377-2118933 GCF_001698545.2 Rhinopithecus bieti
AAAAAAAAAAAAAAAAAATTGCATTTATGAGCTGGGTGCAGTAGTCCCAGCTACTTGGGAGGCGGAGGTTGGGAGGATGGTTTGAGCCAAAGAGTTGGAGTCTAGCCTGAGCAATGTAGCAAGACCCCATCTCTATATTTTTAAAAAACATTTGTTAAACAATTATTAAGCAAAAAAATTTAATATATTTATGTTATAAATATATTATAACATTTTGACAAATTTTATGTTAGTAATTATAATGATAAATCAACTCTGGAGAAAAAATTTAAACACTTAAAGTCTTATAGTTACCAAATATTTAAAAATAATTTGAATAATATACATATTTTGTTACAGAGAGTTAGGGTGATGAATAGAAGATGTTTAAGCAAATAAAATGTTACCTTAGGATAAAATTTTGTGAAGTAGAGAAACTAGTCAAGAAGAAATAGGAGTGATGTAAGTTTTCGGACTGTTATAAAAATCACTCAATGCAAAGAAACTTGAAATCATAACAAATAATCTCTCAGACCACAGTGCAATCAAATTAGAACTCAGGATTAAGAAACTCACTCAGAACTACATAATTACGTGGAAATTGAACAACCTGCTTCTGAATGACTCCTGGGTAAATAATGAAATTAAGGCAGAAATAAACAAGTTCTCTGAAACCAATCAGAACAAAGAGATAACATACCAGAATCTCTGGGACACGGCTAAAGCAGTGTTAAGAGGGGAATTTATAGCACTAAATGCCCACATCAGAAAGCTAGAAAGATCTCAAATTGACACCCTAACATCACAATTAAAAGAGCTAGAGAAGCAAGAGAAAGCTAATCCAAAAGCTAGCAGAAGACAGGAAATAACTAAGATAGAGCAGAACTGAAGGAGATAAAGACACAGAAAACTCAAAATATCAGTGAACCTAGGATCTGGTTTTTTGAAAAAATTAAGAAAATAGACCACTTGGTAGACTAATATAGAAAAAAAGAGAGAGCCAGTAAATAGATGCAATAAAAAATGATAAAGGGGATATGACCACTGACCCCAAAGAAATACAAACTACCATCAGAGAATACTATAAACACCTTTAAACAAACAAACTAGAAAATCTAGAAGAAATGAATAAATTCCTGGACACACACACCTTCCTAAGACTAAACCAGGAAGAAGTGAAATCTCTGAGTACACTAATAACAAGTTCTGAAATTGAGGCAGTAATTAACAGCCTACCAACCAAAAAAAAAAAAAAAAAAAAAAAAAAATCCCAGGACCAGATGGATTCACAGTCGAATTCTACCAGAAGTACAAAGAGGAGATGATACCATTCCTTCTGAAACTATTCCAAACAACTGAAAAGGAGGGACTCCTCCCTAACTCGTTTTATGAAGCCAGCATCATCCTGAAACCAAAACCTGGCAGAGACAAAACAAAAAAAGAAAACTTGAGGCCAATATCCCTGATGAACATTGATGTGAAATCCTTAATAATATACTAGCAAACCGAATTCAGCAGCATATCAAAAAACTTACCCATCACAATCAAGCCAGCTTCATCCCCGGGATGCAGGGCTGGTTCAACATATACAAATCAACACATGTAATCCATCACATAAATAGAACCAAAGACAAAAAACACATGATTATCTCAATAGGTTCAGAAAAGGCCTTCAATGAAATTCAACACCACTTCATGCTAAAAACTCTCAATAAACTAGATGTTGATGAAACATATCTCAAAATAATAAGAGCTATTCATGACAAACCCACAGCCAATATCATACTGAATGGGCAAAAGCTGGAAGCATTCCCTTTGAAAACTGGCACAAGACAAGGATGCCATCTCTCACCATTCCTATTCAACATAGTATTGGAAGTTCTGGCCAGGGCAATCAGGAAAGAGAGAGAAAAAAAGAGTTTTCAAATAGGAAGAGAGGAAGTCAAATTGTCTCTGTTTGCAGATGACATGATTGTATATTTAGAAAACCCCATAGTCTCAGTCCCAAAACTCCTTAAGTTGATAGACAACTTCAGCAAAGTCTCAGGATACCAAATCAATATGCGAAAATCACAAGTATTCCTTCACACCAACAATAGACAAGCAGAGAGTCAAATAATGAGTGAACTCCCATTTATAATTGCTACAAAGAGAATAAAATACCTAGGAATCCAACTTATAAGGGACGTGAAGGACCACTTCAAGGAGAACTACAAACCACTCCTCAACAAAATAAGAGAGGATGCAAACAAATGGAAGAATATTCTATCCTCATGGTTAGGAAGAATCAATATCATGAAAATGCCCATACTGCCCAAAGTAATTTATAGATTCAATACTATTCCCATCAAACTACCACTGAAATTCTTCACAGAATTAGAAAAATGTACTTTAAATTTTGTATGGAATTAGAGAAGACCCTGTATAGCCATGACAATCCTAAGCAAAAAGAATAAAGCTGGAGGCATCATGCTACCTGAGTTCAAACTATGCTACAAGGCTACAATAACCAAAACAGCATGGTACTCATACAAAAACAGACATATAGACCAATGGAACAGACCAGAAACTTAAGAAATAGCACCACACATTTACATTGTCTGATCTTTGACAAATCTGACAAAAACAAGCAACGGGGAAAGGATTCCCTATTTAATAAATGGTGCTGGGAGAACTGGCTAGCCATATGCAGAAAACTGAAACTGGACCCCTTCCTTACACCTTATACAAAATTAACTCAAGATGGATTAAAGACTTAAATGTAAAACCCCAAACCATAAAAACCCTAGAAGAAAACCTAGGCAGTACCATTTAGGAGATAGGCATGGGCAAATTCTTCATGACTAAGACACCAAAAGCAATTGCAACAAAAGCCAAAATTGACAAGTGGAATCTTATTAAACAAAAGAGCTTCTGCACAGCAAAAGAAATTATCATCAGAGTGAACAGGCAACTTACAGAATGGGAGAAAAATTTTGCAATCTACCCATCTGACAAAGGGCTAATATCCAGAATCTACAAGGAACTTAAAACAAATTTACAAGAAAAAGAAAACAACCCCATCAAAAAGTGGGCAAAGGGTATAAACAGACACTTCTCAAAAGAAGACATTTATGTGGTGTATTACTCCATATTTATGCTGCTGATAAAGACACAGCTGAGACTGGGAAGAAAAAGAGATTTAATTCGACTTACAGTTCCACATGGCTGGGGAGGCCTCAGAATCATGGCAGAAGGCTAAAGGCACTTCTTATATGGCAGCAGCAGGAGAAAATTAGGAAGATTGCAAAAGCGGAAACCCCTGATAAAGCCATCAGATCTCATGAGACTTATTCACTACCACAAGAACAGTATGAAGGGAAGCCATCTTCATGATTCAAACTATCTCCCACCAGGTCCCTCCCACAACACATAGAAATTATGGGAATATAATTCACGATGAGATTTGGGTGGGGACACAGAGCCAAGTCATATAATTCCACCCCAGATTCCTCCAAATCTCATTTTCTCACATTTTAAAATCAATCATGTCTTTCCAACAGTCCCCCAAAGTCTCAACTCATTTCAGAATTAACCCAAAAGTCCACAGTCCAAAGTCTCATCTGAGACAAGGCAAGTCCCTTGTGCCTGTGAGCCTGTAAAATCAAAAGCAAGCTAATTACTTCCTAGATACAATGGGGGTACAGGTATTGGGTAAATACAGCCATTTCAAATGGGAGAAATTAGCCAAAACAAAGCAGTTACAGGGCCCATGCAATTCCAAAATCCAACAGGGCATTCAAATTGTAAAGCTCCAAAATGATCTCCTTTGACTTCAGGTCTCACATCCAGGTCATGCTGATGCAAGAGGTGGCCTCCCATGGTCTTGGGCAGCTCCACCCCTGTGGCTTTGCAGGGTACAGCCTCCTTCCTGGCAGCTTTCACAGACTGGTGCTGAGTGTCTGCACCTTTTCCAGGTGCACAATGCCAGCTGCAGGTGGATCTACCATTCTGGGGTCTGGAGGATGGTGGCCCTTTTCTCACAGCTCCACTAGATGGTGCCCCAGTGGGGACTCTGTGTGGGGGTTCCAACACCACATTTCCTGCACTGCCCTAGCAAAGGTTCTCCATGAGAACCCCACCCCTGCAGCAAACATCTGCCTGGACATCCAGGCATTTCTATACATCTTCTGAAATCTGGGTGGAGGTTCCCCAATCCCAATTCTTGACTTCTGTGCACTAGAAGGCTTGACACCACATGGAAACTGCCAAGGCTTAGGGCTTGCACCCTCTGAAGCCATGGCCCAAGCTCTAGATTGGCCCCTTTCAGCCATGGCTGGAGTGGTTGGGACACAGGGCACTAAGTCTCCAGGCTGCACACAGCATGGGGACCCTGGGCCCTGCCCACAAAACCATTTGTTCCTCCTAGACCTCTGGGTCTGTGATGGGAGAGGCTACTGCAAAGGTCTCTGACATGCCCTGGAGATATTTTCCCCTTTGTCTTGGGGATTAACATTTGGGTCCTTATTACTTATGCAAATGTCTGCAGCTGGCTTGAATTTCTCCTCAAAAATGGGATTTTTTTTTTAAATTATACTTTAAGTTCTAGGGTACATGTGCACAATGTGCAGGTTTGTTGCATAGTTGCCATGTTGGTTTGCTGCACTCGTCAACTCATCATTTACATTAGGTATTTCTCCTACTGCTATCCCTCCCTCAAACCCCACCCCCTGACAGGCCCCAGTGTGTGATGTTCCCTGCCCTGTGTCCATGTATTCTCATTGTTCAATTCCCACCTATGAGTGAGAACATGTGGTGTTTGGTTTTCTGTCTTCATGATAGTTTGCTGAGAATGATGGTTTCCAGCTTCATCCATGTCCCTGCAAAGGACATGAACTCATCCTTTTGTATGGCTGCATAGTATTCCATGGTGTATATGTAACACATTTTTTTTTTCTTTTTTTCTTTTTTTGAGATGGAGTTTCACTCTGTCGCTAAGGCTGGAGCACAGTAGCACGATCTCTGCTCACTACAAGCTCCGCCTCCAGGTTCACGCCATTCTCCCTCCTTGGCCTCCGGAGTAGCTGGGACTACAGGCACCTGCCACCACGCTTGGCTAATTTTTTGTATTTTTAGTAGAGACAGGGTTTCACCGTGTTAGCTAGTGAATAGTGCCACAATAAGCATACGTGTGCATGTGTCTTTATAGTAGAATGATTTATAATCCTTTGGGTATATACCCAGTAATGGGATTGCTGGGTCAAATGGTATTTCTAGTTCTAGATCCTTGAGGAATCACTACACTGTCTTCCACATGGTTGAACTAATTTACACTTCCACCAACAGTGTAAAAGTGTTCCTATTTCTTCATATCCTCTCCAGCATCTGTTGTTTCCTGACTTTTTAATGATCGCCATTCTAACTGGCATGAGATGGTATCTCATTGTGGTTTTGATTTGCATTTCTCTGATGACCAGTGATGATGAGCATTTTTTCATGTGTCTGTTGGCTGCNTGTAGGTTGCCTGTTCACTCTGATGATAGTTTCTTTTGCTGTGCAGAAGCTCTTCAGTTTAATGAGATCCCATTTGTCAATTTTGGCTTTTGTTGCCATTGCTTTTGGTGTTGAAGTCTTTGCCCATGCCTATATCCTGAATGGTATTGCCTAGGTTTTCTTCTAGGGTTTTTATGGTTTTAGGTCTTACATTTAAGTCTTTAATCCATCTTAAGTTAATTTTTGTATAAGGTGTAAGGAAGGGATCCAGTTTCAGCTTTCTACATATGGCCAGCTAATTTTCCCAGCACAATTCCCTATTTCCCCATTGCTTGTTTTTCATCAGGTTTTTCAAAGATCAGATGGTTGTAGATGTGTGATGTTATTTCTGTGGCCTCTCTCCTGTTCCATTGGTCTATATATCTGTTTTGGTACCAGTACCATGCTGTTTTGGTTACTGTAGCCTTGTAGTATAGTTTGAAGTCAGGCAGCGTGATGCCTCCAGCTTTGTTCTTTTTGCTTAGGATTGCGTTGGCTATGCAGGCTCTTTTTTGCTTCCATATGAACTTTGAAGTAGTTTTTTCCAATTCTGTGAAGAAAGACATTGGTAGCTCGATGGGGATGGCATTGAATCTATAAATTACCTTGGACAGTATGGGCATTTTCATAATATTGATTCTTCCTATCTATGAGCATGGAATGTTCTTCCTTTTGTTTGTGTCCTCTTTTATTTGGTTGAGCAGTCGTTTGTAGTTCTCCTTGAAGAGGTCCTTCACATCCCTTGTAAGTTGGATTCCTAGGTATTTTATTCTCTTTGTAGCAATTGTGAATGAGAGTTTACTCATGGTTTGGTTCTCTGTTGGTCTGTTATTGGTGTATAGGAATGCTTGTGATTTTTGCACATTGATTTTGTATCCTGAGACTGCTGGAGTTGCTTATCAGCTTAAGGAGGTTTTGGGCTGAGACGATGGAGTTTTCTAAATAAACAATCATGTCATCTGCAAACAGAAACAATTTGACATCCTCTCTTCCTAATTGAATAGGCTTTATTTCCTTCTCTTGCCTGATTGCCCCAGCCAGAACTTCCAACACTATGTTGAATAGGAGTGGTGAGAGGGTATCCTTGTCTTGTACCACTTTTCAAAGGAAATGCTTCCAGCTTTTGCCCATTCAGTATGATATTGGCTGTGGGTTTTCATAAATAGCTCTTATTATTTTGAGATATGTTGCATCAATACCTAGTTTATTGAGAGTTTTAGCGTGAAGGGCTGTTGAATTTTGCCAAAGGCCTTTTGTGTATCTATTGAGATAATCATGTGGTTTTGTCATTGGTTCTGTTCTGTTTATATGATGGATTACGTTTATTGATTTGCATATGTTGAACCAGCCTTGCATCTCAGGGATGAAGCCAACTTGATCTTGGTGGATAAGCTTTTGATGTGCTTCTGGATTCGGTTTGCCAGTATTTTACTGAGTATTTTGCACTGATGTTCATTAAGGATATTGGTGTAAAATTCTCTTTTTTCGTTGTGCCTCTGCCAGGCTTTGGTGTCAGGATGATGCTGGCCTCATAAAATGAATTAGGGAGAATTCCCTCCTTTTCTATTGATTGGAATAGTTTCAGAAGGAATGGTACCAGCTCCTTTTGCACTTCTGGTAGAATTTGGCTGTGTATCTGTCTGTTCCTGGATGTTTTTTTTGGTTGGCAGGCTATTAATTATTGCCTCAATTTCAGAACTTGTTATTGGTCTATTCAGAGATTCAACTTCTTTCTGGTTTCGACTGGGGAGGGTGTGTGTGTCCAGGAATTTATCCATTTCTTCTAGATTTTCTAGTTTATTTACTTAGAGGTGTTTATAGTATTATCTGATTGTAGTTTGTATTTTCATGGAATCGGTGGGGATATCCCCCTTATCCTTTTTTATTGTGTCTATTTGATTCTTCTCTCTTCTCTTCTTTATTAGTCTTGNGTAAAACCCCAAACCATAAAAACCCTAGAAGAAAACCTAGGCAGTACCATTTAGGAGATAGGCATGGGCAAATTCTTCATGACTAAGACACCAAAAGCAATTGCAACAAAAGCCAAAATTGACAAGTGGAATCTTATTAAACAAAAGAGCTTCTGCACAGCAAAAGAAATTATCATCAGAGTGAACAGGCAACTTACAGAATGGGAGAAAATTTTGCAATCTACCCATCTGACAAAGGGCTAATATCCAGAATCTACAAGGAACTTAAAACAAATTTACAAGAAAAGAAAACAACCCCATCAAAAGTGGGCAAAGGGTATAAACAGACACTTCTCAAAAGAAGACATTTATGTGGTGTATTACTCCATATTTATGCTGCTGATAAAGACACAGCTGAGACTGGGAAGAAAAGAGATTTAATTCGACTTACAGTTCCACATGGCTGGGGAGGCCTCAGAATCATGGCAGAAGGCTAAAGGCACTTCTTATATGGCAGCAGCAGGAGAAAATTAGGAAGATTGCAAAAGCGGAAACCCCTGATAAAGCCATCAGATCTCATGAGACTTATTCACTACCACAAGAACAGTATGAAGGGAAGCCATCTTCATGATTCAAACTATCTCCCACCAGGTCCCTCCCACAACACATAGAAATTATGGGAATATAATTCACGATGAGATTTGGGTGGGGACACAGAGCCAAGTCATATAATTCCACCCCAGATTCCTCCAAATCTCATTTTCTCACATTTTAAAATCAATCATGTCTTTCCAACAGTCCCCAAAGTCTCAACTCATTTCAGAATTAACCCAAAAGTCCACAGTCCAAAGTCTCATCTGAGACAAGGCAAGTCCCTTGTGCCTGTGAGCCTGTAAAATCAAAAGCAAGCTAATTACTTCCTAGATACAATGGGGTACAGGTATTGGGTAAATACAGCCATTTCAAATGGGAGAAATTAGCCAAAACAAAGCAGTTACAGGGCCCATGCAATTCCAAAATCCAACAGGGCATTCAAATTGTAAAGCTCCAAAATGATCTCCTTTGACTTCAGGTCTCACATCCAGGTCATGCTGATGCAAGAGGTGGCCTCCCATGGTCTTGGGCAGCTCCACCCCTGTGGCTTTGCAGGGTACAGCCTCCTTCCTGGCAGCTTTCACAGACTGGTGCTGAGTGTCTGCACCTTTTCCAGGTGCACAATGCCAGCTGCAGGTGGATCTACCATTCTGGGGTCTGGAGGATGGTGGCCCTTTTCTCACAGCTCCACTAGATGGTGCCCCAGTGGGGACTCTGTGTGGGGTTCCAACACCACATTTCCTGCACTGCCCTAGCAAAGGTTCTCCATGAGAACCCCACCCCTGCAGCAAACATCTGCCTGGACATCCAGGCATTTCTATACATCTTCTGAAATCTGGGTGGAGGTTCCCCAATCCCAATTCTTGACTTCTGTGCACTAGAAGGCTTGACACCACATGGAAACTGCCAAGGCTTAGGGCTTGCACCCTCTGAAGCCATGGCCCAAGCTCTAGATTGGCCCCTTTCAGCCATGGCTGGAGTGGTTGGGACACAGGGCACTAAGTCTCCAGGCTGCACACAGCATGGGGACCCTGGGCCCTGCCCACAAAACCATTTGTTCCTCCTAGACCTCTGGGTCTGTGATGGGAGAGGCTACTGCAAAGGTCTCTGACATGCCCTGGAGATATTTTCCCCTTTGTCTTGGGGATTAACATTTGGGTCCTTATTACTTATGCAAATGTCTGCAGCTGGCTTGAATTTCTCCTCAAAATGGGATTTTTTTTTTAAATTATACTTTAAGTTCTAGGGTACATGTGCACAATGTGCAGGTTTGTTGCATAGTTGCCATGTTGGTTTGCTGCACTCGTCAACTCATCATTTACATTAGGTATTTCTCCTACTGCTATCCCTCCCTCAAACCCCACCCCTGACAGGCCCCAGTGTGTGATGTTCCCTGCCCTGTGTCCATGTATTCTCATTGTTCAATTCCCACCTATGAGTGAGAACATGTGGTGTTTGGTTTTCTGTCTTCATGATAGTTTGCTGAGAATGATGGTTTCCAGCTTCATCCATGTCCCTGCAAAGGACATGAACTCATCCTTTTGTATGGCTGCATAGTATTCCATGGTGTATATGTAACACATTTTTTTTTTCTTTTTTTCTTTTTTTGAGATGGAGTTTCACTCTGTCGCTAAGGCTGGAGCACAGTAGCACGATCTCTGCTCACTACAAGCTCCGCCTCCAGGTTCACGCCATTCTCCCTCCTTGGCCTCCGGAGTAGCTGGGACTACAGGCACCTGCCACCACGCTTGGCTAATTTTTTGTATTTTTAGTAGAGACAGGGTTTCACCGTGTTAGCTAGTGAATAGTGCCACAATAAGCATACGTGTGCATGTGTCTTTATAGTAGAATGATTTATAATCCTTTGGGTATATACCCAGTAATGGGATTGCTGGGTCAAATGGTATTTCTAGTTCTAGATCCTTGAGGAATCACTACACTGTCTTCCACATGGTTGAACTAATTTACACTTCCACCAACAGTGTAAAAGTGTTCCTATTTCTTCATATCCTCTCCAGCATCTGTTGTTTCCTGACTTTTTAATGATCGCCATTCTAACTGGCATGAGATGGTATCTCATTGTGGTTTTGATTTGCATTTCTCTGATGACCAGTGATGATGAGCATTTTTTCATGTGTCTGTTGGCTGCCTAAATGTCTTCTTTTGAGAAGTGTCTGTTTATATCCTTTGCCCACTTTTTGACTTTTTTTTTTTTCTTGTAAATTTGTTTAAATTCCTTGTAGGTTCTGGATATTAGCCCTTAGTCAGATGCGTAGATTGCAAAATTTTTCATTCTGTAGGTTGCCTGTTCACTCTGATGATAGTTTCTTTTGCTGTGCAGAAGCTCTTCAGTTTAATGAGATCCCATTTGTCAATTTTGGCTTTTGTTGCCATTGCTTTTGGTGTTGAAGTCTTTGCCCATGCCTATATCCTGAATGGTATTGCCTAGGTTTTCTTCTAGGGTTTTTATGGTTTTACGTCTTACATTTAAGTCTTAAATCCACCTTGAGTTAATTTTTGTATAAGGTGGAAGGAAGGGGTCCAGTTTCAGTTTTCTGCATA
>NW_016804690.1:2119355-2123580 GCF_001698545.2 Rhinopithecus bieti
GTAGCCTTGTAGTATAGTTTGAAGTCAGGCAGCGTGATGCCTCCAGCTTTGTTCTTTTTGCTTAGGATTGCGTTGGCTATGCAGGCTCTTTTTTGCTTCCATATGAACTTTGAAGTAGTTTTTTCCAATTCTGTGAAGAAAGACATTGGTAGCTCGATGGGGATGGCATTGAATCTATAAATTACCTTGGACAGTATGGGCATTTTCATAATATTGATTCTTCCTATCTATGAGCATGGAATGTTCTTCCTTTTGTTTGTGTCCTCTTTTATTTGGTTGAGCAGTCGTTTGTAGTTCTCCTTGAAGAGGTCCTTCACATCCCTTGTAAGTTGGATTCCTAGGTATTTTATTCTCTTTGTAGCAATTGTGAATGAGAGTTTACTCATGGTTTGGTTCTCTGTTGGTCTGTTATTGGTGTATAGGAATGCTTGTGATTTTTGCACATTGATTTTGTATCCTGAGACTGCTGGAGTTGCTTATCAGCTTAAGGAGGTTTTGGGCTGAGACGATGGAGTTTTCTAAATAAACAATCATGTCATCTGCAAACAGAAACAATTTGACATCCTCTCTTCCTAATTGAATAGGCTTTATTTCCTTCTCTTGCCTGATTGCCCCAGCCAGAACTTCCAACACTATGTTGAATAGGAGTGGTGAGAGGGTATCCTTGTCTTGTACCACTTTTCAAAGGAAATGCTTCCAGCTTTTGCCCATTCAGTATGATATTGGCTGTGGGTTTTTCATAAATAGCTCTTATTATTTTGAGATATGTTTCATCAATACCTAGTTTATTGAGAGTTTTTAGCGTGAAGGGCTGTTGAATTTTGCCAAAGGCCTTTTGTGTATCTATTGAGATAATCATGTGGTTTTTGTCATTGGTTCTGTTCTGTTTATATGATGGATTACGTTTATTGATTTGCATATGTTGAACCAGCCTTGCATCTCAGGGATGAAGCCAACTTGATCTTGGTGGATAAGCTTTTTGATGTGCTTCTGGATTCGGTTTGCCAGTATTTTACTGAGTATTTTTGCACTGATGTTCATTAAGGATATTGGTGTAAAATTCTCTTTTTTCGTTGTGCCTCTGCCAGGCTTTGGTGTCAGGATGATGCTGGCCTCATAAAATGAATTAGGGAGAATTCCCTCCTTTTCTATTGATTGGAATAGTTTCAGAAGGAATGGTACCAGCTCCTTTTTGCACTTCTGGTAGAATTTGGCTGTGTATCTGTCTGTTCCTGGATGTTTTTTTTGGTTGGCAGGCTATTAATTATTGCCTCAATTTCAGAACTTGTTATTGGTCTATTCAGAGATTCAACTTCTTTCTGGTTTCGACTGGGGAGGGTGTGTGTGTCCAGGAATTTATCCATTTCTTCTAGATTTTCTAGTTTATTTACTTAGAGGTGTTTATAGTATTATCTGATTGTAGTTTGTATTTTCATGGAATCGGTGGGGATATCCCCCTTATCCTTTTTTATTGTGTCTATTTGATTCTTCTCTCTTCTCTTCTTTATTAGTCTTGCTAGCAGTCTATCAATTTTGTTGATCTTTTCAAAAAATCAGCTCCTGGATTCATTGATTTTTTGAAGGGTTTTTTTGTGTCTCTATCTCCTTCAGTTCTGCTCTGATCTTAGTTATTTCTTGCCCCTGCTAGCTTTTGAATTTGTTTGCTCTTGCTTCTCTAGGTCTTTTAATTGTTATATTAGGGTGTTTTATTTATTTCTGCCTTCATTTTGTTATTTACCCAGTAGTCATTCAAGAGCAGGTTGTTCAGTTTCCATGTAGTTGTGCAGTTTCCAGTGAGTTTCTTAATCCTGAGTTCTAATTTGATTGCATTGTGGTCTCAGAGACAGTGTGTTGTGATTTCTTTTCTTTTACATTTGCTAAGGATTGTTTTACTTCCAGTTATGTGGTCAATTTTAGAGTAAGTGCAATGTAGTTTTGAGAAGAATGTATATTCTATTGATTTGGGGTGGAGAGTTCTGTAGATGTCTGTTAGGCCTGCTTGGTGCAGAGCTGAGTTCAAGTCCTGGATATCCTTGTTAACCTTCCATCTTGTTGATTTGTCTAATATTGATAGAGGGATGTTAAAGTCTCCCATTATTATTGTATGGGACTCTAAAGTCTCTTTGTAGGTCTCTAAGGACTTGCTTTATGAATCTGGGTGCTCCTGTATTGGGTGCATATATATTTAGGATCGTTAGCTCTCCTTGTTGAATTGATCCCTTTACCATTATGTAATGGCCTTCTTTGTATCTTTTGATCTTTATTGGCTTAAAGTCTGTTTTATTAGAGACTAGGATTGCAACCGCTGCTTGTTTTTTGCTTGGCAGATCTTCCTCCATCCCTTTATTTTGAGCTTATGTGTGTCTCTGCATGTGAGATGGGTCTCCTGAATACAGCACACTGATGGGTCTTGACTCTATCCAATTTGCCAGTCTGTGTCTTTTAATTGGGGCATTTAGCCCATTTACATTTAAGGTTAATATTGTTATGTGTGAATTTGATCCTATCATTATGATATTAGCTGGTTATTTTGCCCATTAATTGAGGCAGTTTCTCCACGGTGTCAATGGTCTTTACAATTTGGCATGTTTTTGCAGTGGCTGATACCTGTTGTACCTTTCCATGTTTAGTGCTTCCTTCAGGAGCTCTTGTAAGGCCGGCATGGTGGTGACAAAATCTCTCAGCATTTGCTTGTCTGTAGAGGATTTTATTTCTCCTTCACTTATGAAGCTTGGTTTGGCTGGATATGAAATTCTGGGTTGAAAATTCTTTTCTTCAAGAATGTTGAATATTGGCCCCCACCCTCTCTTCTGACTTGTAGGATTTCTGCTGAGAGATCCACTGTTAGTCTGATGGGCTTCCCTTTTTGGGTAACCTGACCTTTCTCTCTGGCTGCCCTTAACATTTTTTCCTTCATTTCAACCTTGGTGAATCTGTCAGTTATGTGTCTTGGGGTTGCTCTTCTTGAGGGGTATCTTTGTGGAGTTCTCTGTATTTTCTGAATTTGAATGTTGGCCTGTCTTGCTAGGTTGGGGAATTTCTCCTGGATAATATCCTGAAGAGTGTTTTCTAACTTGGCTCTATTCTCCCTGTCACTTTAAGGTACACCAATCAAATATATATTTGGTGTTTCACATAGTCCCATATTTCTTGGAGGCTTTGTTTGTTTCTTTTCACTCTTTTTTTTCCTCTAATCTTGTCTTCTTGCTTTATTTCATTAATTTGATCTTCAATCACTGATATCCTTTCTTCCACTTGATTGAATCGGCTATTGACACGTGTGCATGTGTCACGAAGTTCTTGTGCTGTGGTTTTCAGCTCCATGAGGTCATTTAAGGTCTTCTCTACACTGTTTATTCTAGTTGGCCATTCATCTAATCTTTTTTCAAGGTTTTAGCTTCCTTGCGATGGGTGAGAACATGCTCCTTTAGCTCAGAGAAGTTTGGTATTACCAACCTTCTGAAGCCTACTTCTGTCAGCTCATCAAAGTCATTCTCTATCCAGCTTTGTTCCACTGCTGGCGAGGAGCTGCCATCCTTTGGAAGAGATGAGGTGCTCTGATTTTTAGAATTTTCAGCAATGGTGGATGCCCCTCCCCTGCCAGGCTGCAGCCTCGCAGGCCAACCTCAGACTGCTGTGCTAGCCATGAGCAAGGCTCTGTGGCGTGGGACCTGCCAAACCAGGCATGGGAGGGAATCCTTTGATCTGCTGGTTACTGAATGTGGGAAAAGTGCAGTATTTGGGTGGGAGTGTACCATTCCTCCAGGTACAGTCTGTAATGGCTTCCCTTGGCTAGGAAAGGGAAATCACCCAACCCCTTGCACTTACCAGGAGGTGACACACTGCCCTGCTTTGGCTCACCCTCCGTGGGTTGCACCCACTGTCCAACCAGTCTCAATGAGATGAACTAAGTACCTCAGTTGGAAATGCAGAAATCACCGTCTTCTGCATCGATCTTGCTGGGAGCTGCAGACTGAAGCTGTTCCTCTTCAGCCATCTTGGAAGCAAATCATCAGGATTTTCTTTTCTATCACATTGTCAGGCTAAAAATTTTCCAAACTTTTATGCTGTGTTTCCCCTTTAAAACTGAATGTCTTTAACGGCTTGAATCTTGAATGCTTTGCTACTTAGAAATTTCTTCTGCCAGGGCTGGGCGCGGTGGCTCAAGCCTGTAATCCCAGCACTTTGGGAGGCTGAGACGGGCGGATCACGAGGTCAGGAGATC
>NW_016804690.1:2123968-2131077 GCF_001698545.2 Rhinopithecus bieti
AAAAAAAAAAAAAAAAAAAAAAAAAAAGGACATTTCTTCTGCCAGATACCCTGAATCATCTCTTTCAGGTTCAGAGTTTCACAAATCTCTAGAGCAGGGGCAAAATGCACCAGTCTCTTTGCTAAAACATAACAGGAGTCACCTTTGCTCCAGTTTCCATGTTCCTCATCTCTATCTGAGACCACCTCAGCCTGGATTTTCATTGTCCATATCATTATCAGTTTTTTGGTCAAAGCCATTCAGGAAGTCTCTAGGAAGTTCCAAGCTTTCCCATATTTTCCTGTCTTCTTCTGAGCCCTCCAAACTGTTCCAACCTCTGCCTGTTACTCAGTTCCAAAGTCGCTTCTACATTTTTGGGTATCTTTTCAGCAATGCCTTACTCCACTGGTACCAATTTACTGTATTAGTCCATTTTCACACCGCTGCTAAAGATATACCCGAGACTGGGAAGTAAAATAGATTTAATTGGACTTACAGTTACACATGGCTCAGGAGGCCTCAGAATCACGGCAGGGGGTGAAAGGTACTTCTTACATGGTGGCAGCAAGAGAAAACGAGGAAGATGCAAAAGTGGAAACCCCTGTTAAGACCACCAGATCTCATGAGACTTATTCACTACCATGAGAACAGTATGGGGAATACCACCCCCATGATTCAAATTATCTCCCACCAGGTCCCTCCCACAGCGTGTGGGAATTATGGGAGTACAATTTAATATGAGACTTGAGTGGGAACAGAGTCAAAGCATATCATGTGGCCAAAAAACATATGAAAACACACTCAATATCACTGATCATTAGAGAAATGCAAATCAGAACCATGATGAGATACCTTCTTACACCAGTCAGAATGGTGATTATCAAAAAGTCAAGAAACTGGCGAGGCTGTGGAGAAATAGGAATGCATTTAAACATTGTTGGTTGGAATGTAATTAGTTCAACCATTGTGGAAGACAGTATGGTGATTCCTCGAGGATCTAGAACCAGAAATATCATTTGACCCCGCAGTTATCTTATTGGTTATATATCCAAAGGAATATAAATCATTCTACTATAAGGACACATGCACATGTATGTTTGTTGCAGGACTATTTACAATAGCAAAGTCATGGAACCAACACAAATGTCCTTAATGATAGACTGGATAAAGAAAATATGGTACATATATACCATAGAATACTATGCAGCCATAAAAATGAATGAGATCATGTCCCTTGCAGGGACATGAATGAAGTTGGAAGCCATCATCCTCAGCAAATTAACACAGGAATAGAAAGCCAAACGCCACATATTGTCACTCATAAGTGGGAGTTGAACAATGAGAACACATGGACACAGGGAGGAGACATACCAGGGCCTATTGAGGGGTGAAGGGCAAGGGTAGGGAACTTAGAGGATAGGTCGGTAGGTGCAGCAAACCACCATGACACACGTATACTTACATAACAAACCTTCACATTCTGCACATGTATCCCAGAACTTAAAAAAAAAAAAAATTAACATTTTGGATGACATAGGGAAAGTCTAAGAAGACATAAAAGAACCAAATGTTTAGTCAATAAACAAATGTAAAATCAAAAAGAATGCACATCATTTGCATCCTTCAAGTGCAAAAGTTCTCCTATTCTGGCACACCCTGTATGTTTTCAGTTCGTATCTATGCAGTCACTTTTTTCTGTGTAAAAGAGGCTCAGGTGTCTAAGAATGTGCTGAAGGATGGGCTACCTAGCTCAAGCCTGGACTACCCTGCACCTCCCCCAGATGAGTGTCCTCTCTTGATGATGATGAAGGTGACGTTTCCCTCACCTTCTCTTGATGTAGTCATCACCTTGACTTTTATGGTAGACATTTTCTTGCTTTCGTGTATAATTTTACCACCTACATATTTATCCCTAAGCAAAATAGTATAGTTTGGCCTGTTTTTGAAATTGACATATATTTTTGAAATTGATATATATACAGGACTCATCCTGTATATCTTCTGCTGCTAGCACCAAGAAAATAAAGCTACTCAGTACATGTTGATTAAATAAATACGCAAATAACTGGAAAAAATAAAAATTGCTCATATTAAAAATGGAAAATGGTGAGTATCAAATATTTAAATTTATTATCTATACTTAAAGAGGAATATAGTTATTGTAGAATATTGATGTTTACAATACCCTATAATTGACAGCCTTTGTGACTCTGAACTTATAATGAAGAATTTTGGATGTCAACTGAAAAAGTGAAGGAATACAAAGATTTTCACAAATCTTTTAGGGAGCATGTGAATGAAAGTTTGAAGAGGAATGTCATAAGGAAACCACCTGGCATCAAACAGGAATATAAAATTTTTATTTTGATATTTACTTCTGATACAGGATTTGCACATAAATGCCATCATGGTATTTCTCCGTCAGTGCCAATGGCAGACATTGGTAATTGATCACAGAATTTTATTCTAGAGCCTGGAAATGAGCTCAGTATCTCAACACAGTGCTTTAGTCAATCACTACCAGTGGATCAAGCTGGCACATACTTTAATTTAAAGGTTTCTCAAACAAAACTTACCTGAAACCTCTGGTAAAGTGGAACTGCTTTCATTGAAGTATGAGGTGGGCCTCTGGAGCACTCCCGGCTCCTCCTCATTCCCACAGGTTGCTGATGGGAGAGCTGGAAAGATTTGTCTACACCGAGCATTGTGAAAAATCAAGCCCCACCTTTCAGATTTATGGCTGCAATCTGCTGCTGACTCCCAGCTGTATGGTACTTACCTCATATGACTGCAAAGTCAAGTACCCTATTTCTGGAGCTTTATTTCCCACTCCCCTCCCCAATGTTAGGCACATTCTTGGTCCCCTGTGGGGCTCCCCTGCCCCAACTGAAAACCCGAAGTGAAAGTAGTTCTCAGAGACTCAGAACCAGTTCCTGAAGAGTCTTCTGGGCACTGCGTTTCGCCTGCCTGTGTGATTGCTTGCTTTTGAAAGGAGACCATCTGGTGATTAAGACCAAGAACAGACTGTATTTTTTAACATTTTGGACCTGGTGCCTCTCAACCCTTATCTACTTGTGACAATAATGACATTAAACTTTCACTGTCTTAGTGGCCCTATCTATAAAATGGGATACTTCCTTTATCTTAAGGAAACAATGAAAGACAAACAAGGGTATATACATTGAATATTAATTAAAACCAAGTACAAACCCCACATAATATTAATATAATCTTTTCCTGCTGGACCAGCCATGAGTATAAGTAGGCACTGTGGAGTTTTGCCCATTTGGACTCGAGTAGCAGACACAGGTATCCCAAGAGGTGCTCAAAGGAGTAGTGCAGAAACAAATTTCCATGGCACCTAGGAATTTGTGAGCGGGCATCTGATGACAAGTGCTTTATCATTAGTATAACAAGTAGACATATCATATCATGTATATACGCAGATATATAGAGATATATATTCAAATATATTTGTATAGTGGAAACTACTATACTTGGAATAAGCGAAAGTCAACTTAAGTCCAAATTTCTCATGAGGCATCACAAATCATTAAAAATTAAGAGATTCTGATTAGTTATTACACATTATCCTTGCATTTCAAACTCCCCTAAATAGACTTGATCTAGATATATAAATGTGTTGAAAAACTGAGTTGCAAAATGAGTGGAAAGATTAGATCCTAAATTCATGACAGTGGTCTTGTGACTATGGATGCCTGTGTGTGCACATGTGTGTTGGGTGTATGTGTGGGAATACACAGGGGTGTCTCAAGAGAATGAGAGAGGCAGAAGATGGCCTATAAAGGCACTTCATCTTTTGTTCTGTTTTCTTTTTACCATTTAGAGTCACGTGTAACAAAATGGTTTATATAGTTAAAATTGTAAAATCTTTGTATTTTAGTATTTCCTCAAATAAAAATTATAACAAAAAACCTCAATTGTGACAAAGCTGCATTCCTAAATATCTGTCGTGTTTTGCTCAACTTGTTACTTGCTGTAGTCATCTTTTTAGAGCTTCCTGTTTCTATTTGACTCCATACCTTGCCTTTTGACGACCACTTGGGGCATTCTTCCTCTTTTAGAGGAATTTCAATCATTGGAAAGACTTGGCCCTGTAAGACTGAATTGCTGGGAATGCCTTGCACCCAGCTTCCTTTCTGGAAGATGGAGAGACTCAGAAAAAGGTGGCTGCCTCAGATGAGAACAGTGTAGAGTCCCCAGTTGCCCTTGCTTTCTTTTTGTGTCTTTACCAAAAATCATGGAGTGTCTTGATTACTCTGTGACTCAGCCAGCTGCAGGATTTTCCCAGGCTTGAACCCAAATCAGCATTTTGAATATCCCCAGGCACTGATAAAGGTATCTAGGTTTACTAGAAAAAAACCTGACCCTGACCCAGACCCTGACCCACATTCCTTAAACACTCATGTAAACTCCATACCATCAACTTCTGCTGCAGACATGTCTAAGTAGAACACAACTTTTCTCTTACTATTCATTGCCAGGATTGCTGTAGCCCTCTCTAAGTTCCCCTAATAAGTGCTTTGGATTGATCACCTTAGTGTTTAGTGCTTCTTTCTTTGAATCCAAACAAACTCCATCTCAGGACAGTTTGGGGCTTTCTTTTGTGGGGATTCCACTGTCACTGCTTTTGGGGCAACTCTAGCCATGGGTTCAGTGGGACAAAACAAATAACAAATATTAGGTGTCTAAGAAAGAGTGTTCTGCTCATCTTAATGTAGATATGTGAGTGTAGACATCACTCCTTCTGGGTCAAAGCTTCTGGGGTTTTTCAGGGCTGGGTCTGGATAATGAGAAACTCTCATCTCTTTCATGTCTGAAGGGCTCATCTGTCTGGAGCTAACTTTGCTTGAGCTTTAATCAGAATTTAAATAAATGCTTTCACCAAAGACATCTGCAGTATGATGGACACACAGGATGATTTGGGACTAAAACTGGTTTTAGCAAATAATAGGTTAGAGAGATGCTGTCTCTAAGTGGGGAGGTGGTAGCTGGAGTAGATGACCTTGCAAAGTACTTTCACAGATAAGAGTTTCAGAGTTGGAAGGGACCTTAATGGAAGATAAATTCTCTAATCCAATCTTCTCATTATACAAATGAGACAACTTCAGCCCAGAAAGGTTGAAGTGACTTTCTTCAGGTCATACTGCTAGTTTGTGGCCAGCCAGGGTACTGAACATAAATATGATACTAAAGAGACAGGATTTGTGAATCCATCTGTTACCACTTCACCTTTTTTATTTAACCGAATCCATTGTGTCTACATTAGCAATGTTATATTAATATGGACTATTAAATGGAATGTGGAAATAACCTCATTAGGGAGAAGTGGACATTATAATGGTATCTATTAAAGTAAGTTTTCTCAACTGTAAAATGAGAGTATTGCAGTAGATGAACTTTAAATTCCTTCCTCTTTGAAAGCCTCTGAGTTGATGAGATCCTGCTTGTGTGATTAAAGATACAGGTACTAAATTTAGATGACTCTTAGACCCACCTCTTGGTGAGAAGGAAGTACTTGAGTTGGAGTCTGTAGACTTGAGTCCTACCTGTGCCACTCTTTTGTCTTGTCGTCATGGGTGAGTTACCTTTCTTAACTCAGTTTTCTCCTCTGTAAATTGGGAATAATGATGTCTGCCTTCTATTTCATGGGTTCCTTATCTGATTCATGAAGCACAGAAAATGATGTCATTATTTCCTCAATTCTCTTAAGGGTGGTACATAGATAGTACCATGCACAGAAAAGAGTTAATTCATTATGTATTATGTATATGCAAGTATGTATGTATGAAGGTATTTGCTTTAGGGCATTAGGGTTAACTTTCCCCTGGAATCTCAGTTGAGAAGGGCCACTGAACAACTGTGCAGCACACTGGACAACATGTACAATGAAAAAAATGTAAGGAATTATTTTCCTTTGTATTCAGCTGTTAATCTCTGTTAATTACATATACAAATTCCTGTCTGGAGAGTATGGGTGAGGGCCTGATGGTTCCTTATTCTTTTTTTTTTTTTTTCTTAATACTTTAAGTTCTAGGGTACATGTGCACAATGTGCAGGTTTGTTACATATATATACATGTGCCATGTTGGTGTGCTGCACCCATTAACTCATCATTTACATTAGGTATATCTCCTAATGCTATCCCTCCCCCCGTCCCCCACAATAGGCCCCGGTGTGTGATGTTCCCCTTTCTGTGTCCAAGTGATCTCATTGTTCAATTCCCACCTATGAGTGAGAACATGCGGTGTTTACTTTTCTGTTCTTGTGATAGTTTGCTGAGAATGATGGTTTCCAGCTGCATCCATGTCCTATGAAGGACATGAACTCATCCTTTTCTATGGCTGCATAGTATTCCATAGTGTATATGTGCCACATTTTCTTAATCCAGTCTGTCACTGATGCATATTTGGGTTGATTCCAAGTCTTTGCTATTGTGAATAGAGCTGCAATAAACATACGTGTGCATGTGTCTTTATAGCAGCGTGATTTCTAATCCTTTGGATGTATACCCAGTAATGGGATGGTTGGGTGAAATGGTATTTCTAGTTCTAGATCCTTGAGGAATCGCCACACTGTTTTCCACAATGGTTGAACTAGTTTACAGTCCCACCGACAGTGTAAAAGTGTTCCTATTTCTCCACATCCTCTCCAGCACCTGTTGTTTCCTGACTTTTTAATGATTGCCATTGTAACTGGTGTGAGATGGTATCTCATGGTGGTTTTGATTTGCATTTCTCTGATGGCCAGTGATGATGAGCATTTTTTCATGTGTCTGTTGGCTGTATGAATGTCTTCTTTTGAGAAGTATCTGTTCATATCCTTTGCCCAGTTTTTGATGGGGTTTTGGAGGGTTTTTTATGTCTCTGTCTCCTTCAGTTCTGCTCTGATCTTAGTTATTTCTTGCCTTCTGCTAGCTTTTGAATGTCTTTGATCTTTCTTCTCTAGTTCTTTTAATTGTGATGTTAGGTTGTCAACTTTAGATCTTTCCTGCTTTCTCTTCTGGACATTTAGTGCTATAAATTTCCCTCTACACACTGCTTTAAATGTGTCCCAGAGATTCTGGTATGTTGTATCTTTGTTCTCATTGGTTTCAAAGAACATCTTTA
>NW_016804690.1:2132111-2176760 GCF_001698545.2 Rhinopithecus bieti
TTGGTGAACCTGACAATTATGTGTCTTGGAGTTGCTCTTCTTGAGGAGTATCTTTGTGGCAGTCTGTATTTCCTGAATTTGAATGTTGGCCTGCCTTACTAGGTTGGGGAAGTTCTCCTGGATGATATCCTGCAGAGTGTTTTCCAACTTGGTTCCATTTTCCCCATCACTTTCAGGTACACCAATCAGATGTAGATTTGGTCTTTTCACATAATCCCATATTTCTTGGAGGCTTTGTTCATTTCTTTTTCCTCTTTTTTCTCTAGACTTCTCTTCTCACTTCATTTCATTCATTTGATCTTCAATCACTGATATTCTTTCTTCCAGTTGATCCAGTTGGTTACTGAAGCTTGTGCGTTTGTCACATATTTCTTGTGTTATGGTTTTCATCTCTATCAGTTCTTTTATGGCCTTCTCTGCATTCATTATTCTAGTTATCCATTCATCCATTCTTTTTTCAAGGTTTTTAGTTTCTTTGCGTTGGGTACGTAGTTCCTCCTTTAGCTCTGAGAAGTTTGATCGACCGAAGCCTTCTTCTCTCAACTTGTCAAAGTCATTCTCCGTCCAGCTTTGTTCCGTTGCTGGCGATGAGCTGCATTCCTTTGGAGGGGGAGATGCGCTCTCATTTTTTGAATTTACAGCTTTTCTGCTCTGCTTTTTCCCTATCTTTGTGGATTTATCTGCCTTTGGTCTTTGATGATGGTGATATACCGATGGGGTTTTGGTGTGGGTTTCCTTTCTGTTTGTTAGTTTTCCTTCTGTCAGGACCCTCAGCTGCAGGTCTGTTGGAGTTTGCTTGAGGTCCACTTCACACCCTGTTTGCCTGGGTATCAGCAGCGGAGGCTGCAGAAGATAGAATATTGCTGAACAGCGAGTGTTACTGTCTGATTCTTGCTCGGGAAGCTTCATCTCAGAGGTGTACCCCGCCACGTGAGGTGTGAGGTGTCAGTCTGCACCTGGTGGTGGATGTCTCCCACTTAGGCTACTTAGGGGTCAGGGACCCACTTCAGCAGGCAGTCTGTCCGTTCTCAGATCTCAACCTCCATGCTGGGAGAACCACTGCTCTCTTCAAAGCTGTCAGACAGGGACTTTTACATCTGCAGAGTTTTCTACTGCTTTTTGTTTCGCTATGCCCTGTCCCCAGAGGTGGAGTCTGCAGAGGCAGACAGGCCTCCTTGAGCTGCGGTGGGCTCCACCCAATTCGAGCTTCCTGGTGGCTTTGTTTACCTACTTAAGCCTCAGCAATGGCGGGCGCCCCTCCCCGAGTCTTGCTGCTGCCTTGCAGTTAGATCTCAGACTGCTGTGCTAGCAATGAGGGAGGCTCTGTGGGCATGGGACCCTCCAGGCCAGGTGTGGGATATAATCTCCTGGTGTGCCATTTGCTAAGACCTTTGGTAAAGTGCAGTATTAGGGTGGGAGTTACCCGCTTTTCCAGGTGTTGTGTGTCTCAGTTTCCTTTGGCTAGGAAAAGGAATTCCCTTCCCCCTTGCACTTCTCAGGTGAGGCAATGCCTCGCCTGCTTGAGTTCTTGCTGGTCAGGCTGCAGCAGCTGACCAGCACCGACTGTCTGACATGCCCAGTGAGATGAACCTGGTACCTCAGTTGAAAATGCAGAAATCACCCATCTTCTGTGTTGGTCACTCTGGGAGCTGGAGGCTGGATCTGTTCCTATTCGGCCATCTGCTTCCTTATTCTAGGAATGAGGTGGTATAACACTGCATCCATGGGGGCAGGTTACAGGTGGTACAGTGCGGGGAACTCTTTGCTCCTTATCATCCTAACAGAAACTTCTAATAGTGTCTCATAGTGGCTTCATTCTCCCCAAATTCACTCCTTTCCATGTAGCACTGACAGAGTAAGATGCTACCTGGGTTTGGGGTTGGCTGGGAAATCAAGTAAGGATCATAAGTAAGGTTGAGGAACTCCCTGAGTCATAGACATCCTTTCATGAAGCTCTTAGAGCAAGTACCTCAATGGTTCTTGTGTGGGCATGATCCTAGATTAGGTGACTTGAAAAATAATCATTGCTACCAGTTATTGATGCTTTCAATGTGTCAGGCTCTGTGTGGAGCACTTTTCATATATTGTCTAATTTGATCCTTAGAATAAGTTGGAGATGTAGACATTAAAATGGTCACGTTACAAATAAAGAGAACTGAGGACTAGGATGAGCAAGCTCTTTCTCAAGTAGTGCTATTAGTTCATTGCTAATAGCTAGTGGATAGGGCCATAGCATGTCACAACTCCATTGCGGGGTTGGGGATGGGGGATGATCATTCACATTGTATTCTCTGCGAATCTTTTGCCTGGAGGTAAAAGTGTGAATGGTGCTCACTGGAGCTGTGCAAAAACCTGAAGAATGGAAGAAGTGAGGTGTGAATTCAACTCCATCTGACCCTAAGTTCTGTTCTGAGCCACTGTGGCCCATGCTATACCTTCACCATGAAGGGTTGTTGTAAGTGTTGATGGGGTGGGAGTGGGTGGCACTTACTTCCTGCATCTCAATCCATGTGTGGTCTACGTGTGAAGCCTGGTCAAGCTGGGCCATTGATAGAGCCACTTCTGACCTCAGCAGGGGACTTTGCTAGACAGATTGATGAGTGAGAGCATGGGGAGGGAGTGTTTATTAGTGTGTGTGTAACTGTGGTTCCATCTGCCAGGTCTGTGATTTTTAAGGCAAAAGATCAGAACCTTAGGATCAGGACTGGGAGCCCCTCCTTAAGTGAACTATCTCCTTATCTCCATGTCTCTGACTACAACTGTGTGTATGTGCACGTGTGCATGCGTGTGTGTGTGCTTGTGCATGTGTGTGTTGTGTGAGTGGTGCAGGCGGATGTGCAAGGGGCACCTCTCCATGGTTGCCTCTCTCTGGCTGGCCAAGTAGGTATATTCTCTGTAGGGTGGGGAAGGACTCATAAAGTCTGCACTTTACTTTTCTGAATGACCATGTGGAGCTGAGAACAAAGAACAAGATTGGGAGTCAGAAGACTTGAGTATTGGCAAATGGTGAACCTGTATGATTTCTAGTCCCCTTAGAAAAAAAAGGTGAGGAAGACGATGTTACTCATTTCATCAGACAAATGTGGAACTCTGGCTTTCACACAGTCTGGGAAAAGCCATCTGTAAGCCATGCCTTGGAAGGGAAAGAGGCTTTAGTGCTTTTTGCCATTATGGTTATCTGAAAGAAGTTTTCTAGCCAGAAGCCCCTTTCTCATTGAATTTTCACTGTCACATAGACTTTCAAACTTACATACCTTATTGAAGGTGGCTCCCCTCCCCAAAATTAACTTTCAGTAATACATTGTTCTAATTATGCATTTATCTTTAATGCAGTTAAAAAAGGACTGAGTTTTTCTATTCATTCTCCATGCTCATTAAAGATCTCTCTCTTTTTAACACATCACATTTGGATTGGATTTGATTTTGGAGATTATAGAAGAAAAGAAGCTGTGAAAAGCATGGTTGTTTATCTTATATACTGGGTGAATTACCAGTGCAATGTTATCATATGCTGGCCACATTGCATCTGTGCTCTGTATGCAGGGCTGGCTCCTTGCTGGCTTTTTGGAGGTGTTAGTTTTAATCCACAGTTCTCCTGGTCAGAATTAAAGTTGTTTCACCGGGGGATGGGGAGAATGAGTGAACTAAATTTCACAAAGTGCAGCTAGATAATTCTCATTTCCACCTGGAAAAGGACAAAAGGTCCTTCTATTCTACCCCTTCCATCAGTTCATGGTCAAATGCCTGTCCTCTGGGTGGCACCTCAGGTGAGCTCATGGCTGGATGTGCTACTCTTCTGGATGGATGTGGCTGCTGGTTGTGGGGTAGAATTGTGCGACCCAAATCTAGTTGTGTGTTCTTCTTCCCTCACATTTTCTAGAAGTTTTTACAAACACCAGAAGTTTTGTATGACTGTGGAGCTATGTAGGAGCCACACCATTGGAGGGAAGGAGCACAGGATAGACAACTTCTCAAAGCTCACTTCCTTGAACAGCTCCCTCTATACCTAAACCTTGGAGATGTGAAAAGAAGTTCATAACCGTATCCTGACTTGTACAGAAAACCACCTGAAGAGTTCTCTCTCCAGCCTTTTAAGAATGAGTTCATCAATCTGAAACCAAATCTCTATGCTTAAAAACTGAGCATATGTCCTTCATGTAAGGTACTCTAGGCAGATGCTACTGAAGGGAGGGGAGTCTCCAGAAACTTTCTGCCCTGAGTGATTGCCTGTGCTTCTTGGGGTTAAGACATCCCCTGCCTGGTACCATCAGAACATCAATACTTCAAAGTCTTCATAAGTACAGTGGTTCTAGGCAGACATGGCCTCTGTTTGTAAAGCTATGGGTGGGATCAAGGAGCTATGTGGTCCTGTTGCCAGCCCCTTGGGTGGGAAGGTCTCAGAAGAAGGGCAGTGGGGCAGGGCAGATGGCTCAGATCAGTACAGAGAAATGACCGTGGCTCCTCATCCATGGCTGTGCCTTGGCTGACAAGGGGTTGTGGAAACTTTCACTGGGGAAATGTCGAGGCTGGTATTAGGGTGTCTTTGATGGTGCTATATTTCAAACAGGATCATTCCACTCCTTTCCCAGTTTATGCTGTCAAACGCCATTAGGGATTTTCAGCATTCAGGTACTCATGTTTATTGTTATGATTATAATAATCAGATAGAGGCAATACAGTGACCACTCATTGGAACACAGGCTCTGAACTGCTTGGGTTCTACCACTCACTAGCCTTGTGATCTTTGGCAAGTTAGCCTCTCTGGGCCTCTGTTTATTCATCTTTCAAATAAGGATAATAGTAGTACCTATTTCAAAGGGTTGTTGGGAGTGTTAAATAAATTAATGCATGGAAAATGCCTAGAAGAGCACTTTATATATAGCAAATGCTCAACAAATTTTTCTTATAATGATGATCATCCTTTCTGGTATGTTCCATGTGGCTTTGACCCCACCATACTCTAAACAGTGTGGACAGGGACTATGGCTGTTTTATATAGTCTGAGCACCTAGCACAGTTGTTTTTTTTTTTCATTTAACAAATATTTATTGAACACTGACTTTATTCCAGGCATGGTTCCAGGTGTGGGGATCAACAGTGAGTAAAGGTAGACTTGGCCCCTGCTCTTGAAGAGCCTGTAGTCCTGATGTACCCTTGCTGCTCAATAAACATTCGTTGAAACAAAGGGATTATACTACTGGTGTGTCACTGTAAATGCAATATCTGTAGGGTAAGTGAGAAGAGCTGACACTTGGTGTCAGCGAGATCTGAGTTCAAATTCCTACTCAGCAACTTTCTGGCTGTGTGACTTTAGGGAAGCTTCTTGATTTTTCTATTCATCAGTTTTCTCATCTGCAAAATGGACAGCACAATACATTTGTTTTCAGTAATAACATTTGTTTTCAGTAATATTTGTTTTTCCTCATACATTTGTTTTCAGTAATAAATGAAAAAAATGCTGAGTATTAAAACATCCCCTGCTCTCCTCTAGACTGAACACCTGTTACTTGGGACACTCTTCTCCCTGCTCCTCTAGAGCTTCTGTGCTAGTAAAGTGTAGCAGAATCTGCAGATTCAAAGATTGACACTAAATAAATTAACTAATTATTCACTAATTCCTTCATCCAACCAATACTCAGTGAACTCCTCCTAGACTAGGATTGTCTGAGGCACTGGATATGTTGCAGTGGACAAACAAAATCCTTGCCCTCTAGAAACTTATATTCTAAGGGGATATATACAATGAAAAAAATGAATACTATAATTCATGCAGTGTTATGTGCAATGAAGAAAATGGTGAATAAAACACAGCTCCTCAAATGATAATAACTTTTATTTGGCTCATGGTAGGGGATCATGTCCTGGTATTTTGGTTGGGACATTCTTCAACATTCTTCTCTCTTTTATGTCCCTTCTGGGAATGGACATGCTCAACTTTGCCCTGCCACCAGGGCCCAGTATATCCATTCGGGTGCTTGTTGATTGACAGATTCTTTGTCCCTAGGGTATTCTTTAACTTTCTGGAAGGTTCGCACAGATTTACTGCAAACCAGGGGTCTCACTGGTATACTCCGGGTCAAGGGTAGAAGTTCCAGCCTCATCCTGGGAAGGTGACCCTGGGAGAATGTAAGCTTCCCAGGTCTGCATCATGGTAGAAAGAGTGTCTGAGGTGAAAGAGAAAGATGGGTGCCCTTTCCAAGTCCTGTGCTGTATGAGGGGAAAGGTAAGGAGAATGGAAAGAGGAGATGCTAACTCTTGATCTTCTTCCCTCATGAATCTGAAGGCTTGTGCTCATATCTTATTATGTGTTTAATGACAGTCTTCCTACAACATCTGTCTGCTTGTTCACTGCTGTACTTGATAAATGTTTGTTGAACTGAATTGAGTTTCATTCTTTTAGAGATGCTATTATTACATGAGAATTGTGTGTGGAGGCTGCAGTTATTCCACGAGATGTTTACTGGATGAACCCTGTCACAGGTCGGGGTCTCCAGGAAACAGAGACAGAGACGGAGTTTGGCTTTCAGGCTGTTTGTTACGGAATGCTGTTGGCATCAACACCCATGCAAAGGAGAGGAAAGGGAGCACATTTGGTTAGAAAAAGATGTCAGAAGATGTCATACTCCCATATAGGTCCAACAGCAGCCACAGCTGACCCTTTGGAGAACTCTGGAGCTAAAATGGCTCTTCACGGTTGTATCACTTATCTATTGCTGCATAACATTTACCTCAAAACTTACTTCACAGATTCTGTGGGTCAGGAATCTGAGCATAGCCTAGCTGGGCCCTCTGTCTCAGGCACTCTCACAAGGCTGTAATCAAGGTGTCAGCTGTGGGCTGTGGTCTCACATAGAGTGGGGAGGATTTGTTCCAAGCTCACCCATGTGGTCATTGGCAGGTTTCATTTCCTCATAGGCTATTGGCTGGAAGACTTAATTCCTTACAAGCTGTTGGCTGGAGGCCCCCCTCTGTTCCTTGCCATCTGGGCCTCACCATAGAGCATCTCACAACACAGTGAACTGTTAGAAGGGCAAGTGAGTACATCAGTAAGAGACAGCATGAGAGCAAACAACATGGCAGTTACCTTTTTTGTAACTTAGTCATGGAAATGACATTCTATCATGTTTGCAACATTCTATTTATTAGGAACAAGTCACTAGTTCCAGCCCACAGGGGATTCCAAACAGGCCTGAATCCCGAGTTGGGCCGAGATAGCCTTTATATCCCTGTGCGGATCAGTCACTGGATGTGGGCTACATGGATAGGTGCTTGGTCTTGGATGAAGCAGCTGTCTGCAACTGAGGCAGTCCTTGAAGACTGACAGTTGAAGGCTTTCTGCTGATAGCACTTCTAGAAGCTGGGGCAGTAAGTTCTTCACTGAAGGGGGACTGGAGAGGCACATCTTCATGTGCACCACAAGCCCCATTCCATACTCAGACTACAGACAACCATGCATGTAAAGTTTAGCTTAGGGGCAAATTCCGTTGCTCCATGAGTGAAAGAAAGGGAACGAGGGACAGTTTCTTTTTGGTATTTATATTCATAAGGAATGGTTGTCCTTGACTGTATTCCTTTTTTAAAATTTTCCTCTTTTTCGACCACAGGTTGAAACTTTCTCTGAATGTTAAATAGAAATCTTATCTGGAAATAAAGTTGTGCTGTAACCATAAATCGCCTCAGGCCATGGGTGTGAAGCCTGAGGTGGGGGCTCATTCAGTCACACTTCCCTTAGGAGTCTTTGGGGTTGCATCTCTAGGGCAAGGACAGTGCAGGAGCCTGAGTTCCCCCTTTCTCATCCTACTTTCCTTATCATTCATCTCCGATATAGTTTGGATATTTGTCTCCTCCAAATCTCATGTTCAAATGTAATCCCCAGTGTGGAAGGTGGGGCCTGATGGGAGGTGTTTGGGGTCATGAGGGTAGATCCTTCATGAATGGCTTGGTGCTATCCTCACCACAGTGAGTTCTCAAGAGATGTGGTTGTTTAAAATAGTGTGGTACCTCCTCCTGCCTTGCTCCCTCTCTGGCCGTGTGACCCACGTGCTCCCCCTTTGTCTTCTGCCATGATTGTCAGCTTCCTGAGGCACTCACCACAAATATAGATGCCAGCACCACGCTTCCTGTACACCCTGCAGAACTGTGTGCCAATTAAACCTCTTTTCTTTAATAAATTACTCAGCCTCAGGTATTTCTTCATGGTGACACAAGAATGGACTAATATAATCTCCCATTCCTCCTTTTCATTCCTCATTGTAAACTTATGCCCTTTGGAGACCTGAAATTGTAAAATCAAAGAGTCTGTGGAAACTCTAAGGTGACTTACCCTCTTTGATTTTGAGACCAGCCTGGCCAACATGGCAAAATCCTGTCTCTACTAAAAATACAAAAATTAGCCAGGTATGGTGGTGCACACCAGTAGTCCCAGCTACTCAGGAGACTGAGGCACGAGAATTTGATTTTACAATTCAAAGAGCATAAGTCACCTTAGAGTTTCCACAGAAGCAGAGCCCAAGATGGGAATTCTTCTGCAAGCAGGGGAGTATGTTCAGGAGAATGAATAGGGCAGGGGAAAATACTATGTAATAATAGATTGCCTCTGGCCACTAGCTGCAGTCTGTCTCACCGGGAGCTACGGAGCACAAAGTGCACCACAGAGTTGATCTCTCTGCAAAGCAGGGGGTCCAACCTTTTGTACCTCTGTGCTAATTAGTCATTGGCTAAGGTCTGCAGTGTGGGGATATTTGTGGGGAGCAGGGGGCTAGTCTTTTGATGAGTATTCTCCCAAGAATGGGGCTGACAGGGTTTATCAGCCAATACTCTTAGCTCAGCTGCTGGGGAGATGGATGGATCACCAGGGAAAACTTAGGCAAAGGGGCTGGGGTGAGGCACCAAAATGCGTCTACTACAGTTCTTTCCTTATGGAGTCACCATCTTTTCTCTAACTTTTATTCCTAGGGCTAATTTTTTTAATGGAGTAATGGGAAGAATAGTCCTGGAAGTTACCTATAGACTGAAATCAAATTCTTATTCTTTGAAAACTGGCTGCCTTGGATAAATTCTTTAACTTAAAAAATTGCTTATTATTATTGTTATTCTTTTAGATATGGGGTCTCACTATGTTGCCCAGGCTAAACTTGAACTCCTAGGCTCAAGTAATCTTCCCACCTCAGCCTCTGGAGTAGCTGGAACTACAGGTGTGCACCACCAAGCCTGGTTTAACTTTTTAAGCCTCAGTTTTCCTGTCTGAGAAATGGGTTTGATAACATTTACCTCACAGGGTTGTGGTGAAGGTTGACAGGTGACATTTGTTAAATGCTTATCATAGTGCTTTCCCTTTCTTTCCCCTTTTTTCCTTTCTGTAGCTAAACAGAACAATCTCTGATTTTCCTGCACAGCCCTTCAGAGCTTTTCTTTTTTTTTTTTTGGACAAAGACTTGCTCTGTTGCCCAGGCTGGAGTACAGTGGCAGGATCTCAGCTTACTGCAACCTCTGCCTCCCAAGTTCAAGCAATTCTCGTGCCTCAGTCTCCTGAGTAGCTGGGACTACAGGTGTGCACCACCATACCTGGCTAATTTTTGTATTTTTAGTAGAGACAGGATTTTGCCGTGTTGGCCAGGCTGGTCTCAAACTCCTGACCTCAAGTGATCTGCTCACTTTGGCCTCCTAAAGTGCGAGGATTACAGGCGTGAGCCACCATGCCTGGCCCCTTCAGCATTCTAAAGGCTGTTGTGCTGCTCCTTTCAGTCTTCTACTTCCCTTGATGATGATCCCCTTTCTTTTTGCTCATGTCACAGCCCTCCGGTACCTTCAGTGTGTTCAGTGTTCTCTGGGTGAGTTCCAGCTCATCACTATCCCTCTTACAAAGATGCACTCAGAACTCAACAGGCTTCCATCTCTGGGTGGTCTGACAGGGCCGGGGCAGCAGAACTGCACTGCTCTCTGGGTCATATACTAAACTCTTCAGCGATGCTATCAAAGATTGCATTTGCTTTTTGACAACTTTAGAGCCTGAAGTTATAAGCAGCAAAAAGATTTAGAGCTCTTCAGGGTCTGCTGAAACATTGCCCTGATTCTTTCCCATATGTCTATGGAGATTTTTGGGCCCCCTTTTCTCAAGGTTTCCTCGCTCAGGCAGCTGGAACTACATATCAACCAAATATTGCAAGTGTCAGAGCCAGCTCTCTTCCTTCATGGACTTGTGTAGGCAGCCTGGGTTGTAGAAATAAAATATAAAATAGTCTACAGTGATGATAATGAAATCACTGGGAGCTTTTAAAGCTATGCAAGCTGACCTGGATGATTCTGATAGGCCTCTTAGAATCTGGGCATATATAGTTTGTACAAGCTCCCCATGTAACTTACTAAGCTATTGTCCCCACCTTCAGATGCACTGCTCTGCAGCTTCTGTTTGTTGAAATAGGAGCTTTCCTACCTAGGTACTAAAAATCCACCTGCAGATGGACCAGATGTTATTATAAATCCTCAGAAGCATCTGAATCTTCACAATGGCTCTAAAGCCTTGGCTCTTTCCAAGGACAAGTGGCATTCCCAGTCCTCCAATCTCTGTGATTTATATTTGCTTCTTCCTTTTATTAGCCCCTTCCTAACCTTCCCCACCACCTTTTGCCAGATGCCTGGAGCCTGGTGGGCTGCCTGGCAATGCAGGTCTTTCTCTCTCCCCCATCAACCCCGTTCACGTCCATCCCAGGAGGGGAATCTCTCACTTTTCAAAGAATAAATCTGTCAAAGAGGCAACATTTTCAGAGCAGTAAATCGTGGCTGTGTGTGGCAGCATGGCTGTGTGCATATAACTGAAATCTGTGCCCTGTGTGTGTATCTGTGTGTCTGAGAGAAGAGAGCCATGCTGATAGCATTACAGGAAAGGACCTTTTAATTTCAAAAAAGTCAAGATCACAAGCGGGAAGAACTTGCTCAGGGAAGCAAGTAGGGCACCAAACTGCTGGAAGAAAAGGGCTAGTGCTGAAGGAAGAGGCATGCTGGGGAGAAAGTGTTCCCACAGTTTGGTTTGTAGCCCAGGACTGGCAGAGAGAAGGAGATGATGTGTAGGAGTACAATTCCATAGTAGCCATGGACCGTCAGAAGGAGGCCCCCCCACCTTCCTTGGTAAGGTCCCTTCAATGCTTTTTGGGGTGATGGAAGAGATTCCCGGCCTCCTCTCACCATTCAGCAACTGGGTTTTGTTTTCTTAAACACAACATTATATTTCCTCTATACTATCCAGTAGAAATGGCCAGAAAAGAGCCCTGAAGAAGAATCTGTATCGAGTTTAACTCTCCAAAGAGTTTCCTGAAAAGTTGTGAATGAAAATAAAACCCTTTCAACCAACAACAGTGAATTCACTAACCAACCCCAAACAGAAACCAGATTCATGGAGACGGTAAAATCTCTGAGCTGAAATCTACCTTATTGGCTCTAGTTCTGGAGAGGTGTGAATGTGATTGGGAGATGGGGAGTGGCAGAGGTTGGTTGGAGGATGAAGCTAATTATGACAGAGGGTTTCTCACAGGACCACAGCATTGCTAATACATGAGGACCACCCTTGATCTTTCATGACTGGGGATAGAGGAACAAAGTGTATAACTAAAATCCACGAAGTCCTTCATCTTTATTTTAGCCATTTTCCCACTAAATCACTTAAGGAAAAATATAAAATAAATATGAAAGAATTTCCATAGATATCATGGGTCTGGGTGTTTAGTCAGGTCTGGGGAGATATTGAAGCCCTATTAATCTACATCGTCTGAAAAAGAGTCTGTATCTTTTTAACGATGAGTGGAATATTGCTGCTAGATTGAGGGTTAGTGGGAGGCAGGTGGAGAGAAGGAAGGAGGGCTCACGGGAAGGAAGAATAAGGATCCATTGTGGGGTTGATTACAATAGAGAAAATGTGGTTCAGAGACAGAATGAAAGCACAAAAGGGAAGCAGAATATGCTGCCAGACAGGCCCTAACCAGGGGTGTCCAGTGACAGAATCTTCATCTAGGTCAGCCAGGTGGGCCACTGCCTGTGCCGAGGATTTTAACTTGGAGGCAAAGGTGAATAGAATTCAGGGTCTGAAGCAAAAGTCCTCATTTCTCCAGGGATAGAAAAAGGGGGCACAGGGAGAAGGGGTGAATGAGGTGGACTGTGACTCCCCCAAACTACAGCCTGGAGGAGAACTTGTGGGCTGGAAAAGAGGCGACACTGGTAACTCCTGAAAGAGTTTGTTTAATGCTTTGAACCTGTACTGTGTTGGTTAAGTCATGTGATATCATAGGTATTACGACTTTATCTCACTTGAACAGAATTTTCGCCCTAGATTCTGAGCATGTCATGCTGAGAATGCACATAGGGAAAGCTATGAGAGATCTCACTTCAAGCACATTATCTATGAAGGGGCATCAACACTCAAACTTCCTCTGTCCCCTTTTGATCTTTGAGTGATGGTAAAATGATGTCCAAGGTAAGGCTCATCTTTTATTTCAACTAAAGCATTTTTCAGAGCTGGCATGACATTGCTAGATTTGTTGGTCTGAGCCTCATCTCCCATTACTTCTTTTGTTTTCACATAGAAAAAGTGCTAGTGAACATAAACATAGTCAACACCCAGTATGCTCACTTATTGAAACACCGTGTAAGTGCCAGGCACTGCATTAGGCTAGTGTGGACAGAGTAGAGATGCACGAGACAAACATCTAAAGACAGCAAACAATGCCAGGCAGGCCCCAAAATGGCTGAAGTTGGCTGGGTTGATCCTAAATTAAACAAAACAAAACTTTATTAATGACATCATAAACAGGAAAGTTACTACTTAGCTCTGTGCAATTATGGCCCCGTGAGAAGGCAGGCCCACTTATTCAAGAGAAACTGGAATAGTGTCCAGTTGAAAATCACCTCCAGGTTCATTCACTCATTTAGCAAGTAGTTACCAAACGCTTACCATATGCCAGTCCTTGGGATACAGTGGACAACAAGACACATTAGGTGCCTGCCTTCCTGAGACTCAGTATTTCCAGATGGGGATAGTGCTACGAAGGAAATGAAACAGGGTGAAGGAAGTGGGCGTGTGTAGGGTGACCTCTCTGGAGGGGTGTGTGACATGCCTGATGAGAAGAAGCCTATTGGGTGCAGATCTGGAGGAAACAACATTTTAGGCAGGGGGAAAAGAAATGGTGGTGGGGTGGGTGGTGGACAAGAAAGCAGGGTGGGAAATTCAAGTGGGTGTTGGAGTTCAAAAAGACATCCGTCATCTGCGACAACATGGACAAACCTGGAGGACACTATGGTAAGTGAAATAAGCCAAGCACAGGAAGATAAATGCCACCTGATCTCACTTATATGTGGAATCTAAAAAAGTTGAACTCATAGAAATAATGAGTAGAAAGGTAGTTACTAGAGGCTGGAGGGATGGGATGGGACAGTTGGTCAAAGGATACATATTTTCAGTTAGGAGGAATAAGCTGTGGTGATTCATTACACAGGTGGTGACTATCATAAATAATAATTCATTATATATTTCAAAATTTAAATGTTTTTGCCACAAAAAAGTGGTATGTGAGGAGATGGATTTGTTAATTAGTCTGCTTTACTCATTCCACATTACAAACATATATCAAAACATCATATGGTTCCCCATAATTATTAGTGGCAAATAAAAGTTAAAATTTGGAAAAATGTCACCTTCTGTCCACCATTCCTATCATGATTTTGGGGTGTTTCTGGTCCTCTTCAAGGGTCTTCTGGAGGCTAAAGGTATAGAGTATTTTCCAGTTGCAATGCAGCAGCGCATCAGAAGGGGGAGCTGGCACAAGCCTTCTCAGGTCTGACCCAACTTCTCTCAAGTGTGGAGCCTTTCTTTCCGTAGCCTGTCTCCACCCAGGGCTCAGTAGGCTTAGGGAGATGGGAGGCAGAGGGGCACTCCACAGTGTACTCAACCCTTCTGAAATGGATTCTGTGAGCTGTGTATGTCAGGTTCCGATGTGAGGCCTGGCGCTGTGGAGGTTCCAATGGCCGCCATGTTGTCTCAGAGGGACACACCACAGGCTTCTGGGACTCTGGCTCCATTTTGTGGGTGCAAGTTTCTGGCTTCCCATTTTAAAGAGGTAAGTTTTCCTCGGATACATATTATTTATATGGATGCCAGATCACCACTCAGTTTGAAAGCATATGCAGTTGGTTGGCGTGTAGGAAAAGCAGTTTGGGAGAGGTCACTCAGCACAGCCGAAGGGTGTAAAAAATCACCTCACACAGCACAGATCCCTATCCAGGGCCACAAATCAAGCCCAGGCCCCCTGCCTGGGGGCAGAAGTGGGTTCTCCGGGCCTGTCATCCTCAATCAGGCTGTCTCTATCAGAGAGCTAGGTCAAACTCAGTGTTTTTTTTTTTTTTTTAAAGATTATAGAAACCATATGTGTGTGCAAAAACATATTTCTTTTCCCCACACCATGGCTGGTAAAATTTGTTTAGCCCCCACATCACTTTTTTTGGAGCTTTTCCGAATTGGAAACAGTGTGATGCTCAATGCAGGGAGAAGATTACTTTTCATGCAGTATAAGTCCAGCAAAAAGGGGGATTCATTGCACGAATGAATCATGAATTTTTACAACAGTCCCTTTTAAACTGATGGTATTTAGAGACCTATTGGTCACTGTAATGAGCCAGGCAGTTTAAGAATATAAAACAGCCCTAGAGGTTTCATGGCCCAAACAAAGAGGAATGTCTTAACGTTTTTACCAAGTTCATTTTCCTTCCTATTGGTAACATTGTAAATCTGAGCTCCCGAGGCCTCCAGGTTCAAAACCAGTCATCTTAACTTTTGTTGATTGAAACCTAAACAACAGAGAGATTCCCTTTTCCCCTAACTTCTTTTCTGGGCTTTTAGGAGGCAGTATCTATGTCCATACTCTTGTTCTTGCTGCTATGATCCTTAAAAGCATTATGTGAAAGATCTTACCTGATTCAGCATCTAGGACTGAGGGGGAAGTTTAGACTTCCTACTTCTCACTGGCTGTTTCAAAACAAGCAACATGAGCTTCACTTTATATTAAAGCTTTTCTTAACAGTCCAGAAGGTCAGACTTAGAATACTATAAGTTAGAATGGCATTTTAGAACCTTGTTTTTGACAGAGATCAGCCACTAGTAAAATAAAACACATACTGTACACCAGTGGTTCTCAACGTGTGGTCCCCTGAGCACCAGCATCAGAGGCATCTGAGAAATTATTAGCAGAACAGATTCTCAGGCCCCACCCCAAAACTACGGAATCAATAACTCTGAGGGTTGCACTCAGCAATCTGGTTTCAACAAGTTCTCTGGGTGATACTGATGCATGCAAAAGTTTGAGAACCACTGCTATATACCAGTAACATTCAAAGTTAAATAATGTCTTAAACTTAATTTTTAACATATTAATTGAATAACTCTATATAGAAAAAAAAAATCACATTTTTTCCCATATGTTAGTGTACTACTTCAATCCTTAGCTTTGATGGTAGGCCAGATTTCTTCCTTGACATGGCAAAAAACAAAAGAAAACAACCACCCCCGCCCCCCCAAAAAAAACCCTGGACAAAGGAGATGGAGGAAGTACTATACTCTGCAGTTAAATAGTATCTCTACAGACGTGTTCCTTACCCTTTCTCCTGGCTTTGAGGGAGAGGATCTCTTTTGGCTGAGGGTGGTGGGGCAGGAGATTTGTTTAACTTTCTCTTCATCATTTTCTCTCCATGAATACCTCAACTCTTCCCTTAAAATACAGCAAGAGAATCTATCAGTGTTGTCAATTCTAAGAAAGTGAGTGCCAAGAGCAGGTAGGTATGTTTAAGGCATAAAGTTTCTTACTGACAATTTCATTCTTTTTAAATTTAAAATAAAAAATAGATTTGTATCAAGAAATGAATTAGTCTAATTTGACTCTTCACTAATAGTATATATTATTTTTGAAATGCAGAAAATTTGTTGTTGAAATTAAACAGATAGCCTCTAACAATTGAACAGTTAATGACTGCATCATATTAATCATGAGGGGTGAGGATAGAATTATCAGGATTTTTCCAGGGGCACTGGATTCTGAACCTTTTTAAATTAAAAAAAAGTACTACACATGTATATAATTAACATTGAAACAGCTGCATATATTTAGTAGACATCATATGTTTGAAATCCATCATTAATTTCTTCTCCTTCTGGTAGCAGTTCTCCACATTTCCTATAGGAAAACACCCCTCATCCATTCTAAACCATGCGGTTTCATTTGGGTGGTTCCATTCTTGGCTCCAGGGCTGTACCTGATTGGCTTAAGTAAACAGGCAGCTTGCCATCTCCCAGCCATAGCGACTAGTTCAGGGATGGTGATGTAATCCATTTAGAGCCAATGGGAATCAGGATGACATTTGCTGGAAATTCTGGGGAAATGACCTTGTTTCTCTTCCTCTGAATTCAGTCGTAGAAGATGTAAGCTTGGTGCCGCTATGGCCCTGCCATAGTGAGGCAAGCCCAGTGAGGAAGGGTCTGGAAAAACAGAGCCAGAAATGTAGGAAAACTGGGCCCACAACACTTAGATCAAACATGGCAGAAGCCAGCCATATTCTTGAATTTTGAGATCCATGAGCCAACACATCCCGTTTTCCTGTTTTAGCCAGTTTTTTGTGTGTTGGTTTGTTTTGTTTTTGGTCATTGGCAACTTAAGAAATCCTCAAAGTCAGAGGTCTTACTGTGCAAATCATGATGAATAAGATTTAGCCTATACTTAGATGATTCAGAAAGCCCTTTGGGAACTTGGAAGTGTCATTGCTTGTATTCACAATATTTTCTTATCTTCTGTACTCTTGATGCTCTGGCATCTGGGACCTCATTGCCTGGGAAGAGACTGCCCTTTCCAGGGCTAGTTAATTCTGGAGATAGCAAAGGACTCGCCCAGAAGTGTGCCTTTCATATGCAAACTAAACTAACCAATCTGGAGCTCATACTTTGAGCCACTTTCTCTATCTGGCACCTACACTTGAAGAGACAATATTCCTCCGCTCTAATTATCCTAGGGCCAAATTATCCTTGGGCCAGGTGCCAGACAACTAGAGACAGTTCCCATATTCCAGAACCCATGGAAATTGTTGTGGGAAGTCAGGGACCCTGAACGGAGGGACGGGCTGAAGCTGCAGCAGAAGAACATAAGTTGTGAAGATTTCATGGACATTTATTAGTTCCCCAAATTAATACTTTTATAATTTCTTATGCCTGTCTTTACTGCAGTCTCTGAACATAAATTGTGAAGATTTCATGGACACTTATCACTTCCCCAATCAATCCCCTTTGATTTCCTAAGCCTGTCTTTACTTTAATCTCTTAATCCCATCATCTTCGTAAGCTGAGGAGGATGTGTGTCACCTCAGGACCCTGTGTGCGTTAACTGCACAAATTGTTTGTGGAGCCTGTGTGCTTGAACAATATGAACTCTGGGCACCTTGAAAAAAGAACAGGATAACAGCAATGTTCAGGGAACAAGGGAGATAACCTTAAACTCTGACTGCCTGTGAGCCAGGTGGAACAGAGCCATATTTCTCTTCTTTCAAAAGCAAATAGGAGAAATACTGCTGAATTCTTTTTCTCAGCAAGAAACATCCCTGAGAAAGAGAATGTGCCCCTGAGGGTAGGCCTCTAAAATGGCTGCTTTGGGGGTGGCTGTCTTTTACGGTCGAAGACAAAGGGATGAAATAAGCCCCGGTCTCCTGTAGTGCTACCAGGCTTTTTAGGATGAGGAAATTCTCACCTAATAAATTTTGGTCAGACCGGTTGTCTGCTCTCAAACCCTGTTTCCTGGTAAGATGTTATCAATGACAATGCGTGCCTGAAACTTCATTAGCAATTTTAATTTCGCCCTGTCCTGTGGTCTTGTGATCTCGCGCTGCCTCCATTTGCTTTATGATATTTTATTACCTTGTGAAGCATGTGATCTCTGTGTTCCACACCCTATTCGTACACTCCCTCCCCTTTTGAAAATTGCTGATAAAAACTTGCTGGTTTTATGGCCCAGGGAGCATCACGGAACCTGCCGACATGTGATGTCTCCCCTGGACACCCAGCGTTAAAATGTCTCTCTTTAGCACACTTTCCCTTTATTTCTCAGACCAGCTGATGCTTGGGGAAATAGAAAAGAACCCACGTTGAATATTGGGGGTGGGGTTTCCCCCGATAGGAAATTATTCAAACTAATCAGTTCTAAGCTACTTACCCTGTCTTGCTTTCCCTGTGGAAACCACAATAAAAGCTCCTGCCCACATCTTTCCCTTGCCCCTTCTGCCTCCTGACCCACCCAGTGCTTCCCCACATGGCCCTTTGTGGGATGGCATGCCTCCTTCTCAGGAATTATGAGTGATACATTATCTTTTCAATGGCAGTTATCCCCTGATCTGTTGGCTGAATAATGAGAAACCCTACATTTTAAAACATTGCTTTGAATTGAAGATACCACAAGAAGCAGTGTGTTGTAGGTGTCAGAGGGCTGTTCTCATGAATATTCCTATAGGGGGTTGGGGGGACAGAGGTTCTCATGAATATTCCTATAGGGGTGGGGAACAGAGGTTCTCATGAATATTCCTATAGGGGGTGAGGGGACAGAGAATGACTTTTGCTAAATTCCCTTTTGCTTTTGTTCTAAATGCGTTAATGAGCATCAGAGCCATTTATCCTGCCAAGACTGCACAACAAAAGGTAATGCTGATTGGAATCCTGTGTTCTTCCATAGATTTGTTGTATTTTATTTTTAGTGCTTTGGTGGTGATGGTGAGGAGATGAAAAAAGGTCAAAATATGTGCCAATGGTAATGCACAAATTCTATATGGTTCCATTCTTTATTCTAGCAGCCCCCCCCCACTGAGCGTAAAATCATAATAGAAGGACATTACATCAATTTGTATCATAATTTTAAAAATATTGGTTTTAATCTAAGAATTTCTTGTAATCAGTACATGGTTTAGGAATCAGAATAGTGTCATCTTTCACCTACTTCTCACCCCTAAAGAAAAGCACCCAGTAAATCCAAATCCCCTGCTTTGTTCTGCTGCTGATTGGTCCCATGAATCATTTTTACATCTGGCAAAACTAACAGGTCAAGCAGTATACGGAAGTAAGCAGCTCAGGTTCACTGTTTGGGGTTCTTAATGTATAGTCACTTACTCTGGAGAGCTGAAAGCTAGAGTTCATTTTTTCTCACTTTCATACATTTGTAATGGGATGCCTAGCAAAGGCTGAATGTTACATTTTTGAAAGCTGAAAAATGATTTTGGGGATTGCAAGTAGTTTCTGAATTATCTTTGTGTAGAGCCTATTATGACAGTCTGGGTCAAGAAATAGAAACCAAGGCTGAATACCTTAGGCTGAAAAATGAATTTTTTGGAAGGATAATGAAAGGATATAATCTTACAAAGCTATAGGGAAGGCTGAAGAATTCCACTTGGAAAATGGACAGAAACCAAAGTTGGCTTCAGTCGAGAAAAGTGGTTCAGTATATGCACATCATTGCTACAGTACATTGCTGTCATTGCCAGGCTCAGCTACTGTTGGACACAGCCACATTTGGGACATAAGCCACTCGTTTACCCTTTGATTCATTGCCTTGTGTATTTGACTGTGGTAGATATAGTATCATATATTAATCGCTGGTTCAGAGCATATACAGCATCCTATAGGACTGCACTCCTATATCACAGTGTTGTTTCCAAGCTAGTGGCATACTAAGTATTCAGTGAATCATTGCACCATTCCATAAGCTGACTTTGAGCAATAGCATACATTGTAGTATCATTAAGTCCCATGGGCATCAGCCAGATTTCCTTATTTATTTTCCTATGAAGTGAATCCCTTGGTCAGAAACAATGTTCTATGTGATATAATCATATAAGGCATGTACAAGGCATATAGAAAGTCCAATAATGGATATATTGTCAGAACCATGATGGATATATTGTCAGAATCATGATGGATAAGGCAGATAAAGCAAATCCACATTGAAAAATAAGGGTCTATTCTGGTGAGAACAAATTGATGCCCCTCCATGATGGCAGGGCTCCAATATAAGCAACATCAACTGGTGGCTGCTTGCTCTCCTGTGGTACAGGGCCATGTCAGGGATTCTGAGGAGAGTCTTGCTTATGAATTGAAGGAGGTTCTCTTTTTGTTTTTTTCATCTAATGGGAACATTTGTATCCAATAGCAGGTTATAATGATGCTAACTGAAACAGGAATACTCCACAAACAGGGAGAATTGATAATGTAGGAGAGAGAGATTATACCTGCTGGGCTGGAGTCCTTTGAGTAGGTGAATAGGGATTGATATAGTTTGGCTCTGTGCCCACCTAAATCTCATTCTGAATTCCCATGTGTTGTGGGAGGGACCCAGTGAAATTTAATTGAATCATGGGGGCATATCTTTCCCATGCTGTTCTCATGGTAGTGACTAAGTCTCACTAGATCTGATGGTTTTATAAGGGGAGTTTTTCTGCACAAACTCTCTCTCTTTGCCTGCTGCCATCCATGTAAGACATGACTTGCTCCTCCTTGCCTTCCACCATGATTGTGAGGCTTCACCACTCATGTGGAACTGTAAGTCCATTAAACCTCTTTCTTTCGTAAATTGCCCAGTTTTGAGTATGTCTTTGTCAGCAGCATGAAAATGGACTAATACAAGGATGAACTCCATTGTACCAGTGAAGGGTTGGCTAAAACAGGAGCAAGGATGGTTCATTCATTTCAACAGGAGGGGAACAAGAGGAAGCAGGTACCGATGTTTCTCATTTGTTCTTATTTTTTCAGTGAAATGAAGCATGGAGCTACCAGCTAAAGATGGGGTTGGAGAAAGAGATATTGGAGGAGATATTAGAGCTATCAAGGAAAGCTGAAAAGGTGTGAAGTGGTATCATGAAAAATGGGGAAGCAAATTTACTATGGGAACATTGTGTGATTGCTGGGCAGTTTCTCATGGTAATGTCTTTCTCCTACTATGTCTAGCTGCTCAGTGCAGGCATGGAGTTGGAAGGATCATGACTAACCCACAGCATCAGTGGGGAGGCTGGAAAACCAGGTGTGGAGAATAAGCATCCACCAATGGAGGCTTAGCTCAATGAACATTTGGGCCAGGGTATGCCTATAGCTGCTGATGTACAATGCTGCCACTACCATTCAACACTGTCAGATACTACAACCATTACACACAGGTTCCGGGCTATACCACTATCATAGCCACTGCAGAGCTAATCTCCCTGACCAGTGCTCTTTGTATCACTATCATAACTCATGATTTAAAGGATTGTGGGGAGGTGGGGGGAGCCTGGACCATGACCACCACTAGCCCAAACAGAGTCCTTATAGAAGTTAGGCAAAGACATCCCTCCCTCTAGACATTTTACTCTCATCTGCCAGAATATTGTTATAATAAATATACAAATCAAGGATGTCTGTGGTATTCATAGCACACTTTGGAGTTGAGCAGTATAAAAACAAACATAGCAGGAGCTCTGGCCTGTGTGTGCATTTATTGGGTTGACAAGGTATGGAAGTAATGAGAATCACCCACACTTAGCTTCTGTGGATCTGCACAAAGGGAGTTCCCCCAAATTGGGAACTTTTTGATTCTGGTTGACAATCAAACAGAAATGCCTAATACACTTCCATAGTTTAAGGGTCCTCTCTTAGATAAATCTCTTTTACTAGCTAAACCTAAGGCACAAATCTAATCAACGTATTGAAGGAGACTTGAACTAGTAAAGTCATTAAGATAGAAATGCTTTAGACAGAGATGTTAAATCTTCTGTTTGGTAATGCAAGTTGACTGTTCTTATGTTGGAAAGCTTTTCTTTCTTCTTGGGAGATATGGGTGTTTTTGTGACCTGCATTTGTTCAGAGAGGACTGGACCATGTCAGGAGGGATGAATAAACTTCATCTTTCCTTTATCTTACACTAAAGGAATGACTATGGAAAGTGTCAGGACTGGGCTGAGCATAGTGTTACCTGGGCTGCAGTAGTGATGGCCCTCATTGGTCTTACTTAAGACAGAATAAACCCACATTTTAGATTAATTATTATTATTATTATTGATGAATATAGTGATTGTTTCGGGGGGCAATAGGGGCCAATCTTCCCTTTGTTCCTGAAGAAGATGAGTTTCTGTGGTCGGTCATCCTGGGATGGAAAATGAGATGGGGTGGGGAAGACTTCCGGTGTTTCTCTGTCCTGAAACTGGAGTGGGTCTAGGTCCTTGGATAGAGGAAGGCCTGGAAATTCCTGTGGGAAGGTAGAGCTCTCTCCCTTTCCATCCTACCTGATGAAAGGGGAAATAGGCAGGCATATGAAGTCAAATATAGTCCAGGGACTTTGAGAGTAGCCGTGTGAATAGCAGTTGAAAGTGACTTTTGTTGCCACGTGGTCTGTCAGTCTTTGGTAAGGGATCTGTTAAATGCTGTAAGCCTGTTCTTAAAGTGCATTGGGCAATTGGGGTGGAGTCCACACTTGAGTGGAAATTATATGGAGTAAGCAACAAAAGCCAATTAAAAGATGACAGGAAGCATCCAGGAGGATGACTGATGAAAGGGTTACGTGTCAACCAGAACAGATTTGTGGAACATGTTAGCATTCCTTGGGAATACCTAGAAATTACTTGATGAAAGGAGATGTGAAAAATATGGGATTTCCCAAGATTCATGGGGTGTGTTAGAGCCTCAGATTGTAGTAGGGCCTTAAAGAAAAATGCCATTTTGTAGGCTAGAGACCTTGGAGATGAAAGGTGGCACGTTTATTAAACTCGCACACTTTTATTGAGTGTCTACTGTGTGACAGACACCCATTTTGAGCACATGGGATGGACCCATGAATAAGATGCTGCTCCTATTCTCCCTCAACTCTGGTGAGTGAAGTAGACCAGTGACTTACCAGTCACAGTTCACTGTGGTATGTTCTGTAATAAACAGCTAATAGAGGATCTCAGATGGTCTTGTCTTGGCAAGGGAGGTAAGGTCTCTGCATGTATGCTGTAGTCAATACCTAAGAACCAGTTCTCTTCATTTTCCACATCCCTGTCTCCAGTGGATTTTCTACAGTGTTCACTTGGGCTGATACTGTCCATGGTGCAATGCAGCCACATTAGCATTCAGGTCATGCTCAGAGCTTCCCTTTCCTTGGCTGTGATATATGGCTATCTGCAGCTTTGGTGTCACAGTCACAGATGCTGGGAGGGCTTCGGCTGGACTCTAAGGGGACTTTCTACCCCCAGCAGTGGATGCACAGCACACCTGGAAAGCTCCTTGCCTTCTGGAGCTCTCGGGGAGAAGGACTAGAGTTCAGTATCAGGGCAGTAAATACTGAGACCCACAGAGAATCCTGCAAAAGAACCTTCCTTGGTTTACAAAAGATAATGGTTGTCATTTATTGTGTCGCATTTATACCGCAAACTCTTTTCATATACTATCTTAATCAGGCCTCAGCAACACCACGGCTCTTATGAGATGTGTGAGAAAAAGTGAAGACCAGAGAGTTTGACCAAATTTTTTAAGGCAATGGCACAATTAATTAAAACAGAATCAGAATTAAACTTTATCTTTCTGATCCAAAGATAGTGGTTCTCTACCAGTGGTGATTTTGCCTGCAGGGAACCTTTGACAATGTCTACAGGCATTTTTTTATTGTCATGACAGGGAGAATGCTCATATATAGCAGGTAAAACTGGGATGCTGCTAAACATTCTACATTGTCCAGGAGACCTCTCTGTAGGGGTGGAATTGTGTGCTTCCCCAAAAGATATGTTGAAGTTCTAACCCTCAGTACCTCAGAATGTGACCTTATTTGAAAATGGGGTGGCTTAAGATGTAGTTATTAGTTAAGACAATGTCACACTGGAGTTAGTGGGCCCCTAATTCGATATAACTGGTGTCCTTATTAGAAGACTGCAATGTGAAGACCCAGAGGCACAGGGAGAGCTGTGAGAAGATGGAAGCTGAGACTGGAATGATGTGTCAATGAGCAAAGGAACACCAGGGATTGCTGGCCATCACCAGAAGCTAGGGCCTGGAACATATTCTCCCTCAGAAGGAACAAACCTTGCTGATATCTGGATTTCAACGTTCTAACCTCCAGAACCAGGACAGAAGAAGCTTCTGTTCTTCTAAGCGCAGCCCCCTGCCAGCTTGTGATACATAGTTATGGCAGCCCTTGCAAACCAGTACACCCCCACAACAGGAAATTATCTGGTCCCAAATGTCAGTAGTGCCACTGTTGGAAAACCCTGCATTAAGAGAACATGATACTCTCTTACTCTTAACAAGCATTCTACCGCTTTCTTCCTCTTTCCAGGGGCTGCCAAACATTCTGGGGAAGGTTGGAAGCAGTTATGCCTGTATCCAGAACAAGGGGGAGAGCAAGCTGTTTCAGAGTGAAAACCTGTCTCTTAAAATGCCTAACATAGTTAATGCATCTGGCAACTTAATTAGCCTTGGTCCACCTCCGGAATGAGAGGTACCTGCTGGAGTTATGCTGATGAATTGCGATATTGTTTTCATAGCGCAAGACCCTGGGTCTCTTCCCAGCCTGGGCTGAAAGTCTCTGGCTTTCAGTAGTTGGCTGGGTGGTCTGAAGTTTCCTCTACAGTGTCACATTCTATTTTGTTAGTCTCTGTTTCCCTCACAAGGCTTAGGGCTTTGTTTCACCCCCACCAAAAAGTAGTATTTCTTGAGAACTGGAAAGGAAAACATTCCACTAGATTTTAACCAGAAAAATGATGTGGTGGGAAGACCAATCCTTTCCAAAGTAAATGAAACAAGCCACCAATGCAATTTGCTGATTCATTATCTGTTAAAGTGTTATTGCCACAAAATGTGCTATCTCAGGGCCTACATAGCCCATTCAGCTCTTGGGTGTGAAACCCATTTCATTAATGAGCCTGGCATTTGCAGAGCTTGTGCCTTGGTTTTCTTCTATGCTGAAATAATACGTTGAATAACAAATTGTAAAGGCCATGTTTCTCACTTGGGTTTCAGGGGGTCTGCCTCCTTCTATGAGGGTGACTATTGTAATGGTACTGTGTATCCAGACAAAGACACAAAACACACACACACACACAACTGCCCAACGTGATAGGTAGCTTGCATAGACTTGGAAGCTAGCAACTCTTAAAATTGGTGCAGAGACTTTTAAAATGAATCCTTTCATCCATTGAAGAAACTGCAAAATGAATTAAATAAAATCAGGCTAAAATGACTGATGACTCATAAGAAATAGAACAACAGCCAATGACAAGTAGAACTTCCAGGAATAGAGCTCCCAGAGAAGTTCCCATTTTCCTTAGAGGAAAGTGAAGATGACCTTGACTCTATTAATGTATCTTGTTTGCTTTGGGAGAGCTGTTTCAGCTGGCTTGCCCAAGACGGGTGCATTTTCTGTTTAACTTGTGTGCCTTCCCCCCCTTATTCCCTAGGGCCTGGCATCTATTGGCTACTCAGTGATGCTGTTAATTTGCACCAAAACTGGCAGTGGCAAGACCTTGACATTTTCTTATCTTGGGCCTTATAAATGATATTAAGCCCATCCCTCAGCATCTTTATGCCTCAGTGAACTTTATTCCAGTTTACTGGAAAAATAGGTGAGTAAGAATGGGAGTCTGTAGATTTGCAACATAGAGATGTTAAAAGGATGCCTTCTGTCATCATGGCTCTACACTTCTTGACCTTCAACTCGAGCCAGTTTGTTTTTGATACGTGATTTTGAGAAGTCTGACAACTTAATCATTCTTCTAAGATATTTATTTAGTTTTACTTACCTTTCATAGCAGCAGGTTTTATGTAACAGAAGCACTGACATTGAAGCCTGGATACCTAGGTTTAGGGCCCAGCTCTGTCACTTACCAGCTGTGTGACCCCAGGCAAGTTACAAGGTAGTGCAAGCTACCTACCATGTTGGGCAGTTTTGTGTGTGTGTGTGTGTGTGTGTTTTGTGTCTTTGTCTGGATACACAGTACCATTACAATAGTCACCCTCATAAAAGGAGGCAGACCCCCTGAAACCCAAGTGAGAAACATGGCCTTTACAATTTGTTATTCAGCTTATTATTTCAGCATAGAAGATAACCAGGGCACAACCTCTTCAGGCTTTAGTTTGCCCATCTGTCAAATGGGAACCATGTCTGTGTTGCCTGTTCCCAGGGGTTTTGTGAACATCAAATTTCATGATGCATATGAAAGGGCTTTGAAAATGGCAAGGCAATATTTAAAGGTCAAGTATAATTATGAATACATTCTGATTCCTTTTAAAATTTCCATATAATCATTTCTCTAGTCAATCCTGCTTTTTATGCAAGGGACAACAGAGCACTCTCCTGAGCAGCCTGATGTTTTCTGACTTTACTGTTATCCCACTTGCTGTTCAGTGATCTGGTTCCAATTTTACAATGTAGAGACTGGTTCTTTCTGTGAGCGTGTTTACTTCTCATTGTCATTAATTAAGATGAGGACAGTGATTTATAAGATACACAGTTGCTTGAGGCATAGCATTTAAAAGTGCCACATGTACTTCTCCTTTTTAAGGTAACACCTTGCATTTGTGCCTGTGTTTAATTTACAGTTAAAAACAGATTGTTTGTTTGCAGCATTTGGAGGCATTTTCAGGGTTAAATCTGTAGCTGCTGTAGAGAAATCAGGAGTGCTCACGAATAAGAAGGTTTGATAACTTTATGGTGGGGTTTCTGGTGCTTGAGGAATGGCTGAGAGGCTTGAATGGGGCATTGCTGCAGTCTGCGAATCCAGAAGATCACTTGCAGTCTTTGTTTGCATATATAAGAATTATGAATGGACTTCTTTCTTCTGTGAAAAAACAGAAGCAACACAGAGGGGTGTTTTCTCCTTTTGAATCATACTGAAATCATTCATCTGTTTTCCTTCTTGAGCCTTATGGTCACCGGGCTGGCCTGCCTTCCATCCACATCATCTTGTCTGTCAAGGCATTGGATAGTGAACCTGAAAGGACAGGGTGCAGCAACCTTCTGTGGCCCTACAGTGACTCTGGGGCATGTACCTGGAGCAGAGTGACAGGAGGAGGCAGGAGCATAGCAGTGTGACTGCTGCTCCTGGAATTCATGGAAGAGTGGGTCTCCTGTCCTATCCCCCTCAGAGGGCTGCTGTGGGGGCTCCCTTTTTAATTCTGACTGATAATAGTCTTTGGACCACCCATAGGGGCCAGTGCAAGGCATTGAGGAGTTGACAGGGCCCATTAAGTTCTCACTGGAATTCCCATAGTCTTTATCCGATGACTTCCCTGATACTTATTGCCCAAACTTGGAAGTGTAGGTCATTCACTCACTCATGCCTGTCTGCAGATGACAGAAGTTTCCTTCTTGATCATAAGGCTCAAGAAGGAAGACAGATGAATGATTTCAGTAGGATTCAAAAGGAGAATTTGAATAAGTGTTTCATTGACTAAGATATGTATTAGAATCTGTTGGCAAGTGGAAATGCATAGGTATTACAAGATATTCAGGCCTGACATGGTAGCTCACGCCTGTAATCCCAGCACTTTGGGAGGCTGAGGTGGGCAATTCACGAGGTCTGGAGATACAGACCATCCTGGCTAACACGGTGAAACCCCGTATCTACTAAAAAATAGAAAAAATTAGCCGGGTGAGGTGGCAGGCACCTGTAGTCCCAGCTACTCGGGAAGCTGAGGCAGGAGAATGGCGTTAACCTGGGAGGCGGAGCTTGCAGTGAGCCGAGATCTCGCCACTGCATTTTAGCCTGGGCGACAGAGCGAGAAAAAAAAAAAAAAAAGAATATTCAAAAGTTGCAAACAGATTTGCATAATGTTCCTTCAGTTCTTTTACCACAACCCTGTGAGTTAAGAAGGATGTCTTTTTACAGTCAAGAAAATGGAGGCTCAGGGAAGGTGAGTGATTAGCACAGGTTACATCACTAGTAAACAAAAGAAGCAACCAGAAGACTCTGAGGCCAGGGTTTTCCCTTTCACCACAGGATCTTGGGATTATTGAACCGTGGGAAGGAAAGGAGAAGGCAAATTAGAAGCTAGCAGTTCTAATTCCAGTTATGCTTGAGTCAGTTTATATAATTGGGTACATTGGAGGCCAAGAGTTTTGTTTCATGTTATATTAGGAATTTCTATTCGTTATTTTTTTCTATAACAGTGGTGTTCAAAAGACTTCTTCCTTTTGCCAAATTAAATCTGACATAAATTCCCATATACAAAACTTAAATTGAATGGCTGTGATTGAAGCAGGGTGTGAGATCTTGCCTGCTCCACCTCCTCTTCCCTCTTCCCTCCTCTTGCCCCTCAAAATGGCCTTGAGACGCTTTGAAAGCTTAAAGTGAGGAAGGAGCCTTCAGGTCAAAGGGGTTTCATTCTCTATCTCCTTTCCTCTTCCTGAGTTTTGTCAACTGTCTATCATTTAGTGGTCCTCCTCAAAACAAATTTCCCAGGGCGTGGTCACATTCCTCCATGTTGCCATCCAGCACTTGTGAGGAGTCTGCCTTAGTTATACATGCCATGGCTTTTCTGGGTTCACAAATGGACAAGGAGAAAGGTGCTAGACATCAGACTTTGTGCCGTTCAATTGTTCTTTCTTTCTGTTATAGCCATAACACAGAGGGGCATAGCATGTGGTCCAAGGACATCCCCTTCTCAGGCAGCTGGTCAATGAGCCAAGCCCTTGAGTCTTTTCTGGGCAGTCAGCATCTTTTCTTGGCATCACATTCTCCTGAGTCAGTGGCATGAAGCACCGAACCATGGCTGAAGGTTCTCCTCCAACCACATATGGACTATGGGTGCATTAAACATCTGCTTGTCACTATTGATGCTGGGATAATCTATTTAAGCCCTGATGATTAGTGTCCAACTGCTAAATGATCTAGACACAGCCTTTTCCTGAGCAAGTATATCATAGCATTTCCTGGAAGTCTTCACAGGCCCTGAGAAGGCAGGAGATCCCAGCTAGCTGTGCTTTGTTCCCTGTACTTGTGGATTATTGCCCTACCTCGAGCCTAAGTGGTTTTCTGTGGAATAGGGAAGGAATCTCATGCTTAGCTTAAATCTCCCCCTTATGCCTAGCTCTTTTCAGAAAGGAACTTCTGACTGAAGCAATCATTGGCTCTACAGATTTTCTCGAAATTTCTTATTTATGTGACTTTTGTGTTTTCTCCTCATGTTTCAACATCTCTTAATAGAGGATAACACACCCAGCCCTCTCCTTACTTGGGGGAAGTGCTGACAAGCTCTTGAACACTCTCTTTATCCCTCTCTTAGCTCTGCACCTGCCCCACCCCGCCCTGCCAAGGAAGGCTTAATGTGCAGTGTATCAATTGGGTCTCTTGAGACGTACTGGCCAGTCCCTTTTGGCAGACCCCAGTCTCTTATGAAATTGTGTCACATTTCTGGCTCCTGGAGTGCATGCTGAAACACACGGAGTCAAGCTCTACATTGGGAAGGGGTGTGTGGCCCCACTTAGGTCTTCCTGAGCCATGTGCTCCAGTTTGTTTTTGCCCAGAAGTTTTGCCTGTGGAGCTTTTAGGCTCTTTCATAGTCCTGACTAAAACTTGATTTTGTTCCCCACTGAGCTGTTGCTGCTTATGAGTATTCTTCTTCTCCTGAGAACTTCAGAGCATCAGGGTGAGGAGTATGATTCAGGCATGAAAAATCCACCTCGAACCCTAACATTGCAAATAACCCAAACAACTCCCCAAATGCCACAATTTCTGGGAAACATTCCTTTTTCCTTATTAGCTTTCAGAGCTTGGATCACTTTCAGTGATTCACTTTCAATTGCTTTTTAATATTGCAAGGAGTGACAAAAGACAGCCTGGGTGGTAGGTTTCAAATGATCGTAGTACCCCCAAAACTATTTATCTGACTTTTGACAACTGAATTTTCCCTACCCAAGTTTCTCAAGGCTATGCAGGAACCTCTCAGTCATCATCCTTACCTTCCCCTGTTCTTCGTCTCCTTAGGCTTAGAGGCCCTGGATATTTATTGAATGGTAACCTTGCCCAAGCTGATGAAGAAAAGAGAAAGTGGAGGTGAGAAATGATCTAGTGACCTCATCCAGCCTCAGCAGTCAGTCAGGATTGTTTGGAACAAGTATGCAATATGCTTTTCCTCATAGCTGTTTTTTCTTTGATGGATCTAAGCCATTCTTCTTTAACAAATCTCATTAGCATTCCTTACTCCAGCAGTATATTAAAATGGGGGACACTGGCATCTCCTTGAGTGTGGTAAGAGAATCAGATGTGGCTATGGCTGGGTTAAAATTATTTTGTCAAAATGAATTCACAGAGTAAAATGATGGGATGGGGGAGGGGAAGACTCTTTGAACTCCCCCTTCAATCTTTAATTTCTGAAGTCTCTCAGCCCTCCAAAGAAAGCCTGTGTCTGAGGCACTCCCTGTTCCCTATAATAAGAGCAGCTTCCCCTTGTTGTGAAATAGTCGAGGTGTCTGTGGCTCCGTCTCCTGCAGCCCTTTCTCTCCTCTGTGCTGTCACTCTCTTCCTCTCTCATCGGCTTCCCAGGGACACCTCCTTCTCTCCTTTCCCATGGAGTGAGGGGGAAAATACAAGGCAGTGTTCCTCTCTAATACTACCTCAGAGGAAGTCATGTCAGCAAAATAAATCCACACCTGCCTTCCCCTGCTGTGGGGCTTTGTGGCCATAACGGTGCCCTGTGGGACCATGCCAGCTGCCTCTGCCTGTGGGGAGCAGCTGTGAGATCCTGAACCAAATAGAATTCCTGGGAGACCAGGCTGACAGGCAAGAGGAAGGTGAGTCAACACTGATTAGCTCTATGCCACCCGTCCTCAGGCCACATTTCTTTGGTCTTAAGTGGAGGCCTGTGTACTCTGGCTGGGATAGCCTAATGGGTCTTCTACTTCAGCTGATGGATGAGCAATGCATAGGCAGTTAGTGACGCATTTTATGATTCATCCAGATGAGGCGGCCCCAGGTAAATGGAAGGACTGGCCATTCTATGATTCTAACAGTGAATGCATCACTGACGTTTCACTTCCATCAGGCCTGTAAGCTACTGAATGCGGCTGGTCTACTGTGTGCTGCAGAGGAATTAACTTTGACGTAATGGAATTTTGTTTTCACTACTGCTCATAAAAACAACCGCCTTGAGCAAAGGAAAATGTGTGCAGCAATTTGTGTGCTTCTAGTAATGAATATGGTCCAGAGGGTTCTTACAGATGGCAATGGCGTCCCTACAGACCAGGGCTGGCTGATGAATGATTAAAAAAAAGGAGTACTTCCAATATGCTGGTTCCAGAGAGATAATGGGGAGTGATGGCACAGGCTGGAGGGAAGACAAGGTGCTTGAAAAGGTGTGCCCCACTCATAGTTAGCCTGACTCAGAATCTTTCTTTGCCTGCCTCTTCCTGGAGACCCTGACCTTCCCTCTGGGATGGGGCCTGATATTCCCCCAATACCCTTACTTACTCCTTTGCCCAGTGCATCCCCACTCCCCACCCTTTCTTTCAGAGGTAATCTCTCTTGGCTCTGTTTCCTTGCTGTTAGATTCTTCTCTGGGCCTGAAAGCTTAAGGAGATGAATAACTCCTCCCTTCTCAGGCCCAGTCCCAAGGTGCAAGGCTACTTATGTCAGCAGCGTGCACCAGCAAAATAGCAGAAACAGGAAGAAAGCCAGTCAGAAGACAGCTACCCTGGCCAGAAGACATGTACTCCTGAAGATGGAGAAAGAGGCCATCCGGGTATAACATAGCAGTTACATCAGAGTAGGACACTTGCTGTTTACAGGAGACTATAAAACCTTTGCCCCATCCTTACCTGGGGCTGACTCCATTTTAGGCCTCAGCCTGCCTGCACGCAGGCGCTCATTAAAACAGCGTGTTGCTCCACAACACTTCATGTTGTCTGTTGGCATGCTCTCGGGGTTCAAACCGATACAAAAACCTTACACCTGCAACCTCACCCTTCATTTCCCCAATTCTCTACTAACCAATTCTTTATGACTGCTGCCAGTTTGATCATCACTACTTACCACTCTCTGCGTAATAGAGTGTTCTTTGGAGAGCCCTATGAGGGACCCCAGATCCCAACTATGCATGCTTCTATGTTCAATGTTGTTCAGGTAAGGCCTTCAGGTGATTTCTGTGTTTGGCCTGACCTGTAACCTGGCATTATAATAAAATGCTGTACTTACCCTTTGAGTTTCTGCCTGTCTTAACCGTGGCATAGTTAAGAGTTCAGACAAGAAATCCGGATTACTTGTGGATATATTTTATAAGGCCAGAACTGTGTGTCAGGATCAGAAGAACTCTGAGTCCCAGGGCATAGGGCCTTAGAACCCACAGACAGGGACCAACAGCTGCAGTGGGATTCAGTGAAGGGCTGAGGTCCTAAGGGAGCCTGTGTCCTCAGTTATGCTCACACTTTTGCAGAGAGAAGTCTTGAGTAGACTTACTTTTGTTCCCACACTGGCAGCCTAATGGAAGTGCCTTCACTGGGAAGAGAATAGAGAGGTTAGTTAATGGGGTTTGGAGTCAGACCGAAGTGGATTGAGTCCCAGCTCAGACACTTATTTGTTATGTGACCTTGGGTAAGTTGCCAGTCTTCCCTGCAGTAGATTAAAGATAGTCACATAATCTTTTTACATTCTTCTATCAAGGGTTGGGAACTACTTCCCCTCCTCTTGAATCTGGGCTGGACTGAGACTATTTTGACTGAAAGAGTACATTTTAAGTGATGCTAAGCCAGTTCTTCATCTAGCTTTGAAGAGGATTAACAGCTTCTTTCTTGGTCTTTTGGGGCCCTGAGTTGCCATGGAGGAAGTCCAAGTCTTCTGCCAGAGATAGAGGCCATGTGGAGGTACCCTGGACCCCTGGACGTGGGAGTGAAGAAGCCATCTTGGATGTCTGGCCCAGTTCAGCCATCAGATGAATGGTAGCCCCAGCTGACATCTGGCTGCAACTGTGTGAGAGACCTCGAGCAAGAACTGCCCAGCTGAGCCCCAGTCAACTCACATAATCATGAGAAATAAGTTGTTGTTTTAAGCCATTATGTTTTAGGGGTGGTTTGTGATGAAACAACAGATAACCAGAACGCTCTAGAAGTTTCGATTTCCTCATAAGTAAGATTGAGATAATAGTGGACCTGCCTGGTAAGTGGATGTAAGGACTAAATAGGAGGCTGCGATGTAAGTGCCTAGCAATGCTTGACATATATTTATATTTTTATTAGGCTGCGTATGATATATGTTCAAAATACAGATTTTGAGTACAGTGAGTTTGAACCCCAGTACACTGGATTCTGGGAAGGGGCTTAAAGATCTATGTGCCTTGGTGAAATCAGAAGGGCTTGAATTTTATCTGAGTTAATGACATAAGAAATACATTCTGGAAAGATGAAACTGGCCTTGGTGGTCAGAGAGTAGGGGCAGGGCGGTTGGAACTTTAAGTTTCTGAAGGGCTATGTGACGTTATGGGTCAGGCATGCTGACTGGCATTCCTTTGTGTTCCTTGGAAAATCACTTTATTTTCTTGCTTTTATTTTCCCTGGGAAGGAAACAAAAGGGAGATGAATAATCTCATTATTAGATTTTAAGATATTCTCGAGACCCCAGGAGTTTTGTGAACTTTGGATTTTTGTCAGAACTTTTCTCAAAGCTTTCTTAGCTATGTATCATCAAACTGTTAATTCACTCTTTCCTTTCTCTCTTTATACTGATCATAACGTTTATTTTATGCTTACTTCTGTCTTTCCCACTAGATCGTATCATCAGTGAGGCTCAAAACATCCATTCCAAGTCTTCAAACTCTATTATAGAATCTGGCACAAAGTGAATGTTCAATAATTGCAAATGAATGATAGTCATCAGTGTGGTTTTGGGGTCCAAGCCTCAGAGATCACGCCCAGGGAAATCCAGGACCACCGGGAAAAGGATTCACACATTTAATTGTGTTGGCTTTTTGCACCTCTGTCTGTTCTAGTAAGTGACAATTTAAGCAGAGTGGTTTAATGACTTTGGTGACTCTTAATGAATCTAAGAATATACAAGGGAAGAGACTAGTTCCATTTTATTAGGCTTCCTGAATACTACATTAAGGGGAAAAAACAACTCAGAGCACTAATATTCGGCAAATTTCTTGTAAATAACATTATTCAATACTGCTAGGGTGTACTCTCCATTAAGGAGAAGAGCATTTTATCGGCTGCTTTACGTTTTAGTCTCTGGGGCTGTTCACATTTACATGGGAGCTGTCAATGTCTTTTAGACATCTGGGTTTCTCTGGTAGGAACCACCACAACTGAAACTGAGTGAAGAGGCCATTGGGAAGGCTGGGACAATAGATTTGACCTCAGTCCATTTATTTCATAATTCAAAGTATCCTGGTTTTTGCTTCCATGTAAATACCCTTCCTCTGTGTGATGATAGTGGTTGAGAACAAAGATGGGATTATCACAAAGCAAAAGAAGTCGAGTCAAATATGACAAAGATGTACTGTTTTCCTCTCTTTTCTCAATGGAAATAGTTTTATATGTAATGAGATGGAAAGAATAGCATTTGCAGCATTCTTGCTTTCTTAAGTCTTATTTGAAAGAACCACAAATATGTATTTTTCTCATACTCATTGCAGTACTGTCACAAGCTCCAGCCCATATGCCTGCCTTAATGAGAAGATTAAAGACCTGTTAATTTCATTTGTTTTGCTTCTAAGCAGTAGGTGACAGAAGAGCTAAATATTCTCTCTGAGTTGACATGGTGGTTCTAAAAGCATAGGAACCAAGTGGCTATAATGACCTTGCTTTTCATGTTCAACTAAATGGACCAGAGTATAAGATCTATATTGTTTCTGAAGTGTTCAGACCCACAGACGGGATGAGAAATTTCTTTGCTGGTGCCAATGGGAAGAACAAATGAAACACATCAGGAATGCAAATGTCTTCTCAAGTCAAATTTTTTACTCAATTAATGAGGTGCTCTCATTTGGTAGTAAGGCGTGGTTTGGGGTGCAGGTGGTGCAAGTGCAAGGCTAGTGATTCATGGTATTATTACTACTTGTGGATAATATTGTTAACTATAGAATATCAGTTACCCAGATGGCATTGTGGTGGCTGCTAGAGGTATGATAAAGAGGTGTAAGATGTTTGTACCTTCAAAAATTGTAAAATCTTGTTTGGAAGAAAAGCATCTGTGCATTGAAAGAGATCAGTACTAGAACAAATGCTAACTGTGAGGAGATAATTGAATTGCCATTCACCTTGCCTATACTAGAATTATAGGGATTAGAGAAATCATTAAACCAACATTAAAGGGGAAAAGAGCTGATTTATTACTCTGAGTCAGCAGCCTGTAACCCCAACAAGTATTGCTTCTGGTAAGTTGTATTGGAAAATATGAATTAGATCTGAGGTCATGGTGGGGACTCATTACTTCTACCCCAATATGACTGTACTCATCTAGGTTATTCTAAATGCACTTACCAAGAAGCCAAATGGACAAGGACTTCAGAGAAGAATGGACTATTTCCATGTGTGCATACTGTTTGAGGACACGAGGAGAAACTGTCAGTGACCAAAGAAAATGAAAAACAACAATAACAACTCAACAACAGTTGGCCTGGTTCTTCCTTTTGAGGCACAGTAAACATTCTCCCTAGTAAGACAATAGCTATTAAATATCAGCCTTCAATCAGTAGGATTGTAATTCTTTTTCTCTTGGAGATGAACCATTAGAGATAGCGTTTAGAATTATTTATTCTAGTAATTCTTCACATGAGGAAACGGCTCTTGAGTGGAAGTCCCTTAGAAATGTGAGAACCTGGTGAAAAATACTTCTTCTGCAACGAGGGGTGAAACATGTCATAATAATAGCTTGGAGGAGAAAAGCTGCAACTCTAGACTGGAACAGGGGTGGGGGCAGTCTGGGGTGGTCTCATTCACAATTGGTTTTGAGTTGACTTGAAGATGGGGGACAGAAGAAGGGAGCAGGCTTTCCAGGTGGTGGATGAGGCTAAATAACGTAAAGAAAATGGTGTGTGGAAACAAAAAGAGAGCATTGTAGGGGGAACTCAGAGCAAAAAAGCACTGGAGATCAGTCTAATGCCTTTGGGTTTGATACTTGATCTTTATCCTCCATTGTTTGATGAAGCTCCTGGGAAAAGGTCACTTGTAAAAATTGCTGCGTATGTGGATGTTTGCAGAACATCTGGGGCTCTGTCACCACAACAATAGAGGGTAACTGGAATAGGGAGGGCAGCCCCCACTAGCACATATGGCCACACTATCATATACTTCCCTTACAATAAGGCAAAATATTTTTAGGAAAAAGGAAGAAACTTCGGGAAGAAAATCCTGCATGGTTTTCTAATATGATCTATTTATTGCAGAAACCGTCTCTCTTATGTCTCTTATAAAAGACTGAGTGGTTACCCAGCCTCTTCTTGAACAATTCTAGAGATCTCACTACTTTAGTAGGCATCTTGTTCCATCTGACCTTTTACAGGATACTCCTCCGGTCCTGACATTTTTTTTTTCTCTGTAATTTCCAAACCGTGGTCCTAGAATAATACAAAAAAAGGTCTATTTCTATACTACAGCTCAGTTCTTCAAATACTTTAAGGTACCTCTCCTTAATCACCTGTTTGCTATGCTCTACAACCTCAGTTTTACATATGTCATTTTTTATTAACGCCATCTTATCTTTTCACCTTTTCTCTCTTAGATCCCTGACCTCCAGCAACTCTTTAATCTCATGAGGACATCCAACAAATTAATCCTACTTCCTTTTCATTGCTCTTCATTCTTTTGATATCCTCTATCCACTCCTTACCCAGTTAAATTCTGTCATCATTCCTTATAATCACTCCTTTATAGGTACCTGTTGTTCCCTTGCCTTCTGCCTCTTTATGGTTTTAGTAAAAGCACAACCCTGGTTAAATCTCTCTCCGGAATCTACTCTGTGCCTATGACTGTACAATTGACTGGGGCTGAAGAAAATTACATTCTTGATGTCTGATTTGGCTTTATATTCATGATGATGAACTTCAAATGAGAACTTAATGTTGCCCAGGGTCATTATCACAGTATATTTCCCTGGTGCATTTACTGTTACACTTTCCTAGACGACCATTCCACCATTTCAAACCTCTTACAACTTCTCCCCCATCCTTACTCTTACCTGCTGACCTTGATTCCTGCTTTACTAATAAATTGAAACAGTTAGAAGAGAATGTTGGTAGACTATTTCACCTCCACATTCTACCCACCTTCCAGCATCTGCTCCCATGTCTCTGTCTTCCCACACACCTGGTTGCTTTGGGTGGTCCTATCTGAAGCTCATAAATCCTATCCCCCTCACTACCCAAGGATGTTGCTTCAGCAATTCTCCTCTTCCTCTTCAACATCAGCAACTTGTTCTCCCCTGCTGGACATAAACGTGCTGTCATTTCTTCCATTTAGAAAAAACCTCCTCTTGTTCCCACTTCTCCCACAAAAATGTATCCCTCATTTTTGTTCCTCTCTGCAACAAATTTCTTTAAAGAATTCAAATTCAAATTGGGAGAGTCTAAATTTGCCTTCTCCAATTCCTCTTCTCATGTTTTCTTAAAGCCACCCCAATTAGGCTTGTGCCAATATCCCTTCACTCCATGTTGCTAATTCTGATAGTCAATTCTGAGTCTTCATATTACTTGACCAGGCAACATTTGACACCATTGGTCATTTCCTCTTTGATACATTTCTTCACCTGACCTCTGTGATTTCTGACCTCACTGGTTACCTCTTCTCTGTGCTGTTGTAGCTGGATCCTCCAATACTGCCATTCTGTCAGGAAATCCTGCTATCTCTATGCTGTGTACTGAACTGTGTCCCTTTTGCCCCAAATTTATATATGTTGAAGCCCTAACCCCCAAGTGATGGTATTTGGAGATAAGACCTTTGGGTAGGTAATTATGTTTATATGAAGTTATGAGGGTAGGGCCCTCATTATGGCATTAGTGCTTTTATTAGAAGAGACACCAGAGAGCTAATTTCACTCTTTCTCTGCCATATGAAGAGAGCTGTCTGCAAGCCAGAAAGAGAATCCTCACCAGAACCTGACCTCAAACTTCCAGCCTCCAGAACTGTAAGAACAGAATTTTTTTGTTTAAGCCACCAAGTCTATGATATTTTGTTATGGCAACCCAAACTGGCTAAGGCACTCCACCCACAAAGTATTTCCAGAATTTGATTATTTTTCATCTCCTCCACTGCTGCGTATCGTGGTCCAAGCCACTATCACCTCTTGCTTGGATTACTGCAAAAGCCTCCTAACTGGTCTCTGCACTTCTACCCTAGCCCTTCTAAAGTCCTTTCTCAATTGGCAGTCAAAATGATCCTTCAAAATGTATTAATAAATCAGATGATGTCTCTCCTTTGCTCAAAACTCTGCGATGGCTCCCCGTTTCTCTCAGAGTTAATGGACTACATGGCCCTATACAGGTTAACTCCTATCCCTTCCTGATACCTCTTTGACTTAATCCTACTTCCCCTTTGCTTATTCTATTCCCTTCTCACTTATCTCTTTGCTGTTCCTCAAATATGCCAGATCTGCTCCCAACTTAGGGACTTCGTACTAGTTACTCCCTCTGCCTGGAACTCTCTTCCTCCAGAGAACCTCATGGCTCATCCTTCATCTTCTTTAAGCCTTTGTGCCAATGCCACCCCCTCACTGAGGCCTACCTTCACCATGCTATTCAAGATTTCCATCTGTTGCCCTTTCCTGGCACTTCTATTCCTCCTTTTCCTACTTGATTATTCTTTTAGACATTATGATTTTCTAATACATTGTCTATTCTATTAATTATTGGTCTCCCCCTTTTGACAATTAGTTCACTGAAGGCCAGATTTTTGTTTGTTTTATTGATATACCTCAAGCACCTACCTAAAACAGCACCTAGTACATATGCACATAGAATATGTAATTGCTGGAAGAATAGTATATACATTAGTGTTTTTATTTCTCTCAATAATTTCTCATATCATATGTTGCTTGGGACTCTCGTTATCCTGGCAACTCTCTTCTAAACTCATTTGTCATTTAGCCTTCCAGTGTTTATTACCCAGAATGGGGTACAGTATTTAAATGATATCCCCGATATTCACTGAATTGTGCAGAGTAGTACATGATTGTTGCCTTTCATAATCAGGACACTGAGCTTCCATTAATGTATCCAAAGAGTAAATAAGCTATTTTAAGAGTAAAATCAAAGAGTTGGTTCATTTTGAGCTTGCAGCAAACCTTCAGAGTTTGATATTTACATAAACTGCTGTTAGGTTTCTCTTCTCTTGATTGCATGCATAAGATTTGAAACTAAACTTACTACTGTTCAGTGTTATCAAGGTTATAAGGTTTACATGGCAGAGATATTTTTTCTGTTTATCACTGTAATTCCAGTATCTAGTATACTGCCAGGCAATAATACTTTTTCAAAAAAATTTTTTTCTTGACAGCTTTTAAAATCTGTCTCTCCTTTCTCTACCCTAATGTTCTCAGTTTAACTATAATGTTTCTAGGTGCAAATTTAAAGAAAATTATCCTACTTGGGATTCACTGATTTGTGAATCTGAGGATTATTCTTTCATCAGTTCTAAATTTTCTTAGCCATTAACTCTTCCATGTGTGTATGCGTGTGCTTTCTGGAATTCTATTTGATAGACGTTAGACTTTTAAATTTTAACCTCTTTGCTTCTTAACCCTGCTTTCATGTTTTATTTTTCTCCATCTTTCTGTCCTACATGCTGGATAATTTCTTTACATTTATCTTCTAGTTTGCTGTTTCTCTTTTTAGCTATGTCTAACCTGCTGTTAAGTCCACTGCTGTTTTTAATTTGAATAATTATATGTTTAATTTCTAAAATTTTAATTATTTTGCAGATTTGCCTATTTATTACATTGTTCTTTTCTCTCATTTTGTGCCTATATAATAATGCTTTTGTATTTTTTTATGATTAATGATTTTAATAAAAATCTTGATGCATTTTTTTCCATTGAAGTCAAGAAAGTAAAATTACAATAAATTATTTTTTGGTATAAATAAAATTTTGAACTTAAAACAATGTTGTGAGTTTGAGAAATATCTACTTCCTAGATACTTTTCAACCCTTTAAATATTCTTCAGGAACAAAAAATTCAATCGTACAGTAAGGGCGCACACACTTTTTCTTTTGGCACAGGACTACAATATTGAGCTATTGACATGAAATTAATAAGACTCTGTCTTCATTTAAACTTTTGATATTTTGTTTATCATGCATTTTTTGCATCAATTTTGATTTAAAAATATTTCATTAAAATATTATTTACCTTGATTGCTGAGCTTTTTGACATCTCTCTTCTTTTTTTTTACCTGAGAATGTGTCACTTGTCTCACTGTGGTCTCCATCTTGACTATTTTGTATATTTGATAATTTCAAAGGCCCAAAGTCCTTGAAGATCTAATTCTGCTACTTCTCATTTACAATATCATGTTTACATAAGAGTTTTTTAGTTTTAGGTTATGCGTTCATTTTGGTGTGTCTCTGTCAGGTCTTTGCAGTGTCTCTATGAAGTGTATATCATTTGTAATGCTTTATATGAAGGGTATATCCTAGAGCATTTATATTTACTTTTTCTAAGTACCCAAAGACAGCACCTACTTTGAATTACTTTAATTAAATATTTTCCTTGGGGTTCCTGGATCACATAAGTAACATAAATATGACACTCAGATCCATGGGAGGTTAGACTGTGGTTGTGAATTCTTAAGAAAAAAACATCTCTATTTTTTTCCCACCTGGATCTTAGATTGAGTCTTAGGAGTTCTCTGATTGTTGTTGGTGAAGGAATTTTTCTGTTTCCCCTGTCAATGAGATGTAGCTCTTATAGGGTATTGGTTTTATTGGCAAAAAGGGTCTATGTCCTAAGTCATCACCCTCAGATAGTCTAAGGTTACATCCTGACGTTGGGAGATTCTCAGTATCCAAGCTGATTTGATTCTGAAACTGTAGCTATTTCTTAGGCAACCATAGCTTCAACATCAGATTACCATTCTGCTTTCTAGCTCCTTTTCATTTTTTGTTTTGTTTTGTTTTGTTTTTTGAGATGGAGTCTCATCCTGTTGCCCAGGCTGGAGTACAATGGTGCAATCTTGGCTCACTGCAACCTCCACCTCCTGGGTTCAAGCAATTCTCCTGTCTCAGCCTCCTGAGTAGCTGGTATTACAGGCACGTGCCACCACGCTCAGGTAATTTTTTGTATCTTTAGTAGAGACGGGGTTTCACCATGTTGGCCAGGCTGGTCTCAAACTTCTGACATCATGATCCACCTGCCTTGGCCTCCCAAAGTGCTGGGATTACAGGTGTAAGCCACCGCGCTGGACAGCTCCTTTTCTTAAACCAACCAACTAACTCCTGGAGTGTTTTCTTAGTTTCTTTCAAGTTTAACTACATATTTAAAGATACTTTTGGTCTTTATTATTAAAAATTTCTACATCAAGAGGTTTTTTTTTCCTTAATTATTATTATTATTTTTTGAGATGGAGTCTTTCTCTGTCGCCCAGGCTGAAATGCAGTGGTGCAATCTTGGCTCACTGCAACTTCCGCCTCCCGGGTTCAAGCAATTCTCTTGCCTCACCCTGCTGAGTAGCTGTGATTACAGGTGTGAGCCACTGTGCCCAGCTGAAGAGGTTTTTAATAATATTTATTTGGTTACATTGTTAGAAACAAAAGTTTTCTTTAGTCTTGAGTTGATTCTTCTCTCCTTTCTTATCTCAGATTTAAGCAGACAGATTAAAAGCAAAATAGAGTATTATGAATTTCTTTGTAAAATTTGTTAACATTCCATAATATCTCTCTATATCTACTTTTTCAGATGTTGATTAATTCGGGGTTCCGGTTTTCATAGGTTAGTAGTACCCTTTTATATATTTTTAAATCAACTTTAGCAAATATTACCTAGTTTGCAGTATTCTTGGAATTATCTTCATCTTACAAATGGGGAACTAAGGTTGACTAGATGAGGAAGTCATTCAACTGTGAAACAGAGAATGAGGAGGCAAATCCACATTTTTCAGTCTACATCTAATCCTCTTTATCCTATTTCACAGTTTATTTTTTTATTAAGTTAATTTTTAATTTTATGATTATATTGTAGGCATATGTGTTTATGGGGTACATGTGATGTTTTGATACAGGCATACAGTGTGTAATAATTACATTAGTTTAATTGGGTTATCTACCATGTCAGGCACTTATTATTTATTTGTGTTAGGAACATTCCAATTCTACCCTTTTAGTTACTGTAAAATATACAATAAATTATTGTTGACTGTAGTCACTCAGTTGTGCCATCAAATATCTGATATTATTCTATTGAACTATATTTTTGCATTCATTCATCATCCACACTTTTTGCCCTGTTCACCAATACCCTCCCAGCCTCTGGTAACCATCATTCTACCTTCTATCTTCATGAGTTCAATTGTTTTATTTTTAGCTTCCACATATGAGTGAGAACATACAAAATTTATCTTTCTGTGCTTGGCTTATTTCACTTAACATAATGTCTTCCAGTTCCATCCATGTTGTTGCAAATGGCAGGATTTCATTTTCTTTCGTGAGTGAATAATATTTTATTGTATATATGTACCGTGTTTTCTATACTCACTAATCTATTGATGGACACTTTGGTTGATTCCAAATCTTCGTTATTGTGAATAGTGCTGCAAGAAACATGGTAGTACAGATAAATCTTCAATATACTGATTTCCTTTCTTTTGGGTATATACCCAGCAGTGAGATTGCTGGATTGTATAGTAGTTCTATTTTTAGATTTCTGAAGAACCTCCATACTCTTCTCCATAGTGGTTGTACTAATTTACATTCCCACCAACAGTGTATGGGGGTTCCCCTTTCTCCACATCTTCGCCAACATTCATTACTGCCTGTCTTTTGGATAAAAGGCACTTTAACTGGGTTGAGATGATATCTCACTGTAGTTTTGATTCGCCTCTTTCTGATGATTAATGATATTGCGTATGTTTTCGTATACCTATTTGCTATTTGTATATCTTCTTTTGAGAAATGTCTGTTTAGATCTTTTGCACATTTTAAAATCAGATTATTAGTTTTTTTCCTGTTGAGTTGAGTTCCTTGTATAGTCTGGTTATTAATCCCTTGTAAGACAGATAGTTTGCAAATATTTTCTCCCATTCTGTGGGTTGTCTCTTTACCTTGTTGATTGTATCTTTTGCTTTGCAGAAGCTTTTTAATTTGATGTGATCCCATTTGTCCATTTTCAGTTTGGTTGCCTGTGCTTTTGAAGTATTACTCAAGAAATCTTTGCCCAGACCAATGTTCTGGAGAGTTTCCTCAGTGTTTTAGTAGTTTCATAGTTTGAAGTCTTAGATTTAAGTCTTTAATTCATTTTGATTTGATTTTTGTGTATGGTGATGTTGCAGGACTTTTTCTTAGTTCAGCTAAAGATGGGACCTTTGTCACATGGCCACAAAAATTTAGGCTCACAGACAATTTAAAGGGTGAGTAAGGCAAGGTTTTATTGGGTGAAAAGGGAAAAGAAGGAAAACAGAGACCCTCTGCAAAGCCAGAGTCCCTGCTGGTACGCTTCCTGCCTGGCAGTTTGAATCTCAGGTTCCACACAGGAAGAGGTGGGGCCAGGCTCCTCCCCACTGCAAACTGCAGGAACTTTGGAGGCTCCCCCACAGTGAGCCTTCCTCCCGGCTTGCAGGTCATGGGAGGTTCTGTCAGGGAGCTCTTCCCACCTGGCTGTCTCAGTGAGAGATAGGGGTCTACTTTGATTGTTTGGCATGTGGATATCCAGTTTTCCCAGCATGATGTATTGAACAGACTCTTTCTCCTATGTATATTCTTGGAACCTTTGTTGAAAGTGAGTTCACTGTAGGCACATAGATTTATTTCTGGGTTCTCTATTCTGTTCCATTGGTCTATGTGTTTGTTTTTTTGCCAGTACTATGCTGTTTTGGTTGTTATAGCTCTGTACTATAATTTGAATTCAGGTAATGTGATTCTTTTAGTTTTGTTCTTTTGGCTCGGGATGGCTTTGAGTAGTCTGGGTCTTTTGCTGTTCTATATAAATTTTGGGTTTTTTTTCTATTTCTGTGAGGAATGTCAATGGTATTTGGATAAGAATTGCATTGAATCTGCAGATTGCTTTGGGCAGTATGGACATTTTAACAATATTGATTCTTCCAAATGAACATGGAATATCTTTCCAATTTTTTGTGTCCTCTTCAATTTCTTTCATCATTTTAAAAATAGCTTTCACTTCTTTGGTTAAGTTTGTTCTTATGTATTGTATTTTATTTGCAGCTATTGAAAATGGGTTTTCCTTTTCAGATTGTTTGCTCTTAGGATATAGAAATGCTACTATTTTGTCAAAGGCCTTTTCTGCATCTATTGAGATAATCATGTGGTTCTTGTCTTTGGTTCTGTTTATATGCTGGATTACATTTATTGATTTGCGAATGTTGAACCAGCCTTGCATCCCAGGGATGAAGCCCACTTGATCATGGTGGATAAGCTTTTTGATGTGCTGCTGAATCCGGTTTGCCAGTATTTTATTGAGGATTTTTGCATCAATGTTCATCAGGGATATTGGTCTAAAATT
>NW_016804690.1:2177984-2179479 GCF_001698545.2 Rhinopithecus bieti
AAAAAAAAAATAAAAATAAAAAAAAAAGAAATGCTACTAAAATTTGTATGTTGATTTTGTTTTATGGCAACTTTACTGAATTTATCAGTTCTAACAGTTTTTTAGTGTTGTCTTTAGGTAATTCTAAATAAAATTATTTGCAAAAAAGGATAATTTGACTTTCTCTATTCCAATTTGGATGCTCGTTATATTTTTCTGTTGTGTGATTGCTCTAGCTAGGACTTCCAGTACTTTCACCAGTGGTACAAGTGAGCATCCTTGTTTTGTTCTGGAGCATAGAGGAAAAACTTTTAGTTTTTGCCCATTCAGTATGATACTAGCTGTGCATCTGTCCACAGCTATGTGTGTTGAAATATTTTCCTTCTACTCCCAGGTTTTTTAGGGTTTTTATCATAAAGGGAGGTTAAATTTTATTGGATGCCTTTTCAGCATCAATAGAAACAATCATGTGGTTTTTATCCTTCATTCTGTTAATATGATTGATTAATATGATCTGTTGATATCAATGTTGATTGATTTGTGTATGTTGAACCATTCTTGCATCCCTGGGATAAACCCCACATGGTTATGATGAATGATTTTTTCATTTGTTGTTAAATTCAGTTTAGTAGTGCTTTGTTGAGGATTTTTGCATAGATGTTCATTAGAGATATTGGCCTGTATTTTTTTTTTTTTTTTTTTTTTTTGTGTGTGTGTGTTTGTGTTTTTGTCCTGTTTTAGTATTAGGGTAATATTGGTCTTGTACAATGTATTTGGAAGTATTTCTTCCTCTTCTAGTTTCTGAAATACTTTGAAGAGGATTGGTGTTTGTTTTTGTTGAAACGTTTCTTAAAATTCAGCAGTGAAGCCATCAGGTCCTACACTTTTCTTTGATGGGAAACTTTTTATTACATCTTTAATCTCATTACTTGTTATTGGTCTATTTGGGTTTTGGATTTCTCCATGGTTCAATTTTGATAGGTTGTATGTGTCTAGGCATTTATCCATTTCTTCTAGGTTTTCCAATTTCTTGGCATATAGTTGCTCATAGTCTCTAATGGTCCCTTGAATTTCTGTGGTATCAGTTGTAATGTCTCATTTTTCTTCTCTGATTTTATTTTGGCATTCCCTCTTTTTTTCTTAGTCCAGCTAAAGGTTTGTCAATTTTGTTTGCCCTTTCATAAAACCAACTTTTTGTTTTGTTGATCTTTTATATTCTCTTTTTCTTTGTTTTAATTTCACTTATTTCTGCTCGGATCTTTATTATTTCTGTTTTCTACTGATTGTGGGTTTGATTAATTCTTGCTTTTCTAGTTCTTTCAGATGCATCATTAGGTTGTTTATTTGAAGATTTTCTACTTGTTTGATGTAGGTGCTTATTGCTATAATCTTTTCTCTCAGTATTGCCTTTGCTGTATCCCACAGGTTTTTTGTGTTTTCATTTTCATTTGTTTAAAGAAATTTTTGAATTTTCTTCTTCTTTTTTTTTTCTTTTTTTTTTTATTATACTTTAAGT
>NW_016804690.1:2181221-2211114 GCF_001698545.2 Rhinopithecus bieti
ATGGCGGGTGCCCCTACCCCAGCCTCGCTGCTGCCTTGCGGTTAGATCACAGACTGCTGTGCTAGCAATGAGGGAGGGTCCGTGGGCGTGGGACCCTCCTGGCCAGGTGGGGGATACAATCTCCTGGTGTGCCCTTTTGCTCAAAGTGCAGTATTGGGGTGGGAGTCACCCGATTTTCCAGGTGTTTTGTGTCTCAGTTCCCCTGGCTAGGAAAAGGGATTGCCTTCCCCCTTGCGCTTCCCAGGTGAGGCGATGCCTCGCCCTGCTTCAGCTCTCGCTGGTTGGGCTGCAGTAGCTGACCAGCACCGATTGTCCAGCACTCCCTAGTGAGATGACCCCAGTACCTCAGTTGAAAATGCAGAAATTTCCAGTCTTCTGTGTCGCTCGTGCTGGGAGTTGGAGACTGGAGCTGTTCCTATTCGGCCATCTTGCTCCGTGCCCCCCACCCCCCCGAATTTTCTTCTTAATATCTTCATTGACCCACTGGTCATTAAGGAGCATGTTGTTTAATTTCTGTGTGTTTGTATCATTTCCAGAGTTCCTCTTGTTACTGATTTCTAGTTTTATTCCACTGTTATCAGAGAAGATATTTGATGTGATTTTGATTTTTTTGAAATTTTTAAGACTTGTTTTTTGGGCTAATATATGGTCTGTCCTTAAGAATGATCCTTGTGCTGAGGAGAAAAATATATATTCTGCAGGTATTGGATGAAATGTTTTGTAAATATCTATTAGGTTCATTTGGTCTATAGTGCAGATTAAGTCTCATGCTTCTGCGATGATTTTCCGTTTGTATGATCTTTCCAGTGCTAAAAGTAGGAAGCTGAGGTCCCCAGCTTCCCCAGCTATTATTATATTAGCGCTCTCTTTAGCTATTTAGGATTTATCTCTTTAGGGTTTATTTCTCTCTTTAGCTCTAATAATATTTGCTTTATATATCTGGGTACTCCAGGGTTGAGTGCATGTATATTAATAATTGTTATGTTATCCTCTTGCTGAATTCACCCCTATATCATTATATAATGAGCTTCTTTGTCTCTTTTATAGTTTTGTCTTAAAACCTATTTTGTCTGATGTAAGTATAGCTACTCCTGCTCTTTTTTGGTTTCCATTTGCATGGAATATCTTTTTCTATCCTTTTATTTTCCCTCTGTGTGTGTCTTTATAGGTGAAATGTCTTCTTGTAGGCAGCATGAGGCTGGGTCTTGTTTTTTTAAAAATCCATTCAGCCACTCTGTGTCTTTTTATTGGAGAGTCTAGTCTATTTACATTCAATTTTATTATTGATAAATAAGGACTTTCTACTTCCATTTTGTTATTTGTTTTCTTATTATTTTGTGGTCTTCTCTTCCTTCCTTCCTTTCTGTCTTCCTTTGAGTAAAAGTGATTTTGTCTGTTGGTATGTTTTAATTTCTTAGTTTTTATTTTTGTGTATCTGTTTTGATTTTTGAATTTCAGGTTATCATGAAACTTGCAGATAACATAATCTGTTATTTTAAACGGATGACAACTTAATTCTGATCGCAAACAACAACAAGCAAACAAATAGGTAGGAGAAAACTAATAACAACTGTACACTTTAACTCCACCACCCCACTTTTAAATTTTTTGTTGTTTCTGTTTATATTTTTTATACTTCTAACTTTTAAAAAGTTGTTGTAGTTATTATTTTTGATAGGTTTGTGTTTTAGTCTTCCTCCTCAAGATATGAGTGGTTAACATACCACAATTACAGTGTTAAGAGTATCTTATTTGTCTGTGTACTTACTATAACCAATGAGTTTTGTACCTTTAGTGATTTCTTATTGCTTATTATTGTCCTGACTGAGGGCAACAGGGGCCATCCCTCATCTCTTCAGAATGGGACCTGCCTGTCCATCAGGACTAACCGACCCATGCTTAACTGCTGTTCATATGGAAACTCTTCTCCACTTCTCATAGTGGTGTTTATTATCTGCATGGTCCTTTTAAAGTTTGATCTCTTCAGAGAGCCTGATGAAGCTGTATTGGTTTGTGTATATGTGAGGCAAGGAGTACTGGTTAATTATGCATGATCCATTGCCAACCTCCACCATTCTTGTTTACTCTCATTATACAGGCAGGAAAATTCAGCCTCTTTTTTTTTTTTTTTTTTTTTGAGATGGAGTCTCGCTCTGTTGCCCAGGCTGGAGTGCAGTGGCTGGATCTCAGCTAACTGCAAGCTCCGCCTCCCAGGTTTATGCCATTCTCCTGCCTCAGCCTCCGGAGTAGCTGGGACTACAGACGCCCGCCACCTCGCCTGGCTAGTTTTTTGTATTTTTTTTTTTTTAGTAGAGACGGGGTTTCACCGTGTTAGCCAGGATGGTCTTGATCTCCTGACCTCGTGATCCGCCCGTCTCGGCCTCCCAAAGTGCTGGGATTACAGGCTTGAGCCACTGCGCCCGGCCTTCAGCCTCTTTTGAAGCTAGGGATAGCTATGTGACCTTTCTCTAGTCAACAAAGCTTAAGGGGTCTTCTGCTGGTTGACTTCTGGGAAAGGTATTTTATCTTCAGCACAGTGAAGGAGGATCACAGAAGGTTTTTCCCTTGTGCTGATCTGGCCAGTTCCCTGCTTCCTGCCTTTGGTTGTGTGAGGGTGTGATATTTGGAGCTATGACAACCATCTTATGATATTAAGTCTAGCTCAAAAGAATCACACATACACCAACCCAGTGTCCTTGTGTGGAGCTTGTGAGCCAACCCTGGCATCAGTCACCACTTCTTATGCAAATTATAAATCTCCTTTGGTTTAAGTCTTCGTTAGCTAGTCTTTATGTGATTTACAGCCAAATGCATATAAATGGATATGTTTCCCTTTTCCCTTTTCTTTTTTATTATTATAGATTGTATAATCAGAATTTGTTTTTTTTGAAAAGTAACTTTTAAAAATATATTTTCAGTTATAAAACCTTATCCATTATTTCTCTTAAATTTCTCTTCTAGAGCTTAGGAAACTTGTAGGTCCATCAGTAAATAAATTGAGTGCCTTTTCTATATCAGGTATTGTGTGAGAAATTGGAGAAAAAGCAATGAACAAGATCAACTATTTGCTGTCTTGTAATCTCATGGGGGAAATATTTGCCTGCTTTTGATTTATTTTGCTATTATAAACTCTCAGGTGGTAAGGCTTACTTTTCTTAATTTGCTTGCCACTTCTGCATTCTTTACCTGTTTTTCCTTTTGATCAAAATGAAGCCAGAGTCACAGCCCCCATCATTTTTCCTTCTGCCTTTGGAGAGATGAAATGATCAGTAAGACAAATGTGGAACTGGTCATTCATACTCCATCTGCACTGCTCGGTGGGACAGATGGTGTCATGTGGCCCAGGAACTGTCCTGAAATGATAGTACCAGCACTCTTTCACCCAGTTTCCTTCGTGTCCTTCATGTCAGAAGTTCAGAAGATTAGAGAAGCCCTCCTACCATGCTTGTAACCTATTTGGCCTGTTATCTTTCATCACTTGGATTGCTTTCTCCAAGAGAAACCAGATATTCTTTTTTTAAAAAAATAAACCAAACAACCCCCCTCTCCAAAGACCTAAAACATATTTAATTTGCACATTAAAATGCTTATGCAGTTATTTGTGTGGCAACCACATTTCCTTAAATCAGTGCTGTGGCTGTAGAGTCAACAAGGCAGAAACAGATGGCGTGGGTTTCTCTTGAAATGTACTGATGAGGAGAAAGAACTAACCTGGCTCTTTATCATTTAGATTATTCATGCAAGTGAGGGACCCCTGAGCTCCATGATGTGCAAAACAGGTCCATCCTGGGCTATGATCTCTGGTACTTGTGCAGTGTTTGATGGAACAACAACCTGTACTTGTCCAGAACACTCTGGCAGATGGCCCATCTGTTTATCCACCTGCCAGCATCCCATATGCTCTCATTTACCCATCTCACTTCTTCTGGCCCCTTCCAAATGGCCTATGCCAGAGGGTTTGTGATAGTTCTAATTTATCTCTCTCTTACTTCTAATTTCCTGTCCTACCCAGCTCTGTTCCTTCCTTACTCCAGGAAAGGAGTTTGTTTCTATGTGGCAGTTCATGGGAGAAGTGATGACCCTTAACTGAAAGTCAGAGTCCTAGACCAATTTTAATTTACCAAATTTATTCTCAAATTCAAATGTGTGCCTCTCTTGCAAGCAAAGCCGAAGGTGGGTAGAGGAAAACAAAGGAGCAATTCTGTAGAAATACACTGACAGCCAAGAGGAAAGGAGTTCTGCATATTCAACCTGTAAAGCACCTTGCAGTTTATGCAACCTTAGTATGCACAAAATCATGTAATTTTCACAACAGTCCTGAGAGGCATGTTTGATCATTCCAGGAGGAAACCAAGCCTTTGAACCTGGAGGTAGACAGTTGGCTGCAAACCTGGGTTTTGGGTCCCAGGTCCTGGGCACTTTCCAGCACCCCCACCGCATCTCTTGTGCTGCTTCTTGCTCCTGCTTTCCAACTCTGTGTGGCTGGGTCTGAGCCAGCCTAGCAGAGATGTCCCCAGCCTTGTGGTCCCATTGCCCCCTCTCACTTGGCAATACCTCAGAGCTGGATGAGGCAGCCATCAGGTGTCAAAGAAGCTGCCCTGGCGAAATCTCAGTGACTGGAGAGTCTGTCCTCATTTTCATTTTTATTAAAATCCTCACTTGGCTGGACGTGGTGGTTCATGCCTGTAATCTCAGCACTTTGGGAGGCTGAGGTGGGTAGATCATGAGGTTAGGAGTTTAAGACCAGTCTGGCCAGCATGGTGAAACCCCCCTCTTTGCTAAAAATACAAAAATTAGCTGGGTGTGGTGGCACACGTCTGTAATCCCAGCTACTCAGGAGCCTGAGACAGGAGAATCGCTTGAACCCGGGAGGCGGAGGTTGCAGTGAGCTGAGATCGCCCCACTGCACTCCAGCCTGGGTGACACAGCAAGACTTTGAAAAAAAAAAAAAAAAATCCTCACTTATCTGTATATTGCTATTTTTTAAAACATACTTTTCTCTGTTTCAAGCAAGAAAACAGCTTCAGGTTCAAGTAATTCATTCTCCTCTTCTTGTATTTCCACATTCACTGTCCGTTGACTTCCAGCTCCTTTATTCACTGTCTTCTGCACACAACATGCCCTCTTTGATTTAAATACATTGTTCATGTCACCCCACAGTGCTCCTTCCAATCTCTAGTTAAACCGTCTCCCTTCTCTCTTTCATTGCCTTAATTTGATTGGAAATTTCCTGAAGTCTGGAACTCAACCTTAGTAATTAATGTATTTATTCATTACACATATCGTTCAGGTTTTAGAGAGCCAATAAATCTCATCTGTCTTCCTCTTATGTCTTTAAAGCCCATTGAAAGGTAGACTTGGAAGTCAGAGAGACGGAGATAAAAGTATCCCTCTTATTATTGAAAAACCTGTTGGGAAAACATAGCTTTGGGTCTGTGGCAAAGTGTCTTTACTCTCATATTAAGTGAAATAAGCAGGTCACACGAGGACAAATCTGCATGATATTACTTATCTAAGGTGTCTAGAATAATCTGACTCATAGAAGCAGGGAGTAAAATGGTGGTTACTGGGGATTGGAGGGCCAGGGAATAAAAAGCTATTGTTCAAGGGGTATAAAGTGTCAGTTATGCAAGATGAGTAAGTTCTAGAGATCTGCTGTGCAATATAGTGCCTATGTTTAACAGTATTCTACTTTGCACTTAAAAATCCGTTAAGAGGGTAGATCTTATGTTAGTGCCTTTAAAACAGAAAACCAAAAAACCAAGGAAACCTTTGGAGGTAATGGATCTGTTTATTCCCTTGATTGTAGTGTTGGTTTCATGGGTGCATGCATATGTCCAAACTCGTTAAACTGTATACATTAAATATGCACAGTTTTTAATGTATCAATTATATCCCAATAAAGCTATTTAAAGAAAAAGAAAGAAGAAAGACTTACCTACCCAGATGTGGACACAACAGGACCTTCATAGGCCTCCCTAATAGGGCAGATTCCTTACTGCCAGGCAGAATGGGCTGTAAGGCAAGCTTGCTAAAGGTAGACTTGCTCAGAGAACAAAGCCCAGGGCATGCTCAGTTTATTCTTCTAGAGAAGCCGGGTACATTACTCTAGGGGAACTCTCTCTGTGTGGGAACTTGAGGTCAGAGAACCCGAGGTTCTCCCAACACAAATTATTATAGAATGTACAGATGTTTACTGAGCTAGGATGTGATTATAGAGGCTGGAAATACAAAATTGAATAAGCCATAGTTGTACCCCTCTTTAATATCTCAGCCTATTAGGGGAGACAGAAAATAAATAATTTATTGTAGGATCATGTGATGAGTGCTATGAAAGATGAATCAAGAGAAGGGTCTTTCACATCTAAATCTTAAAGGAGATGCTGCTTGAGCTGAACTTCAAAAGTATAGTAGGATTTGACCAGGCGAAGGAGTGGGAAAAGAACATTCTGGGTGTAGAAGAAGCAGATGCAAAGCCATGATGTAGGAGCCACAAATGGTCACCTGGGGAACTGTTAATAGTTCAGGATGGCCACAGAGGGGCAGGTGTGTGGGTGTATGTATGTGACTGTGTGTATGTGTACATATGTGTGTGATGGGGAGGTGGAGTAAGTGACAGTGATAGGAGATGGGTTGAACAGTAAGGCAGGAACTAGACCAGGAAAGGCCTTGTCTGCTTTAAGAATCTGACCGTGGGGAGTGGCTGAGAGATTTTAAACAGAGAAAGGATAGGATCAGGTCTGCATTTTAGAAAGAGACTCACAATGCAATATGGAGGGCCAGCTGAGAGACTTGAACCCAAGTTTGAAGACTGCTATAATAATCCAGTTGAGAGATGATGCGAATCGGCTCTCATGAGATTATAGGAACTAAGACTGGGATGGTAAGAATGGAGAGGAGGGGTAAAATGCAGAAATAGTAAGGAGAGGGAAGAACCACCATTCTTGCATACCATGGCTACTCAGTAAATGAGATTAGGGAAATGGATTGAAACCTCCCAAACCCTGTTCTTCGGGTGGTCTACGTGATGGTTCCCACACACTGAGTCCTCATGCTGGTGCTGCTGAGTGCCCTGGGCTTGTGAGAGCTCCCTGTGGGTTTGGAGAGTCTGCACCCTTGACTAACCTCCCTTTGCTATTAGATTGCAGCATAGGGTAGTAGTGAAGACCGTTGGATTTAGGTCCATCTCTTCCACTTACAACCTCTGGGATCTTTGGCAAGTTACTTAACCTCTCTGTAGCACAGATACCCATATTGCACTGTGAGTATCTTTCTAAAATGTAGATCTGATCCTATCCTTTCTCTGCTTAAAACCTCTCCCCCCTGGTCAAATTCTTAAAGCAGACAAGGCCCTTCCTGGTCTAGTTTCTGCCTTACTGATCAACCCATCTCCTATCACTCTCACTTACTCCACCTCCCCATCACACACACGTACACATATACACAATAAATAGAGAGATAAAAAGAGAAATAATAACATTAATAATGCCTACTTCATAGGATTTTTGTGAGGATAAATTAAAACCAAGCACAGTGCCTGACACTTGGTAAGTGCTCGGTCAATGTCCACTGTAACTACTCCCAGTTTAATTCAGGCACCGCCACCCCTCCTCCAGTTGGCTCTTCAGAGGCCTTGCTCCATTGGTGGTCCTTGTCCCTGTTGGGCTTGCATCCTTTCCGGCAGAATCTGGAAAGAAGACAGGGCTCATCGTCCACTGATGCCATTTCTCTGCACATGAGGGAGGCTGAACATCTCATGGCATCTTTTATAAATGCAAACCCATCCTGATGACAGACACGAATAATAAAATAATAATAAAAAGAAAGAATACAAACAAGACTTGAAAAATTCAAGTGAAGTTTGAGTGCCACATTGATATTTTAAACATTGCCAAGCTAAATAAAATAAATTGAGAAGTGCTGTCTAGGCACAGTGTCAAGTGTTACAGTGAAGAGGGAACAATTTGGAAAGACAGTCCTAGAATGGATAAGCTGAGACATGTTACCTCAGAGCTGCCACCACCAGACCCTTTGTTCAGAGTTAGTCCCCCATGATGGATGAGGGGAGGGTCGTGAAAGGCAAGAAGGATAAATTATTTTCAGATTCATCATGCTTTGCCTTTTCTGTTGATAAAGGCATTATATGGTCATTTTAGAAAAATTGGAAAATGCAGAAACATAAAAATAAAACATAACTTGCCTCCATGCAAGTATGTATGTCCTCCATGCGGAGAAAAGTACAGTTAACATGAGCAGTTTTGGTGATTTTCTTGAGATAAATCCTTTATTTCCCTACCTCCTTCCATGCTCCCGTAACACAGGCAAGACTATCTTTCTTGGGGACAGCAATAGAAGGTTTGTTTTTCCTGGGACACCTTCTCCCTCCTGACTCCCTTTCCTCAGCTCCACCTTCCCGCCCATCGCAGCTCTGACATCACCTACTGCAGTAAGACTTTCTCAAACTCCACCCATGAAAGGGATTCAGGTGCTTCTCTGGGCTTCTGTGATACCTTGTGTCTATCTCTAGCATTGCACTTATTGTATAATCTGTTTAGATATCTGTGTATTCCATTAGACTGGGTGTTTTGTGTATTACTCATTTTTGTTTTCTTGACAACTGGAATAATGCCTACTGCACAGTAGATGCTCAGTATCAATAGATATTTTTTAAAGTATATGAGCCAATAAGCTTAGGAGAGATATCAGACTTGTTTTGTAAGTCTTTAAGGATTAAAACTAGGATTAGTGGTTAGAGGCTATGGTGTGACAAATTTTCTTTCAATGGAAGACAAAATTTGAGTAAATGAAAATGGAATGGGCTACTTCAGGAGCTAACAAGGTCCTGGTTGCTGAAAGCATGTAAACATAGGCTGGGCAACCTCTGATTCTGTAGAATACTGTCAGTCTCTAGATTAATTAGTGTTGATCTGGAAGACTCTCCAGGTTCATTCAGCATTTAGATCCCATAGTCCTACATTGCAGAAGTCATGAAGTAATATAATTTGTGATTAGAAATTCCAAATTGGTAGTCTTGACTAGGGTCTGGCCCTTCAGTGCTCATAGATAAAATGAGAGTTTTCACTTCTATTTTTATGTAGCTTTGAGTAGTTGTACAAATATACTTTTAACTGCTTTTTTTCAATTCTCAAGTCACACAGCTTCGTACCTGAAGAAGTCACAGCTGCCACAGAACCATAGACTTATTCCATCAAAAATGGGCTCTGAAACCAAACGCCAGCAAATAATGGGCTCTGAAAGTGCCAGCAGACACAAAATGGTGACCTTCTCCTGTGTTCTTTTAGCTTCTATCTGCTTTGTTTCCTTCAAATATGTAGCCTCCCTAGAGTTCGCAAGATACCTTACCTGTCATGAATGCTGTTTCCTGCTTCTCAAGCAGGGCAGGATTGATCACCTTACAGGTGGAACTTGTTCCCTCTGTCCTTCTAAGTCTGAGATAAGTGAGAAAATGCAGGAAAGCATCTACCTATAACAGCACCTAGTACTTGGTAGGTGCTACATTTGAGTGAGGTCCTTCTCCACTTATGTTCCCTATCTAAGACCTCTCTTAGTGCCCCTTCTCCTGATGTGGCTCCTCTCCAGCCCCATAGGCAGTTACAGTAGAGCCTGAGCCACACAGGCCTATCACTGCTGCAGTGCCCACTTTCTCATCCCCGCTTATTCCTCCTTCACCCTTCTCCTCTCGGTGAAGGTCCTGCTCTCTTCTCTCTGTGTAGCTGCCACCATATACTGAGTGGATATGTCTCATGGAGTTCTTTCTCTAGGTAGGACCTGTGTCCCACAATTCTTTGGCATCTCTGAACACAGGCCATGGGCCACTTTTCTTTTGCAGGTCCCACTGCTAATCATCACAGCAAAGTGGCCAAGAACTAAGGGAAATTTGGAGAAGATACTTCTATCTAACAAGGTTAAGCAGGACTCATAGCACTTTCCCTTAGACCATTAGGGGATATAAAACAAGGCTACTGCTCTCTTTTTCAGAGATTCCTTTTAACTCCTATCTCATCAGACTTGAAGGAAATCTCTGTCCCCTCACTGATCTCTCCTTTAATTCTTTGGCAATAGGCTTCTTTGAGCCTGTGCTATGAAACACTATTAGTAATTTGAGTAATTTGCCTTTCCAACCCCAATGGGGCTGTAAACTGCTTACAAGAGAGCATGTGGCACATGAGAAGTGCTGAAGAAATTGTTGTTTGTTTTAGTGTCTTACTCAGTTCTATTTTCCTGACACTAAGAATAATGCCTAGCACATAGTAGGTGTTCAATAGATATTTGTTAAATAAATAACTTACTGATTGGAAGAACGATCAGGGTTCCCAGGCTTTAGACTTAAATTTTAGCAAGGAGAATTGTCAAAAAGTATAAAATTTGTCAACATGGGTGAATTTATGTGACAAGAGAAGAGAGGAGTATCAAAGAAAAGAGAATTTTGAAGTGTTGGGGAGGGGCAGGGATGGGCAGGAGAATGGAAATGGAAAACCCAGGCCTTTGGATCTTCCTAACCTCTAAGGATCTGACATCTGAGAAAGCAAAATGTAGCATAGCGGGGCTTCTGCCCCTTCTCTTAGCCCTCCATCCTTGGGGCCAAATGGGGTCATCCTCAGAACCTTCCTCCTGTACCATTCATCTGGGGCCCATGCAGCTACCCACTGTTGGATCTCAGAACTTTCCTAGGTCATCCTCTTTGTAACTATATTCTAAAAATACTTAGTTTCTCACATTTACAATGTAACTTAAAGCTTGCTGTGTAAAGTATTGTTTTATTTTAAAATTTTGCTTAACATTTCATCATTTCTTTTCTGTCTTATGTTTTGGATAGATAATATGTACAATGGCACATGGTAGTAACAAAAAATAAATCTCATTTGTCTCGCTTTCTTCCAGTGTCTGAGTTCTCGTTTCTGGAGGCAATTATCATTATCAGATATTTATATCTCATTCCAGAGGTTTGGGTATATAAACCTGTTTTTTTTTTTCTTATAGAAGTAGTAGCATGATATTATTTTTACATCTTGCCTAAAAATAGTTACAAATACATATCTTAGGGTTCTATATTGGTTTGTATAATGCAGTCATGTCCTTTTTAGTGACTCTATAATATTCCATATTGTGGAAGCTCTTGAATTGGTTTAACCAGCCCATTTATTGAGTCCTTGAAGTTTAGTTTTTGTCCAGTCTTTTTCTGTTATAGACAATGCAAAAATTCACATCTCTGTGCATATGTCTTGCACACATATGAGTATACTTAGAGGTAGAATAAATTCCTATAAATAGAATTGACCTATGAAAGGGTATATTCAGTTTATATTTTGCTAATAGTATTAGTATATATTTGCTAATAGTATTAGTAATTTATCAGTATTAGGAATAGCAGCAGTGATTCACTCAGTGGCTTACTATTTTGATCACTATTTAGGCATTTTGCATGTTCTGTATCTTATTCATTCCTCATTACTTTGAAGGAGGTATTGTTACCATCTCTATTTTACACAGGAGCCAACAGGCTAGAAAGGTCAGGTAACACAGTAAGTGGCAGATCTTAGGTTCAGTTGTCACATGCGATAGGGTTCTGGATAGCTTATGGCTCTAAACAGCATTCTTGCTCCTCAAACTGGCTGGACTGTCAGTGAATGAGAAGAACACATGCTTCATATAGAAACAGAAGCACATGCTCATACCCATACTCTTTTCTTGGCTTCGATTTAGAACTAGCTAATAGACCCTTTTGAAGACCCCTGCAGGTAACTTCATAAGTTCTTTTCCTAGAAAACACCAGAAATACCAAAGAGACAGTTTTTAGGATGATAAAGCCATCTCCTTTTGGTTAGTCAAAACACGATGACTGGTACAGCCAACTTGAAAAATGAGAATTTGACCTCAGAATGAATAATCTGTCAATGTTTCTCATTCATTCATGGCCACTGAAAGCTACTGTCCCCTGAAAGATAAATAATGGCTTTGCCCTTTACTGGTAGGCCTGTTGGTCTAATCCCACCAGACCAAAGCTATTTTGAATCCACAAATGAATCATATGATCAGATTAGACCCTTTCCTCTGCCACTCATGGTGAAGGCTTTTATTTCCCCCCTTTATGCTGAGAAAGGACAAAACCATGACATTTTTGGAGTACTTAGTCACTTGAATCTGAGCTGACCTAACAGTGAAAAAAGCTGGTTCTGGATATAAGTGAACCTCAGGGCTTTCTCATACATTATCTACCTCTATGGTTGCCTTTTTAAAATTAGGACTAGAAAAGAGATATACAATTTACCATCTTAACCATTTTTAAGTGTGTACTTCATTAACATTGAATGCATTCACATTGTGAAAATACCTCCAATGTTCTCTTTTTCAATGGCAGACCCTGCAGAGTTGTCGACAGGTGCCCTCTCTACTTTCTTGCACCCATTTTTCCTCTACCCCCGGTCAATATTTTGTCCCCACCATTTCTTTACAGCGTCACCAGCATGCCACCAGTCATACAACCTTCTTTGGTTACTTACAGGCACATATCACAAACTGCAATTAACATGCATTTATTTGTTTTCTTGTTTATTACTTTTCCTCCCCATTAAATATCAGCTCATGAGTCCAGGCCCCTTGTCTGTTTTGTTCATCCTGAGGCCTGGTGCACATCATGGCCTTCATTTCATATTTGTGAAATAAAATAAGGCATTACATCACCTTTTTATTTTTATACACCTTGAAATCAATGTGGGGTTCCTCTTCTCTCTCAGCCCTTCTTCCTTTCATTCTACTTCTTCATCTCTACTCAAGTTTAGGTCCTTTCTTTTCTAATTCCTGTGGCTCAATGATTTATTAGAGGTCTGTGCTTACACAGATTATCACAAAGGATTGATCATGCACGTTACAGAAAAGACCCCAGGATTGCAGAAATTACTCCCAAATCCTCTCCTACTTGAGGAAGGAGGCCCGGGAGAATTGCCACTCTGTGACTTGATGAGGTAAACTCCGCACCAGCCTGGAGTACCAGGCTGAACCACCCCTGGCGGGTATGGGGTGTGGGTCAAATCATACTCAATGTGCTTTCCTCTCCTCTTTCCATTTTCTCCAAGGAAATGTATTTGTGTAAAATCTAGCTAAACATTATCACTTAGAAACTTCTGAGAAAAAAAAGGAGTCACAAATAAACAGTCTGAAGGGTGTGGGTGGATATAAAGGGACTGGATGGCTATTGTAAAGGAAACAATTACCCATCATTACAATTACAATAATATGACCAGGTCAGCTTTTATAAAGAGTCCTGCAATATAGATTCTCAGAGAGGCTAAAGTTTTATTAAAGCAATTTGAACCAGGTCTTCCGTCAACTCCCAAGTCTAGTACTTTTCCATGATCCAGACTGGTTGTCTGGCTTTCAGACTCAGGAGACTCTTCTTTGTTCGCTAGTGTAACACGGCTGTTTTTCTTGATGCCGTTTCCTTGAGTCTAGTGCAGATAGTATGGGGTCCTCTAGAGCAGGGGTCCCCAACCCCTGGGCTGCAGATTGCTACCAGAAAAATTGTCTTCCATGAAACTGGTCCTTGGTGCCAAAAAGGTTGGGGACAGCTGCTTTAGAGTCTTTGGCTGGGGGATTTTGTTTTCTGCCATACCCATGAGAAAGGCACGACTGCCAGCTGGACTGGATGGAAGTACCATGGCTTTGTGGCCCTGTCATGCATGGCAGGTCTGCAGACTATGAAGGGAAACATTGAAATGGCAGGCACTGGATAACAGTAGAACCAGGTAAAGAATGTCAAGTTCTGAAAGACAATATGGGAAACAAAGCTTCTATGTATTTCCACAGGCCCCTTTTAAATTGGGATTTTAAAATGTTTACTTTTAGAAACATGTATTAAAACAATCACATAGATGAGACTATCTTAATTGCCATTTTTAAGTTGCTTCAGCTTTCATGCAAACTCTTATGCTTTTCAAATATAGGCTATGGCAACTGAAAACTTGTAAATTCTTTTCTTGGCATTTACAGTCTTTTTTAATATGAAAAAAAGACGTTTAAAACCAAAAATATCTCAAGGTCCCAAGATCAGTGCAAGAAAGATAAGGCAAAGAGAAACACCATGGACAGGTTAAATGTTTCCACGTAGCTGTGATTCTCTTGATTGTAGATCTACCTTTAAGTTCCATAATGTCAAGGTATTTTTCATCTGTTGGTGATTCCACCAGAATCTCTGATGAAAGGATTTGTGAGGTCTCTTCAGTTTCAGACAGTCTCTGGGAACCTCTGACCTGGTATCAGCATCTGAAAACTAATGGTGCAATTCGATGCTTGTGGAGCTAAAAGAACACTCTGCCTTTGACTTGAGCAGGGCTTGCTCCATGATGAACAAGGAAGCTAATGAGCAAAGAGATGGCAGGTCATGGTCAGAGGTGCATGGAGGTGCAGGATGTGACAGAGTGAAGAGATCCATTTTGCTTATGACTTCTTTGCAGGTAGTTAGGTTGAATCTCTCCTATTTTTGGAAATGCCTTTTCCTCCCCCACTTTTGTAAAATGGAGCATGATTTTATACATTTGTGTCTTAGAAATGCAGTATAGGTAATAATGGCTTAGTTCAAGCCTATGAAGTTTCTTATTTGGACTCCTAAGCAGGCAGTACTTGCTGCTTCTTTTCTGATTTTGGTGGAAATGTGTAAGTATGAGTCTTTTTAACACAATGGTAAAGCTCGATAGATAGATAGATAGATAGATAGATAGATAGATAGATAGATAGATAGATGGTTTTCAAGTTCTTTGTAGTTAAGATCAGTAGCTCAATTTTCTGCTGATTACTCTAATTCCCTGGCTGTGTCTTCCACTGATGACACTTCAAGTGGCTTTCTTCTCCCTTTCTCAGCCTATAGAGTAAGAGGAGGCAATGTGTTCTTGATCTTTGTGCCTGAGTGCCATGCTAATTTTTATGCAAAGCTGGTGGATGAGAAATACCTAATTTAGCTGCCAAATTGCCTTGTGGTTATGATCACTTCAATCTTGGAAAATGTGCAGTTTTTCTGCTGTAATCCAGAAAGCACTGAGGTGAAGGGGTGTTTTTCTCTGTGTTCCACTGGCTGTAATCAGTCCCGGAACAGAATGTATCTGCTGCAGGCAGTTCTTCCTACTAGTTGCTGTGGAATCAGATGAAGGAGGCTACCTATATTTTCTATCAATAAGGGGCTCCCAATGCAGGATTATGAAGAAGACCTATTTCTTCTTTATAGGAATAAGGGTTAGGAAGATAGCATAAACAGAGACTATATGAAGCCACAGGAAAAACATTTAGCAAATTCAAGAGTTGAGTTTTTTTTTAAACTTATTTTTGTTCTGAAGAATTATTCTGTTATTATTATTATATTTATGTTTTGTAGAGACAGGGTCTTGCTGTGTTGCCTAGGCCGGTCTTGAACTCCTGGATTCAAGCCATCCTCCCACCTCGGCCTCCAAAAGTGCTGGCATTACAGGTGTGAGTCATTGTGCCTGGCCTTATTCTGTTATTTCACTTCATTTTGGGAGGCAGCATAGGAAAGTGGTGAATTGAAAGATTTTAAATGTAATCCAAACATTTATAGTGGTTCAAGGCTATTGATGTTAATGTCATTTTCAACAAAAGAACTAACTTGAAAATAGACATGTAAGTGAAAGAATTGTAATTTGATCTTCTGAGCTAGACGGCAAGTTGCATTTGATAGTTGAGGGTGACACATGTTTATCTATTCATGGTCTTAAAAATGAGAAGAAAAGCAGGTGGCTAGGCTTCTCAGGTAATTCAGGGAGTCCATCACTTAGAACTGACACAAGTCTTTCTCTCCCAGGGCTGACCATACCTACTATCTTTTTGGTTCTTTTGCCTTTCTTATTCTCACCATACTTATTCTCAGACCTCATAGGGATCTCCATCCCATACCTTTTCCTTTCTTCCTCCATATTATTAAGCAGTGAAGGTCTCATTGCTCATCATCTAAACCATGGTTGGCAAAGTTTTTGTGAAAGGAGAATAAATCTTGGGACCCCAAAATCACTAAGCCAAGGTAAAAGTTAAACTGGGAACTATGGCAGGCAAATCTGCCTTCCATTTTATTTCTAAATAAGATAGCTACAAAGATAAGAAGCTACATACCTCCCTGACAATTTGTCCCCAAGGAAATTCCTTGTGGGCCAAGGACAGACAGAAATCAAAGTCATTCCTCTGAGGCTCACCTGAGATAAATGCATATCTGATTGCTTCCTCTGCCCTACTGTTTAGGTAAAAATGCAGATTCACTGAGCCAGACTAAAGTGTGTATTCTGTGGAGGCTGATCAAGAACTTAAAAGAATGCAACCTTTTGTCTCTCTAGGTAGAGAGACATGACCTGGAAGGCCCCGCCTCAGGTTGTCCCAACTTACTGGACCAAACCAATGTACATCTTACACATATTTATTGATATCTCATGTCTCCCTAAAATGTATAATAGCAAGGTATACCCCGAGCACCTTGGGCACTGTCATCAGGACCTCCTAAGGCTGTGTCATGGGCACATCCTTAACCTTGGCAAAATTAACTTTCTAAATTGGTTGAGAATCGTCTCAGCTACCTTTTGTTTACATTTTCTAAAAGGACCAAACAGTAAATATTTTAAGCTTAGCAGGCCATGCAATCTCTATCACAGCTAAGCTGTACCACTGTAGTGCAAAAACAACCATAGAGAGTATGTAAACAAATGGGTGTGGCTGTGCTCCAGTAAAACTTTATTGATGGATGCTGACATTTGATTTTCATATAACTTTTGTGCATCATGAAATCTTCATTTGAATTTTGTACCTTTTAAAAGGCAAAAGCCATCTCCCATATTTTGTTTATGAAAACATGGGTGGTGGGCCTGACTCAGCCTGGGAACTGTGGTTTACTGACACATTCTCTTCTCAACATCCTTAACTTCTTTACCTCATTTTGTTATTCTCAGTGACCTAGCAAAACCTCAACACGAAATTGGTACAAATTGCATGCTTTCTTTTCTCCTCTCCTTTGTATCTTCAGTCTCTTACTCAAGCCTGTCAGCTAATGGGCTCCATGTTTTCAACCTCACCTCCTCACCAATCTCATTTCTGACTAAATGATCTTTCTAATTTGCTAATTTGATGTTGTCTTATATCCTGCTGAAAGTCTTTCAGTCTGTCTTGTTCCTTTGTGATCTTGATATTGTATACCCACCTAGTTTCACCAGGTCTCTGTTGCTGCCCTGCCACTGTTGTGGGTCTTTGTCCAGCCAAACTGAAACCCTCTGAGTTTCATGACACACAGATGTACCATTTGCTCTATGCCTTTGAGTCTGCTACATGATCTTTCCTGACTTCTATTCCCCTTTTTGTCATCTGGCTAATTCCTATCTGTCCTTGAAAATCATCTGTCACTATGTCCCTCTTGCAAGGGGCTTCTTCAGCCTTCCCCTGGCCCATTACAGCCTGCTTTAAGTGTCTTGTTAAAGGATCACACATGCAGTCAGAGGCTCTCCTTATGTCTAAGCTCAGAGACCTAGGCACAGTCCCAATACACATCATGGCTCACTGCAAACTCTGTCTCCCAGGTTCATGCCATTCTCCTGCCTCAACCTCCCGAGTAGCTGGGACTACAGGCACCTGCCACCACACCCGGCTATTTTTTTTGTATTTTTAGTAGAGATGGGGTTTCACCCTGTTAGCCAGGATGGTCTCAATCTCCTGACCTTGTGAGAAACCCAATCTCTACTAAAAATACAAAATTATCTGGGCATGGTGGTACATGCCTGTAATCTCAGCTATTTGGGAGGCTGAGGCAGGATAATTGCTTGAATCCAGGAGGTGGAGGTTGCAGTGAGCCGAGATTGTGCCACTGCACTCTAGCCTTGGTGACAAGGGCGAAACTCCATCTCAAGGAAAAAAAAAAAAAAAAAAAAAAGGAAAGAAAAAGGAGAAACAAGGTTCTGAAGGCAATTGGAGAAAGTGGGATAAAGATATAAATAAATGGTTGAATTAGGATGGAGAAAGGCACTTTTTCCTTTGTAGAGGGAAGGGAAGGGTAAGTGAAGTTCTAGAGTTATTTTAAGGTAGAGAGAGTGAGAAGCTGAGGCAGCATATTCCTTTTCCAGAGAGTGAAGGAGGCAAAGGATATGTGGAAGCCTAAGGCTACAAAAGATGCTTAGGAATAGTTCATGTGGGGAATGGGACAGAGCTTAACTAAAGTTGAAATGATTGATTATTAAACATGATTATGGGAGTGGGGCCAGGGAGCCGGGGAGTCATTCCCCCTGTGCAAAGATACTTTTAAGAGCAAGTGGATGATTGCAGTTGTTATTTCTAAGTGCTTGAGATTTGTGAAGTCAATGAAGGTATAAATTAAAGACATGATTCTACCTGTGGTTGTTTGGAATGGGAATGAGATCATTGGAACTGAAGATCATGAAGGGAGAGCTTGCTCTGGGATTTCCCCAGTTCAGTTGTGGTCTACAGACTCCAGGTTGAAGGGGAAAAATTATGAAGGAACAACTAGTGCTGTCTAACAGTAGATAGACACTGTTCTTGTCATGTCCTTGTTCAGTAGGTAGAACAAGTGTTCATAGAGCTGGAGGGTGCTCTCAACCACTGATTATAATTTAAACAAAAACCAAATAATCATCTTTAAGGGTATACATGTATCATTCATGTATTTGCTACTTTTGAGATAGAAGCTACAGATTGTCATTACATTTGTTTTGCCCCAAGTTTTATAAATAGTTTACTTACACAATTCCCATACATTCTAAAGCTTTATTCCATCACATTCAATATCACATGGATTCAGATACTCTGCAGGCTGACTTATACCTCTCAGACCTAACTACAAACTCAAAAATATTTGCATCGCCTGCTTATCTTGTATGGTGGATGATAAGTTGATTCTCAGAATCAGCACTGTAAGACAGAAAGGAATCAGTATTCAGACAGCATGCCATTATGAGGCAACATACTGAGTAGACTCATATGTCACGTGCCCCTAATTGTAAATCCTAATTCCACTTTTTTATTTTTGTTTTTAAAATAGCACAACCTTGTGATCTTGGACAAGTTACCCTTTAAACTTCAGTTTTTTCATCTGTAAAAGAGGGACAAAAATAGCATCTATTTGATGGGGTTGTTGTGAGGATTAAGTGAGGTAGGTTCACAATAAGGCACTTATAGCTCAGGGCAAATGCTCCGTGAATTTGAGCTATTGAGCGCACTAAAAAGAACAGGGTCAAGTGCATCACAGGCATCAAGCCAATGACATGGAGACAAGGAATTTATAAAGGAGATTTGGTTAAGTGAATCTCAAGCAGAGCAAGGTGATGTGGCTGAATGACCAAATAAGAGTTGGGATTTTCTTGTTATGAAAATGGCGTCTCTCAGGTTTTTCCAGTAACTATGACTAGATTTTTTAAAAGTGGATAATTCATTTAAATTTATCTAATTACTAAAACAGCAAAGCTCTGTATAAACTCATAAAGGCATCTCAATGTTTTAATGAATATACTTTCACAATGCAATATAAGAAAAATCCTTGCAGATGGTCAAAACACAGTATCACTTTTAATAGGAAATCCCCCAGGTGGCAATAACCGGTAGTTTTAGGTGTAGTGTTAAACTGTTTTCCTTTGGTCAAGGTTCAGCCTTTGGATGGATAGTTAGTAATAGAGATTTTTAGTCCCTCGATGATGAAAACATTATAATATGCAAATTTTTTACCCTCTCGTTGGCATTGTCATTAAAAAAATATGGTGACAGTTTATACTTTCCGAGTTGCTGAGCAGTGGCGACCTGGAGGACCAAACTTGGTAGTACAGCAGATACTGTTGTGTGCCTGCTCCAAAGATATTCACCTTTCCCCCATAGTAGAACCTCAATTGTGTTCAAGGACGTATGGTGTTTTCTGACCTCAACCAATTCTCCAGACACCAACTGGGTGTCTAACAATTCAATTCAGTTCCGACACTAACTACCTAGAGTTAGTGCAGATCCCACAGGTTAAAGATCCAGACCCGTAAGACTGTCATTGCTTCAGACACCAGTCATAAATGGAGTACCAAGGCCACCTACCCTACTTCTCATCTGACTATAAATTTGGGAGTTCACACAGTCTCCTTCTTGGGTTTAATAATTGGCTAGAACAACTCACAGAACACGGGACAGTGGTTTACTTACGATTATCGGTTTATTATAAATGATGCAGCTCAGCTATAGCCAAATGGAAGAGATGCATAGGGCAAGGTATGTAGGGAGGGGCACAGAGCTTCCATGCCCTTTCCAGGTGCACTGTCCTCCCATCACCTTGATGTGTTCACTGACCCAAAAGTTCCCTTAGTCTCATTATTTCAGATATTTTATTGAAACTTTATTACGTCAGCATGATTAAGTCATTGGCCATTGGTGATTGAACTCAATTTCCAGCCCCTGTTCTCTCCCAGAGGTTGGTGGGTAGGGCTGATAGTTCTAATCCTCTAATCACATGATTGGTTTTCTGGTGACCAGCTCCCAGACTGCCGTTATCTAGGAGTCTCCACCAAGAGTCACCTCATTAGCATCAACTCACATGTGGTCAAAAGGGGCTCTTATCACTCAGGAAATTTCAAGAAGTTTAGGAGTTCTGTGCCAGGAAATAAGGACAAGACCAAATATATATTTTTTATTATACCACAAGGGGTCACTGAAGAAGTAGTCCCAAGCCCCTCCCAAGGGAAGTTCCTGATTGGTTTAAGCCCATCTAGATATTGGTCCTTATACGAGCTTGCTTTATTCGTAGGCATGGCCAATGAGACATGAAACAAGGTTGACTTCTGGGAGTTTCTTCAATTTAAGAAGCCCATCTAAAAATAGTCCCTCTTGACCTGCTAGATGTTGTTGTTTTGCATATCTAGATGTACATGTGCCACATTGTGAGAATGAGAGAAATTAAGCCATGAGAGGATACACAAAGAATAGTAAAGTAGAAATCTGAAAGAACCTGGGCTCTTGATTATTGGGTCATCGCTGTTAGTTGTCTGAATTCCAAGCTAAGGAATTTGCCTTTATGGTGTAAATAACTTATTTTGAAAACACATTTTATTTTGTATATTTGAGGTTTACAATATGGTGTGATGGAATACATATAGATGGTAAAATGTTTACTATAGTGAAGTAGATTAATATATCTATCATCTCACATAGTTACTTTTTTGTGTGACAAGAACAGCTAAAATCTACTTAGTTAACAAAATCCCCTAATGCAATACAATTTGTTAACTCTAGTGCTCATGCTGTGCATTAGATATTGACTTACCTTATGTATTATCTTATATATCTGCTACTTTGTATCCTTTGACCTACATCTCCCCATTTCTCCCATGCCCCACCTTAGATTGTGAAAAAATATTTACAAACCGCATATTTGATAAGGGGTTAATATCCAAACTTTATAAAGGATTTTAAAATCAATAGCAGAAAAACAAATAACATGATTAAAAAATGGGCAAAGGACCTGAATAGATATTTCTCCAAAGAAGACATAAAAATGGCCAACATATATGAAAAGGTCTGATAGGTAATTTAGAGTCGACAAATATTTATAACCTGGAATGGTCCAATAAGCTTTTTGTTGTTGTTGTTGTTAATAACTCCATTATGGAGAATGATTGCAGTTGGGGACATTAGAGGCAAGAAGGTCATTGTAATTGTTGAGGTTTCAGATGATGATGGTTGCACTAAAGAAGTGGATGTGGATTTGCTGAGGACATGCTGAATTAGAGGCACCACTGGAGTGTGGAATCGACAGTATGTGGCGACCACTGAATTGGGATCTGACAGACCTGTGTTTATATCTTGGCCGTGACATTTAATGCTTTGGCAAGTTACTTAACTTTTCTAAGCCTTAGTTATACTCTTTGTAGAATAGCAATAATATAAACCAATGTGGGCAATTGTTATGAAAATAAAATGAGAAAATGGACATGAAGCCCTTAGCTTTTTTGTGCTTAATACAGAGTTAGTACTCAATAGATGGTAATTTTAAAAAGAGGGATTGTGGAATCAGAGCATGCTGGTGGTTAGATGTTAATGGCCTTGAGCTACTACTTCTGGAAGATTGTGTTTATATGTATTTGATACTTACTGAGAGGAAATTTCATCGTATTGTGGGTAGGAAGTGATCATTCTTTTAAAAAGAGTGCAGATGAACATGTACACTTTACTGCAACATGCCTCTGATAGCAGTGTGACCAATGACAGATAACCTCAGAGTTTCAATTTGTTTACCTATAAAGGGATTCAAGTTATGTAGTCAGCACATGTTTATTGAATGGCAATATGTGCCAGGCACTGTGCTAGGCTTTAGGGATAAAATGGTGAGCAAACCAGATGTGATCTCTCCCTTCATGAAATTCATATCTAGTAGGGGAAATGAGCACAATCACATAGTCATAAAAGTGCAATAAGTGCTGATAAGTGGAAAATTACCAGCATGAATGCCCTGAAGGGAAGGTAGCACAGATGTTATTAAAGTATGTCAAAGAAGGATCCAGATCTGGCCTAAGAGACCCACGAGAGTTTCTAAAGAAAGAGATTTTAACTGCGGTGTACTGTGAGCCTGGTCTCGATGACTTGTATCGTCTGTTCCAGTTATGACATGTTCAATTCAACACACATGACAGAATTATGGCATCCTCTGAAGTTATGCTGAACTCTGTTATCTTAACCAAACCCTACACTACATTGCCCTACCTCACTCCTTTCCTTCCTATGGGGCTACTTGAAATAACCATCTATAGTTGTACCATATCCCACGGCTTAGTCATTCTTCAGTCCACTGTTTTCTCTCTTCCTTTCAGTGTAAGTAGCCATCCCCAGTATAACCAAAGATCTTAGAGTTGATAAATAGACTGCTTTTTGGTCTTTATCTTAACATTTGGGCAGCTTTTGATGGGGCCTACCTCCTTGAAGCCCCCTTCTCCTCTTGGCTTCTGGGGTAGCATACTTCCTTTCTACACCACTAGCTGCTCCTCCCCAAGCTTCCTCAAAGCCTTGTCTTCCTCTGTGCACCTTTTGAATAGTGCTAGTCTGAGGTCCTAGTCTTTGGGCTTCCTCTCTACACACATATACTGGCTAATCTCATCCATTCCAAGGACACGATTACTGATTCTGAACTGATAGCTCCAAATCTGTACTTTTTGTCCCTATCTTTCTCTATCTGAGGTACAGACTCGTATCTTCTACAGCCCTCTGGTCATTTCTCCATGGGACCTCTGCAGACAAACTCAATTTATTCAAAGATGAACTTATTCTATCTCTCAGTGAAGCTCTTCTGTCTGTGGAGTGACACTTCATCTAACACCACTAAAGTCAGAAATGCAAACAACTGACCATTTCCTTAAATTTATCGTATTTCTCATTTGGGGACTTTGCACTTGCTGATAACTTTAGTTAGAGCAGTTTTCCCCTCCACAGCCCTTTCTACTTATCTTCAATACTTGTTCTGGTGTCATCTTTGAAGCCACTGAAAGTTCCATTTTGGGGTAGATGCCTGTAGTAAGCAGATTTCTAATACAGCTCCCAAGATTTCTATCCTCTGGTTTACATGCTTCACACTTCATATTATCCCCTCTCTTCAAGTGTGGGTGAATGTGATGGGATATTACCCATATGGCTAGGTCACATTACACAGAAAAGATGAAGAGGTTTCACAGATGAAATTAAGTTGACTTTGAATTAATCAAAAGGGAGATTATCCTAGGTGGGCCTGACTTGATCAGGTGAGCCCTTAAAAGAGGGTCTAGAATTCAGATAGATTCTCCTGCTAGCTTTAAGAAGTGAGCTGCCATATTTTGAGGTCTGAATAGGGCCATGTGGCAGGGATCTCTGAGGGCCTCTAGGAGCTAAGAATGGTTCTAGATTGACAGTCAGCAAGAAAAGGGTAACCACAAGGAAGTTAAGTCTGCTAACATCCATATGAGCTTGGAAGAGGACCCGAGCTCCAGGAAAGAATATAGCCAGGCTAACACATAGAAGAAGCCTTGTGTGACCTGGAGCACAGGCCCTATGTGAGCCGTGCTTGGACTCCTGACCCATGGAAACGATGAGATAGTAAAGCATATGTTGTCTTAAGCTGCAAGTTTGTGGTAATTTGTTACACAGCCGTGGAATACTAATCCAGTGTCCCTCTTGGGAGTTCCTTCAACTCTGTTGATCTCCGTCATATCCCTGACCCCACTGACTTGAGAATATGCTGACTTCCCTGTTCTCTGCCCCAGACTCTGAGCTCATTGAGTACAGGGGAAATTTCTTTTTTTTTTATATCCAGTCCCTGGCAGTGTTTTATACAACACTGGTACAGGAAAATTGTTTGCGGAATGAATGAATAAAAGGGCTTATGAGGAAACAAACACATATATGGTTGGAAGAGATAAGTCTGCGTTTTCCATGGAAATTCTTTGGAAAAAAAAAAAAAAAGATTCTAAAATGGTGTTTCTCAGGTTTCCTGCCAGTAAGAAATGAATGTTTTCTGTGGTTATGTACATGGTATTCTCTACCTCCAAGCTTTAATTAAGATAGAAGTTTTGAACTGCATAAAAGTTTAAAAGCCCCCCCAAAGCTAGGTTCTGCAATAGTAGTGTGCTAGCCAGTACTAAGAGGGTGAGGAAAATGAATTCGTGTCTGAAGCATCTTGGCTTATGCCAGGAACTAATAGAGGCAATGGAGAAAACTGGGCTCAGTAGTCATTTTATGGTTCGGATGACATGCTGTTTTCTTTCCAATAAATTCTACCACCTAATGAGTTGTTTGTGTGTAAATGTTCAAGTACTGCCCTGCTTTAAAATTACTTGTCATGAAACATAGGCCCTGAAATTGGCTTGGATAGATTTCCCTAGTGGGGAGAATTGGAGAGAGGACAGACTAGAGGTTACAATGGGCCCTGCCATTGTATTTTAGCTGAGAGTTCTAAAACATGAAGCAACATGTGTGTGCTTTGATGTATGAGGCACAGTAGCGAGTGCTGTAAGTCTAGCTCAAAGTCAGTGCCCCTGGGGAAGAAGAGGCATTGCCCGGGTTGGAATTTGAATGGGTTCCTTTACAAATAACAGTCTTCCATTTTAATGATATGGGATTTTATATTTTTACCATTATAAAATGATATGTATGTATTTACTATAAAATAGGTAATAAAAAGTAAAAAACAGGGAGAAAATATACCTATAATTTCACTAAACAAAGACAATCATAATCACTGATGGCACTTTGATATATTTCCTTGCAATCCTTTGTCTTTAACTTCTTTAGAAATGCATATTTGTGATCATATTCACTCTGTAATTTCATTTGCTGCTTTTATCTATTTTATGTAATGACTATTATAAACTCAACATTTTAATGATAATTTGTTTTATGAAGATAATTTTAAGTTAAGAAAAAAATTACTAGTTAATCTAAGATCTTTACCACAGCATTGTAATAGAAACATCATTGGAAACAAAATTAGTATACAAAATAGAGGAAGAGCTATGTAAAACACAGGAAATTCATAACATGGAATATATTTCATTACCATTATTTCCTTAGGATAAATTACTAAAAGTGAAATTACTGGGTAAAAGGAAATGAATATTTTCAAAGACGTTGGTAAATATGTTTACAAAATTTAATTTTCATTTATTTTGTTATTTAGTTTTAAGTAATAGTCATAAAATGCACAGATCATGTGCACAGTATCATAAACCGAATGTAGTTAGTATGGCCACCACTACCTTCTAGTTACCAGTACCCCTTTGAGCTCTTAACTTGTGTTGAGAATTTTCATTTATTTTCTTTTTGTAGTTTCCTTGTCACTCCTAAAATTTGTCATCTTCTCACTTCTTTGCTTGAACATACTCATCATAGTTACAATATATGGATCACATGTGGACCTGTTACTATTCTATTCCATTGTATTTTTGTTTGTTCTATTCCATTGTCATTTTTCTTTTGTTTTACAACTAATTTTGTGTATTTAAGGTCTATTTTACTTTTATGTGAGTGCTGGACATTGTGTTGAAAAATTATGGAAATAGTTTAAGGTCATGGATGGTATTTTCCCCCAGAAAAGATTCACCTTTGCTTTTGGCAGGATGCTGGGTGTGGGAGTGTTACCTGAATCCAACCAGGAAATCAACTATTTTGAACCTGTGAAGTCTTTTTGAAATAGACTCTTGGTGAGTTTATTTCTACTTCATCCTTTTTCCTTGGTTGAGTTCCTTCTGTGTCATGACAAAAGGCTAGAATATTTGCTTTTGGAATTCTTCTTCTTTGAGACCCTAAACTTCTATTTTTATCTCCCTGTCTTTCTCTGTGAGATTTACAAAAACCTTGTTCATTTCTCAAACTCTCAGCTGTTGCTTTTGAATTGACAAATGTCTTGGGAAGGAATAAAGCACCAAATATTAGATTCATTTATCTGAGGTTCTCCCCACTCCAAGATACGAACTCACAAGTCCTCACTGCCTTTGTAGCTATAAGGCACCTTTGAATTTGTCCATGTCTCCTGCTTGTCAATGAGAGAGTTGGCCTAAACAAGTCGAAACCCCTTGACAGAAACAGAACTCTTTTTATTTTATTTTAAGCACAAAGAGAAGGACCAAAAGCAGCAAAACAGGGAGCTTACCTGTGGGCATGTATGGAAGTGGAAGCATTCATTGATGGGAATGTCATCTAATATGGCCAATTCTTCTAATGTTCTTAACACTTGGACCTCAGTTTCCCTATCTTAAAATTTAAAAATTATTTACCTGTTCTACTTTCTGCTGGGTTTGTGAAAGGATCAAATGAGATAACATGTGTGAAAGCACTGTAAATTTTAGAGTGACACTCAAATGTAAAAATGTACTATTGATCTGTGCTTCCCAAAAGTCCCAGGTTTCCTAGCCTGTCTATGAAAAATGACAGCCAAAATGGCAATCATGCTTACACACAGGGACTTCCTCTGACAGGCAAAGCTTACTTGATCACATAACTGTCATGAGTTTTGAGAAAAGCATGGCCTTTTATTTTCTTATCTATAAACATATCTTGTTATTGCTTGCATTTTATTCTCCAAAAGTAAATTTTAACCCTGCTATTGTTATTATACAGTTTGCTACATTATACCTGCTGAGTGATTCCTTACTCAATTCAGTTTAAATGGAATGAAAGCCAAAATATTTTCCTTTTTTATTCATAAAATATTCACCTTAAAATTAAACTTAAGCAAGCATCAATGAGCAATGTGCTCTGAGTGCTGAGAGGAAGACAGCAGATTCAAAACTATAGCTCATGATAGACATTTCAACTGTACTTGGAATACTTAGGACCTAATTAAAAAAACTGGCTATTGGTAGTTATCAATGAGATGGCTTCTTTTGTAAAATTGTCAGCAGTGAAAATGCTACTTTCTTTGATATCCTTGATTTATTTGCTCACTCGTTGTTCCAGATTAAAGGAAAAATATTATTCAGTTCACTATCACTGTCATTAGCTACCACTATTTATGATATACTCTCTTCATACAGGGTACTTTGGTGTTGGGGCTTAAAGAATAAAAAAGATTCATTATCTGTCCTCAAAGGGCTTCAATATAGTTGAAGAGATAGGATATGTCCATAAATAAATATAAACGATACATAAGGCATTAAGGACTAAATATTTGGTACAAGAGTGTGTTTGGTTGGCGGTTAAAGAAATCTGAAACCGGGGAGATCTGGGAAAGAGTCATAGAGGAGGTATGGTTTGAGCTGGGTTTTGAAGATGTTAGAAATTAGTTAAGTGGAAATTATGAAGGAGGGGGTTCCAGGCTAGAAGAGCATGAGCAAAACTCTAGAGACGCAGATCCACAGGGTGCAATATAAGCTCCACAAAACAAAAACACTAGAAGATAAGCTCCAAGTGAGCAAGGCCTTGGTTTTATTCATTGCCTTATCCCCCCATCCAGGTCAGATCCTGGCACACAGGATATACTCAGTAAATATTGTCTGATTGCATGAGAGATCAGAGATCAAGGCGTTTACCCATTGGTGTGGTATGGAATTCTTTGCAGGCAGAAATTCTCAAGGACAGAACAGAAAGTTGAATGTCTGGAGAATTGGATTCCTATCTGAGAGCCGCAGGCAGGTTTCCTGAAGGATCTTTTCCGCTGTCCTTCACAGCACATCAGTAGTTGTTTCTCAGGTTGGAGTCGTTTGCATTATGCATGTGGAGAAGGCGGGCGGGTGGGGGGAATCGCTCAATAAGCGATACTTCCTACTGCATAGGAAGCTTTCTGAAGGGAATTCCTCCCATCTCCACTCTTTCTGAGTTTTTGTGGCTATCATTTTGTATTGGGAATAGAGATTTTGTGCGTGAGCTTTAGTGGGAACTAAAGTTTATAAATGAAACTCAGCTCAGTTAATGAAAGACCTTTCTTGAGTGTTTGACAAGTTGGAATTTGGAGAGAGCAGACTGCTAAGTCTGAAGCCCTCAAACTGATGGTTTGAATCTTTGAAAAACCAGTAGTGACTGAAATAGCTGACACGAATTCATTGATAACATGTCATGCTAACCTCACATCCTTTTGGGATGTGGTCACCAGACTGATACAGGCAATACTCATCAGTGCTTACTTTAATCTAATTTTCTGCTGAACAGTTTGTGAATGTAAAGGGAGAAAGTATCTTGGGCATTGGTTTTACTCTGAACTGAACCTGGCATGGAGTTGCTCACTGGGAGTAACCTAACAGATTGGGTGATAACAATAATGCTATTAAAGCTCACTTTTAGAGCCTAACGTCTAGGCAATAATGACAAGCTTTAGGGATAACAACAACAACAAAAAACCCAGAAAAGCCAAACTCTCCAAACCCATAAGGTAGCTTAATGTTAGCTAGGCTTTTAACAAAATTCTTTTCATTTCTAAGTTGCAGAGAGAAGATAATGAAGTTGAATAAAGTCATAAGCAGTTGAAACACTGTGCTGTACTGTAAGAATGTTGATTGGTGACCAGGCTAGTCTATAACATGCCTTGGGATTCTGTCTTTGTGTCCTGTCCTGCTCTCCATGATATTCTATCAGTGATGTCAATAAAGATAAACTAGCATGTTATATTTTTAATAAGTCTGCAGCAAAGGGTTACATGTGGGAAGAGGCTTATAATTTAATAATATGTGATCCCTCTTTAGATTTAATTTTGTTGCTATAAAAATAAGTTGGAACTGTATATCTATAAAACCCAAATGTAGTGGCTCAGATGTTCTGGGGTAGTTACCATGTTCCCTACCTTTCTCAGAGAAATGTCATTGCAAACAATTTGTGCCATGTGTCCCTTCTACCTGGACTCCACAGATTGGTGCCTTACTCAAGGGGCAACTGGATGACTCTTGGGAGAAATTTGCCCAGTGAGGGCGCTAATAGTAGACAATGACTAGGAAACTCAAAATGAGTCTTATTCTTAGAATATTCACCTGATAATTAAACGGAAGCAAGCATCAATGAGCAGTATACGAGCACAATCGGGGCGGAGCAAGATGGCTGAATAGGAACAGCTCCAGTCTCCAACTCCCAGTGCGAGCGACACAGAAGACCGGTGATTTCTGCATTTTCAACTGAGGTACTGGGGACATCTCACTAGGGAGTGCCGGACAATCGGTGCTGGTCAGCTGCTGCAGCCTGACCAGCGAGAGCTGAAGCAGGGCGAGGCATCGCCTCACCTGGGAAGTGCAAGGGGGAAGGGAATCCCTTTTCCTAGCCAGGGGAACTGAGACACACAACACCTGGAAAATCGGGTAACTCCCACCCCAATACCGCGCTTTAAGCAACGGGCACACCAGAAGAATATATCCCTCACCTGGCCGGGAGGGTCCCACGCCCACGGAGCCTCCCTCATTGTTAACACAGCAGTCTGCGG
>NW_016804690.1:2213752-2219472 GCF_001698545.2 Rhinopithecus bieti
AAAAAAAATTAAAAAATTAAAAAAAAAAAAAAAAAAAAAAAAAAAAAAAACAACTTCAGTTTAGACAACTACAACAAAAAAATGTAAGGTCCAAAGCCATATAAGGCTAAAGAAATACTTCAAGTAATAAGACTAATGCATGGACAAAAATCAGTCATATGCTAGAAGGCAATGAAAAGACAGCCTCGGCCGGGCGCGGTGGCTCAAGCCTGTAATCCCAGCACTTTGGGAGGCCGAGACGGGCGGATCACGAGGTCAGGAGATCGAGACCATCCTGGCTAACATGGTGAAACCCCGTCTCTACTAAAATACAAAAAACTAGCCGGGCGACGTGGCGGGCGCCTGTAGTCCCAGCTACTTGGGAGGCTGAGGCAGGAGAATGGCGTGAACCCGGGAGGCGGAGTTTGCAGTGTGCTGAGATCGGGCCACTGCACTCCAGCCTGGGCGGCAGAGCGAGACTCTGTCTCAAAAAAAAAAAAAAAAAAAAGAAAAGACAGCCTCGCCGGACGGATCACGAGGTCAGGAGATCGAGATCATCCTGTTCAATATGGTAAAACCCCGTCTCTACTAAAAATACAAAAATTAGCTGGGTGTGGTGGTGGGCGCCTGTAGTCTGAGCTACTTGGGAGGCTAAGGCAGGAGACTTGCTTGAATCAGGGAGTCAGAGGTTGCAGTGAGCCAAGATTGTGCCACTGCACTCCAGCCTGGGCAACAGAGTGAGACTCCATCTCAAAAAAAAAGAAAGAAAGAAAGAAAGAGAGGCCTTGAAGAGCTATCTGGTCACCCATGTTCATAGTAGCATCAGTCAATAGCTATACAGTAGAGGTGTTCATCAACAAACACATAAGCAAAATGTGGCCTATCCATACAATGAAATAGTATTCAGCCTTAACAAGGAAGAAAATTCTGACCTATGTGTGCTACATGGATAAACCTTAAGAACATTATGCGAAATGAAATGAACCAGTCACAAAAAGACAAACACTATGATACGACGTGTGAGGGATCTAGAACAGTCAGTTTTACAGAGACAAACAATGGGATGGTGGTTTTTAGAGGGCAGGGGAGGGGAACAACGTTTTTGTTTAATGAGTATAGAATTTCAGCTTTGTAAGATGAAGAGTTCTGGAGATGGATGGTGGTTATGGTTTCATAACACAGATGTACTTAATATCACTGAACTGTACATTTAAAAACTGTTAAGATAATAAATTTTATGTTATGTATATTTTACCACAAAAAAAGAATATATATCTTTATGTAAGAATATATTTCTGTGTACATTAATAATAGTCAATAAATTAATAATTTTAACAGGTTGACTTCCCCTAAACAATTAACCTCATTTATAAACCTAATTAATTTGTAGCTCTTACACATCTTTGTGTAAATTAAATGCAAGTTTTCTGATTCTCTTAAACACATCAAATGCTTCAAAGAGAAAACTCCCATACCCAGCAAACAACTCCTTCTAACTTTGGAGAAGCTTCTGTAAATTAAATAACATGTTAATGAATATCTTAAATCAAGTTTAAGTAAATGTTCACACTGTTTACAAGTGAACTTTCTTATGCCTTTTACATGAAAAGCACAGATAACTTCAATTTAAAATTATACGTTGTTTCAATAAGAAAAAATAATACCTATAATTACAAAACATTTAAAATTTGACAAAAGTATTAATAACAAATTTTTTATATATTTTATCATTGGCTTATTTTTATACATTTCTGTGGCTTTAAAATCATATTTCTGACTAAAAAGAGCAGATTAAATGTATCATGTGGGCTAAGGTAATGAAGGTAAAAGCTGGGATCATGAGTTGGATACTAGTCTTTAGAGATGTGAGTGGGATACTTATTTTCTGCATAATTCAACTCAGTCACAGAAGAACCCATGGAATCCTCTCTTTTGATTGGAGACTTTTTGTGAAGTGAATGAAGAATACTTAAGTTTGTGCTGTGGGTGTTGCTATGAACTGAGTGTTTATGTCACTCCAATTTAGACGTAGAAATCCTAACCCTCAATGGGCTAGTATTTGGAGGTGGGGCCTTCAGGAGACGATTAGGACTGGGGGTGGAGCCTCCATGAATGAGAGTTGTGCCCATATAAAAGAGGCCCCAGAGAGTTCCCTCACCCTTTTCACCATTTAATGATACAGTGAGAAGGAACCATCTGTGAAACAGAAAGGGGACCCTTACCAGGCACCAAATCTGTTAACACCTTGATCTTGGACTTCCCAGACTCCAGAACTGTGAGCAATAAACTTCTATTGTTTATAAGTCACCCAGTCTATGGCATTTTGTTATAGCAGCCCAAATGGACTAAGATGGATGTCTTTCAAGTTTTACCTTTATCCAATTTTTATCCTCTCTTTCAACATTTTGTTGCCTGTTTTGGATAGGAAAAAAATTATTGAACTCTTCCCACTCCTAATTGGGTGGTCTGTAATCTTGTAAAGTTGTACATTTTCTAGTTTGATTGGATTTCTGCATTCTTTAAAAAAAAATTTCTTGCATGGCTTTTAGCCACAATTCCGTAGTCATTTATTGAGATCTAGGAGATTAATCTGCTTAAAATGGGGGGTAGGTAAGAGCAAAAGTCAGGTCTCCTTCTTACAGAAAAGGAAGCATAAGGCATTCTAGAGAACAGTTTTCAACCACTCTGGGCCAATAAAATAAAAGTTCAGCCTGCAAGAGGAAAGCTGTCACACTGTGCCCCTTAATTCCCCAAGCTGAAGCCTTGGTCTTACTGATTGCATGTGCCATCAAGAACAGGGCCCCGGTGAGCCACAGCATAAAGAGACCGTGAGTATTGCCGTCTCTTTAAATTTCTGAGTAACAAGTAGATCTGGCAACATAGAATTGCAGACTACGGAAGAGGGATAAATAATGCAGATTCATTTGGCGGCAGCAGTTAACTGACTGTATTGTCAAAAGTTATGAATAATCCATTTGCTCACTTGGTGGACTGACTTTTTCCTGCCTGAAGACCAGGAAGAAGGGAAAACCATAGTTTCCTATTGAGTGGGATGATTCGCTAGAGGAAGGAAACTCATAGGCGATAGTTCAATACCTAATCAGGGGGACTGAAAGGCAGTGATTTAATCAATCATCCTGAAGTTCCTTAGGAGAAGTCTGTGCAGGCTCATCTGAATGCGGGCTCCGGAACTCACTCCCCATCCTCCGGGAGGATGTGCATTTCCGCTGCCATGTAGCAGACCCTAAAATGGGCATCAGCACCCACTGGATTTCCGGCAGAGGCTCAGTCAGGATGTCACATGCTGTAGAACAGCTGCAGAGGATGACAGTGGCAGCAGCTGACTGTGAGTGCAGACAAGGGCTAAGATACTGGCTATAGAGAGATTTTCATTACCAAGAGAGCCTTCTCTTGGACAAATTATGTAACCTAGAGTCAGTCTATCACAGTCAAGCTGCTCATCTGAGATTTCAGACCCATGAGGCTAGTTATCTTATGTCCATGGCCAAGTCCAAGAAAGAGCCTATAACATCAAAGAGATTTTGAATATCAATTTTTCAAATTGATTATTTGAATATCAGTTACTCTCAGTAATATGAGATTATTCCTGCCATGAGTCTTAAGACTCATCTTTTTCTTATCATTCCCAACTGCCTAACCCAGGTCCATATCATTTTATACTTGAGTTACGACAGTACTTCCCTGTGTCTGCTCCCTGCTATAGTCCATCTTGAGTCCCCTGTCAAGTTAATTTTTAGAAAACTCCACCTTTTGTCATATCACTACTCTGCTCTGGACCTTTTTTTTTCTTTTTTTGAGATGAAGTTTCACTCTTGTCACCCAGGCTGGAGTGCAGTGGCATGACCTCAGCTGCAACCTCTGTCTCCTGGGTTCAAATGATTCTCCTGCCTCAGCCTCCCAAGTAGCTGAGACTACAGGTGTGTGCCACTACACCCAGCTAATTTTTGTATTTTTAGTAGAGACAGGGTTTCACCATGTTGACCAGGATAGTCTCTATCTCTTGACCTTGTGATCTGCCCACCTTGGCCTCCCCAAGTGCTGGGATTACAGGCGTGTGCCACCACACCCACCCTCTGCTCTGGATCTTGTAGTGGCTTTCTGTTATTTAGTTATCTACTAAATAACAGTAGTTTGGAAAGCCAAACTACTCTGGCTTTCCAGGATGTACAGTGTCTAGCCTTGCTTTCCTGCCCAGCATAATCTCAGTTGCTTTCTGGAGGGCTGGTCCTCTTTAGGGGACTTGCCTCCTTGCTCCACCTTATGGATCCTAGGCTCCTTTCCAGAGCTTGTTTTGTTTCTTTTTGACCTCTTACCTCTTCCATGAAGTCTCTCCCCTCCAGGCCATGCCAGTTTGTTCATTCATCCACTCATTAAGTCTATTTAGCACCCTTCACATTCCATGCAGTGCCAGGCTGTGGGTACATATTTGTAACCCCCTTGTCATCAAAGCTACTGAATATACATTTGTGCAGTTTGTGCTCTCACCAATGTGTCTGGTTGAGGGGACCAGTAAAATCTACCTTAAAAAAGGAAAAAAATCTTTAGTACATTTATAATTGTGTACTCTGCATTATTGAGTATATTCTTGAAGGAAAGAACTTCTGATCAAAGGATGCAGAGTACAGTTTCCTCTTTAACATTTTACACATTCAATGATTGGAAGAAGTTTTCACAGACAGCTTCTGTTTCTGTGCATTGCAAGCCTTGTTTCTTCTCCACTGTCCACACACCCTTGTTGGACATGTTCATATCACCATATGACCTTTGACATGCCCCTTCATGACACAATGCCAAATAAATCTTGCCATGGATGACAGAAGTACTCTTGAAAGTCATTCTTACATTTGGATGCCTAACAACTTAATTTTACCCCCAAATGTCTGTTAACTGCATAAATATATCCCACTAAACCCAAATTATATATATTCCCAACTCAACTTTGTTTTAGCTGGACCCCTTCGTTTGCCCCCTAATACGAATGGAAATGTGGAGGAAAAGTTGGCGTGGAAAGAGACAGCATTTTAAATCAATTGCAATTAAAATATCTTATTTCTGAAAATTTTTACATATAATCATGTAATCCCATTGTTAGGCCTCTTCCCACATCCTTAGAAAGTGCTCGTGTGACTGGGCGTGCTGGCTCATGCCTGTAATCCCAGCCCTTTGGGAAGCTGAGGCAGGTGGATCACTTGAGATCAGGAGTTTGAGATCAGCCTTGCCAACATGGTGAAACCCCATCTCTACTAAAAATACAAAAATTAGCTGGGTGTGGTAACCTGCGCCTGTAATCCCAGCTCCTTGGGAGACTGAGGCAGGAGAATTGCTTGAACCTGAGAGGCAGAAGCTGCAATGAGGCAAGATGGTGCCACTGCACTCCAGCCTGGGCAACAGAGCCAGATTCAAGATAAAAAAAGAAAAGAAAAGAAAAGAAACGCTTGTAATCCCAGCACTTTGGGAGGCCGAGGTGGGCGGATCACAAGGTCAGGAGATCGAGACCATCCTGGCAAACACGGTGAAACCCTATCTCTATTAAAAATACAAAAAAATTAGCTGGGCGTGGTGGCGGGCGCCTGTAGTCCCAGCTACTCGGGAAGCTGAGGCAGGAGAATGGCATGAACCCGGGAGGCGGAGCTTGCAGTGAGCCGAGATCGCGCCACTGCACTCTAGCCTGGGCGACAGAGAGAGACTCCATCTCAAAAATAAATAAATAAATAAATAAA
>NW_016804690.1:2219769-2224176 GCF_001698545.2 Rhinopithecus bieti
AAAAAAAAAAAAAAAAAAAGAAAAGAAAGAAAAAGTGCTCATGCAAGTAAGGGGTGACACCCTTTGGCTTCATTAGCATCATGGTAAAGGTGCCACTGGATCCACTGGGAGTTAGGAAAGACTTTAACCCTCCTCAGCCTGCCCTGCCTCTCGTGCTCCAAGGCTACCTCTTCCCCGTCAATCTGAGAGCCTCTCTCCTTGCAGGCCTCTCATGAGCCCTGTAGCTGCAGTTCTCCTGCTTTGAGACCCTCCTGTTTCTCCCTCTTAGCTTTGGCTAGGTCATCCATTAAGACTGACCACTCCAGGACAAATCTCGTAATATTTTTTCTCATTCTGGTCTTTGTACCAGTTACAGTCTAGGGAGCAATCAAACGGCTTATTTGGCTGGGATTTCTGAAGAGAGTTTAATATTGGTGCTTGTTTCAGAGGAGGTATGAGTTAAAGGGACCTGCAAGGGGAGTTGAGGCACACGGGGAGGAATAGCAGCAGGACTCTGTTACCTGGAAGAGAGCCTTCAGGCAAGGGCTTCCCATGAGGCTGTTTTGTCAGAGTGGAATTTCTCAACCTTGGCGACATTTTGGGTCAGATAATTCTTTGCTGTGGGGACTATCCTATCTATGCATTGTAGGACCTTTAGCAGCATTCCTGGCTTCTCCCTACAACGTGCCAGTAGCACACAGCCACCTAGCCATGATAATCCAAAACATCTTCACACTGCCAGCTGTCCCCAGGTAACAGGGCCAATTCATGCCTGGTTGAGAACCATTGTCATAAAGGGATGGAAATGATTTCAGACCTAGAGCAATGGGTGGGGATGGTGAGGAAGAGGAAGGAAATAACCCTGTATCTCTCTTAGCCTGTCCTCTCATCTGTCTACTTGGCATTGCTGAATCCAAACAGAAGCTAGATGACAAGTTTGTGTTCCCTTCAGGATGCTCCTTTCTTTTACTTTGAGATTAAGCCCCAACAGGCAATTATAGCTGCAGCTCCCAAGCTGGAGCACAGAGTCACTGTGGCCACAAGCTATTCATTCACTCACTCATGACTGCTGACGAAGATTGCCTCTGGCAGCACAGAGATTAGTTATTAAAGTCATTGCTAGGGACAGGGCTGTGCCTCTTGTTTTCACCTGTTTTTGCTCCACTCTAATGCACAGCTTGCTTATTTCCTGTTATTTCTAATTTAACATCTTCATTCAGATCTCCCTGCTCACTTATCAGGAGAAGCACCTTGGCAAAGTCTACAGAAGCTGGAGGAATAATCATTGTATCAGTATACTTCTGGACTCCCAGGACTTCTTTCAAGACAAATCCTATCATGGCCAAAGTTTCCTCTCTCATTTGTCCCTCTGTATTGCTTCCAGAGCCTTCTAGAGGAAGTATTGCCAAACCATCATTCTATTGATGTTATTTTGCACTCATGGTATTGTGTTTGGATGACACTTTGACCACCTTGTTGACATCATGCACAGAGCATTCTATCAGGCAATATTTTGTTGATTGATTAATTGGATAGATCCTTAGCTATCTTGGGACAGGGTTTCTATATTTTGTTGAGAGAGTTGTTTACAACAGTGCTTATTAAATTTTAATAAGCACACAAATCACCTGAGACCTTGTTGGAATTTAGATTCTGTGGTTAGATATGGGGAGGGGCCCGAGTATGCATTTCTAATAAGCTCTGGAATGCTGCTGCTGGTCTGCAGACCATATTGTGAGTAGCAAGGAGCTAGGTGATAGCAAGATACAGGGGCCTTTCTTATATGAACAATTCTTTCAATAATACTTTTAACCTGTTGCAAAACTGGGTTTGGCATTGTAAGGGAGACTCATTCTTGCTTTTTATCCTAAAGACCCCATGCCACTCTGCATGGAAAGAGAGAGGTTTTCTGGCTGTTATATCCCTCAAGAGATGCTTCTTTTTTGACTCTCAGTCTATTTCCCACATCACCAATGTGAGCCAACTTCTGTTGCCTTTGTGCTGCCATCCTCAGCTTTGTTCCACATGCAATACTTTTTATCTTGATGCACAAGGGGAAAAAAAAGACACTTCTTGTTCTGAGCCTGGATAGAATTTGGCTATTTCCTTTCTCTGGTATGGAGGAATCATTTTGGTGACAGGGAAATAAGTCAAGCATGGCTGCTTTTCCACAAGGGGCCAGGTTGGGTATGCGTATATGTGTGCATACCTGTGGGCTGTGAACTCAATTTAGTTTTGCAATGAAGTTCCCTTCTATGAACTATAGAACATTGTAATATTTCCTGAATGCTGCCTCAATGCAGCAGGGAAACATTACAGAGACTCTGTTATTATAGAAGCTGTTGTTGTTTACTTCAGAATTCTCACTCATGGCTCATTGCGTTCCTCTTCTGGGAGACTCTGTTTTTGGTCAGCCAGGAACACTGATTGAGTGTTTTTTGAGGTTACAGACCCCACGGAAGGGCTAGAATGGGTCCAAGTCTGAATAAATTATGGATTGTTCTCAGATGGTCATCTTACCAGTGGGGCATTTCCAATGAACTGGCTCAAATGCTTCCAAATGACTTAGATCCTGCTCTTGATATATGTAAAGGGTGGTGAAGAGAGGGGGTTAGCATGTAGAATGTTGGAACTCTCATTTAAAGAAAAGCTACTCCCTTTGGAAAGAAACCCCCCCTTTTCCCTTTCCGCCTTCAGGCTAAAGGAGATTGTTATCACATCAATTGATGTCTGTTGGGATAGGTGACTATACATTAAAATGATATGAATGAGATAAAAATCACCCTATAGCAGGAAAGGAAGGAACAAGACTTCATGTTCTGCTAATTCTGTATAAGTTAATTTAAAACAAAGGACAGAGGGAAAATTCTAATCAGGCTTATCTGTGTCAGTGCCATTTGGGTTTCAAAGTAGGTAGAGCAGGTTTGAACTCTGGGAAACTAGAGGGCTTGTTGTTCTTGGATTCTGGGTAAGGAGGAGAGGCAGAGAATGGGAGAAGCATTCAAAGATTAAATGATAAAATATGGTTTTTATTTAAAAAAATACCCATATATGAGAGTTTCAACTATTTGCAAATTTTCAGATCTTCTTTCCCTGAAATTCAGTGAAATAAACAAATACAACCAAAAATAGAGAATACATTATCTACAACAGTGTTTCTCAACTTCAGTACTGTAGACATTTTGGGTCAGATAATTCTTGGTTGTGAGGACTGTTGTGTGCAATGTAGGATGTTTAGTAGCATCTCTGGCCTCAACTCAGCAGATACCAGTAGTGTATCCCCAACAATTGTGACAACCTAAAACATCTCTAGACATTGCCAGATGTTCCCGGGGGGAGGGGCAGGGGAGCACAATCTCCTTCTCCTCCAGTCGAGGACCACTGATCTGCACCAAATCCAGAGGGTAACCCCTGACCTAATAGTGTAGGTTTTCACCTGGAGTCTTCATACAGCTCCACTAACTTCTGGTGTCATTTTATTTTTTTTGAGACAAAGTCTTGCTGTATTGGTCAGGCTGGAGTGCAGTACATGATCATGGTGCACTGCAGCCTTGACTTCCTGAGCTCGAGAGATTCTCCCACTTCAGCTTCCCAAGTAGCATGTGCCAGAAGCATATGCCATCATGCCCAGCTAATTAAAAAAAAAAGTTTTTTGTAGAGATGGGGTCTTGCTCTGTTTCCCAGGCTTGTCTTGAACTCCTGGGCTCAAGTGATCCTCCTACCTTGGCCTCCCAAAGTGCTGGGATTACAGGTGTGAGCCACTGCACTCAGCCAGCTCCACTAACATGGACGCAAGACCTGTGCAGGGTTCACTGGTGACACTTGTGACAGGCCCATTGCAGGTCTCCATTGTGGAACGTGGTGTCTTCAGGTGTTGCAAGAGAGACAGGTGTTCCTGCTTAGCCTCCTTCCCCATCATGGAGCAGCAGGGCCTGAAGGGAGCATGGGGCTTTCTGCCTTCTCTCCAGAGAGACCTGCTCCCCTCAAAGCAGGGAAACAGCTGGAAACTCAGGCATGCCTGTGCTGTCTGTGTAAAGACAGACCACAGCTGAGCCAAGATGCTGCAGGGCTTCAGGCTGAGAGGGAAAGTTCAAGGACAGCAGGCTCCCTTGGTGCCAGATCATCTCCAGGTTAGCAATATGTACCAAGATTTAAAAATATTGGGCTGCCCTTTAATCCAGCAATTCCACTTTTAGGAGCTTTCCTGAGAGCATATTCAGGTAAGTATGCAAAGACTGCATACTAAGAAGAATGTGCAGCACTATTCACAATAGCAAAGACTTGGAATCAACCCAAATGTCCATCTGTGACAGACTGGATTAAGAAAATGTGGCACATATACACCATGGAATACTATGCAGCCATAAAAAAGGATGAGTTTGCGTCCTTTGTAGGGACATGGATGCAGCTGGAAACCATCATCCTTAG
>NW_016804690.1:2224849-2246979 GCF_001698545.2 Rhinopithecus bieti
AAAATAAAATATAAAAGAACATAACTGGTTCTACCACTGTTTGGGGATTGGCTAAATTATAGTAAATACAGATAATGGAATAAAATATACATATTGTATTACATGTTTTTCTATTTATGATTTAAAGAACTGGATGATAAATATCTATATATGTTTATCTGTGTCTATTTCTATATCTTACAATACTGACAAAATAAAATACTCTATTAACCCACTTATTTAAAGTATGTGCATATGTGTGCCTGTGTAAGTATGTATTATGCATGTTCTTGTGTGTCTGCATATGTGTGTGTGTGTGTGTATGTGTGGGTAAAGTAACACAGCAAAATGTGTGGAAGGATGTTCCTCCAAAACTGAGTGTGGTTATTGCTATTTCATTTTCTTCTTTAGGCTTTACATTTAAGTGGCTCTGTAGTGACTGTCTCAATTTTAAAATAAGAAAAAGAGCTATTTGTATTTTAGAAAATCAAACAAAAGCAGTATGTCACATTTCTTGTTCAATCCTAGTTGAAATAATAGATTTCTCTCTAAGTTAAAAGTCACAAGAATGATTCTTATTTGCATTTATTTTTGGTCTCTGAGCCTATTGGAGCTCATTGTGATACTGCAGTTGCCACCGTTTCTCCATGCTTCTCCAAGGAAGCTATGGCTTATCTTGAGATAGCTCCTGCTCCTTCACTTCCTAAATTCTGGATTTAAAAAGCCACTTAACCCAAGGAAATGAGTTCTGATATTATGGGGACATTGCCTGCTGTTTAGGGTGTATATCCAGATATCTCAGACTTCAAATTTTAGGATATCTCCTGCAAACTGATGATCCTAATACTGTATTTACCAAGCTACGCAGAGCTTAAAGAGATTTTTCCATTTGGGGCATCTCTGCCCTTCATCACCGATGACCTTCCTATTTCAACAGGACCCTGTTACAGGTGATCAACACTTGCAAATTCAGCAAAAGCCAAAGTCAAAAAGTTGTGGGTTTGTCACTGTCAATGGTTTCTACTTAGAGAGGGGGAAATTGGTTCTATCTCTGCTGGAGTGCAGTGGCACAATCTTGGCTCACTGCAGCCTCCGCCTCCCGGGTTCAAGCGATTCTCCTGCCTTAGCCTCCCGAGTAGCTGGGATTACAGGCATGTGCCACCACGCCCAGCTAATTTTTTAATTTTTAATAGAGTTGAGTTTTCACCATGTTGGCCAGGATGTTCTCAATCTCTTGACCTCGTGATCTGCCCTCCTCGGCTTCCTAAAGTGCTGAGATTACAGGAGGGAGCCACTGTGCAATTTTATTATATTTTTAGAGACAAGATTTTACTGTTTCCCAGGCTGCAGTGCAGTGGCACAGTCATAGCTCACTGCAACCTCAAACTGCTGGGCTCATGAGATGCTCCCACCTCAGCCTCCCAAATATCAAGGACTACAGGCATATGCCACCATGCCTAGCTAATTAAAAGATATATATACTTTTGTAGTGGTGGAGGTCTTACTATGTTGCCCAGGCTGGTCTTGAACTCCTGGCCACAAGCAATTATCCTGCCTCAGCCTCCTGAGTCACTGGGATTACAGACGTGAGCCACTACAGCCAACTCTGGACCACACAGTTTTGCTGCCACACTCTTTCCTCCTCTGGATAAGAATGTTCTGATTTCAATAACACAAGTAGAGGGATTGTGTCACAGGAACCATAGGGGTGAAGTGCAGGTCAGCCAGTGGCTTTGGTCTCATAGGAGCAACTCTGAGGGTACCTGCAGGCGAGCATTGTATACTTCATGATTTCATATGGTCGTCAGCTTCTCTTTGGTTCCAGAGTTACTGTTGTGCCCACTGGATTGATTGGTTTTTATTCTTTTCTAACATGTTGTATTTTTTTTTTTTAATTTTATTTTTATTAATTTTTAATTCTAGTGTACACATTTTTTGGCATACGTTGCAGGTTTGTTTAGCATATGTATATTTGTAGCATGTGGGTTGTTTGCTGCACCCATTCACTCTTTCAGCCCCTTCAATTGCATCATTTTATTCATGTATACTCCCCAATGGCAAATCCCTTCACCTCCTTCCCCCCTCCCCAATGATAGGCCCCAGTGTTGATGTTCCCCTCCGAGTCCAGTTGATCTCGATTGGTTCAGTTTGAGCCATTAAAGATGAGTTGAGAAATGGAGGATTCGGCTCATGCAGAACTTGTAGGGTTCGTTTATGTTGGTGTCGTATGTTCTTGTGAGTTTGTCTAACGAAATGATGGTTTTCCAGCTGCATCCATGTCCCTACAAAGGACGCAACAACTCATCCTTTTTTTATGGCTGGCTGTAGTCATTCCATGGTGTAGTATGTGGCGCAGCATTTCTTATCGTTCTGTCCACGATACTTTGGTTGATTCCAGTCTTTTGCCTTGTTGATAGTGCTGCTAAATACGTGTGCATGTGTCTTTGAGTAGAATTATTTATAATTCCTTTGGTATTGTTTATAGATATCCCTTGTTATTGGGAATGGCTGGTTTTGATGTGTAACATTCTGTTTCTAGATCCTTGAGGAATTCCATTTTACTGTTTCGATTAATGGCTTGAACTGTTTACAGTCCCACAACAGTGTTAAAGTGTTCCTGATTTCTCCAACATCCTCTCCAACAAAGGTTGTTTCCTGGAGTTTTTTTCGTGATTGTGCCTTAATGAGTGGGGTGATGGGTTATCTGGATATCTCATTGTGGTTTTTTGAGATTTGCATTTCTCTAGAGGTTGGGCGCGGTTGATGGGATGAGTCTTTTTTGCATGTTATTGATCATGTTGACATGTATGATATGTATTTTTTAGAAGTAGAAAATGGCTTGTTTTTATCCTTGACTCTTTTGCCCTTCTTTGATGGGTGTTGTTTGTTTTTTTTGTATAATTTGTATGTTGAGTTACTGTTGTAGATTGCTGACGTATATTAGACCCTTTTGTCAGTATGGAGTAGATTGAAAAAATTTCGGTGGCCCCTTGTCTGGTAAGGTTGGCCTGGTATCACTTCTGTTGGTGGATATCTATGTGTGTTGCTGATGAACGTGACATCTTTTAGGTTTGGTAATTAGATCCATTGTTGTCAATTTGGCTTTTGCTGCCGTTGCTTTTGCGTGTTTTAGACATGAAGTCCTTGGCCATGCCTATTTCCTGAATGGTCGTTACCTTAGTCTTCTAGGGTTTTATGGTATTAGGTGTAACATGTTGTATTTTTAATAGTTTCTACTCAAGATAGTAATTTTCAGAAAATTTTCCTTTTAGGTATTTCATTTGGATTTCTTATAGCAGAAGCTTTCTCTTTTAAGTTTTCCACTCTGAGATTAACTTTGAGGACTATAATGAATGAATCTTACCTGAAGCCTCCTATTATTTAACAAAAAGGTCTGTAGAGATAAATTGGCTACATTGTGAACAAGTATGCAAGCAATAAGTGAACACTCCAAGTGAGGAGGTGCTTTTCTATTTTATTGTTGCCTGAACATGCATGTTACCTATTCTGGCTTTGGTATAGGGGGCTTTGACTCTTTGGAGCAATGTTAGACCTTGCCTTGATTGAAAGATGTCCTCACCTGTATTGGATAAAATGCCCCCACTTATATAGGATAGAAGATAAAAGCACTTTTGAAGAAGTTTGAAACATCCTGGGAATTTTTCACGTTGCTCTCTGTCCTATGTGTTTCATTATAGAATTTGCAAATAAAAATTATTTGTACTATAACAGATCTAAACTCCTGATGTTCAATATGAAGAAGAATCTAACTCAGTGAGGTAACAACAAACAACAGGATCATCTGGACTTGCCTCTCCCTGGCCTCATTGCCCACCATCACCCCCTTTGCTCATGACACTGCATTCTCCCTGGTTTTCGTCTTCTAGGTTGTAATTTAAATGCCCCTTCCTCAGGTAAGCAACCTCTCAATCTCTGGAAGACAGCAAGGATAGAAAGTCCTGTAGTTATATGATCTCATAGGACTCTGATAATCCTCCCTTGTATCTTTTATCAGAATAGTAATTATATGGTTATCTGCATAATTAGTTGTTTAACATATGTCTTTTCCCTAGACTATATACTCAGGGACCAAGGCTGACCATGTTTGTACTCCTAAAGAAGAGAATATGTATGACTCAGTGAAAATCCATCCCTAACACTAAGTGGGGTGGGGAGAGGATTAGAAAAAGGGAGAGAAAAAAGTTATATATTTCTCTGATGATGAGTAAAGTAGATCACCAGTTGTCACATGAATTAGGAGAATCTTTCAGGTAACAAGACAGTTCCAAATAGCCCTGAATAGAAATCTGTCTGCTCTGATTGCTTTAGCGTTACCTGATATGACCTGGGACATCTGAATGACAATGCTGTGAAGAGGGTGACAGTGAGAATATGAAGTTGACAGCAGTAATAGCAAGGGGTCTCTCTGAGTCAAAGCTAAAAAGGAAGAGATTGACCTTGCATACTGGCTATGTTCATTTCATCTTGGGGTGACTTTGATGCCTATTTCAATGACACACACGAATGGAAATAACTTCAGTGGGAGCTGGGCTCTTACTCACTGTAATATCTTTTTTCCCCATTTTTTTTTATTGTGGTAAAATATACACAACATGAAATTTACTATCTTAACAGTTTTTAAGTGTTTCATTCAGTGGTATCAAATACTTTCATAATGTTGCACAACTATCACTACCAGAACTTTTTCATCTTGCAAAACTGAAATTCTGTACTCATTAAACAACTTCCCATTTACTACTTCTGCCCATGTAATTACCATTCTACTTTCTGTCTCTATGATTTTGATAACTCTAAGTATTTTATATAAGTGGAGGGCTGCATGTAGTGGCTCATGCCTGTAATCCCAGCACTTTGGGAGGCCGAGGTGGGCGGATCATGAGGTTGGGAGTTCGAGACCAGCCTGGCCAACATGGTGAAACCCCCATCTCTACTAGAAATACAAAAATTAACTGGGCGTGGTGGCAGACACCTGTAATCCCAGCTACTCGGGAGGCTGAGACAGGAGAATCATTTGAAACCTGGAGTCAGAGGTTACAGTGAGCCGAGATCATGCCATTGCACTCCGGCCTGGGTGACAGGGTGAGACTCCGTCTCAAAAAAAAAAAAAATAATAAGTGGAATCATACAGTATTTGTCTTTTTGTGACTAGTTTATTTCACTTAGCATGATATCCTCAAAGTTTATCCATATTGTAGAATATGTCAGAATTTTCTTCCTTTTTCAGAAACAATAATATTCCATTGCATATATATGTATGCCATAGTTTGCTTAATCTGCTCATCATCAATGGTCACTTGAGTGGCCTTTCACCATTTGACTATTGTGAATAATACTGTTACAAATACAGATGTACAAATATCTTTTTAAGACCAAGCTTTCGATTCTTTCGGGTATATACCTAGAAGTGGAATTGCGGAATCATATGGTAATTCCATTTTAAGGTTTTTGAGGAACCACCATACTGTTTTCTGTACTGGTTTGATACTGTTTGGCTCTGTGTCCCCACCCAAATTTCATCTCGAATTGTAATCTCCATATGTTGAGGGAGGGACCCTGGTGGGAGGTAATTGGATCATGGGGGCAGTTTCTCCCATGCTGTTCTCCTGGTAGCGAGGGAGTTCTTATGAGAGCTGATAGTTTTAAAAGTGTTTGGTAGTTCCCCCTTCACTCTCTCTCTCTCCTGCTGCCTTGTAAAGAAGGTGCCTGCCCCCACTTAGCCTTCTACCATGATTGTAAGTTTCCTCAGGTCTCCTCCCACCAGGTGGAACTGTGAGTCAATTAAACTTTTTCCTTTATAAAGTACCCAATCTCAGGTAGTATCTTCATAGCAGTGTGGGAACAGACTAATACGTGGATATACCATTTTACATTTCCACCACCAGTGCACAGGGGTTCCTATTACTCCACATCCTCACTTGTAATTTTCTATATATTTTTAATAGTAGCTATCCTAATTGGTGTGATGTGGGATCTCACTGTAGTTTTGATTTGAATTTCCCTAATGATTAGTGATGTTGAGTGTACTAGTTCATTCTCACACTGCTATAAAGGACTACCTGAGACTGCAGTAATTTATAAACAAAAGAGGTTTAATTGACTCACAGTCCACAGGCTGTACAGAAGGCATGGCTGAGGAAACCTCAGGAAACTTATAATCATGGTGAAATGGTAAAGGGAAAGCACACACAGCTTCATGTGGCAGCAGGAGAGAGAGAGAGAGAGAGAGAGAGAGAGAGAGAGAGAGAGAGAAAGGGGAAGTGCTACTCACTTTCTAACAACCAGATCTTGTGAGAACTCATTCACTATCATGAGTACAGCAAGGGGAAGTTCACCCCATGATCCAATCACCTCCCACCAGGTTCCTCCCCCTATATTGGGGATTACAATTCAACATGAGATTTGGGTGGGGACACAGAACCAAACCATATCATTGAGCATCTTTTCTTTGCTTATTGGCCATTTATATATCTTCTTTGAAGAAATGTCTATTTAAGTTCTTTGTCCATTTTTGTTTTTTTGTGTATTTAGGCATTCTCTACATATCCAGATACATGATTTGTAAATATTTTCTCCCATTCTGTGGGTTGCCTTTTTACTCTAATAGTATCTTTTGATGCACAGAATTTTGTAATTTTCTTATTTTTGAGTGTGAAACAACAATAATCATTTATTATTGTTATCTTTTATGATTTGGTGACTGGGTTCAGCTAGGTGGTTCCCACTCAGAGTATCTCACCTGGCTGCCATGAGACAGGATAATGCTGGAATCATCTTGAAGCCTTCTTCATTCACATGTTTGGCACTGGGACCAGGAAACTTCAAAGTGCTGGGAAAAGAAACAGCTAGGGCTCCTCTGACTCTCTCTTTACCTTCATGTGGTCTCTGCAACATGGTGGTTTCAGAGCAGCTATACATATGCTCCAAAGACATATGTTCTGAGTGAGAAAACTAGTTGAAGCTGTATCACCTTTTAAAAAATATTTTCATCGGCATATAATTGTTCATATTTATGGGGTACAATGTGATGTTTCGATACATGTATATATGATGTAATGATCAAATCATGATAATTAACATACCTATCATCTTAAACTTTGTTTTGCTGTGAGAATGTTCAAAATCTTCTTTTCTATTTGAAATGGACAATTCATTATTGTTAGCTATAATCATACTGCTGTGCAATAGAGTACCAGAGTATATTCCTTTTATGTAACTGTAATGTGTACCCCTTGATTATCTTCTCCCCTTCTTCCTCTTCTCACTGTTCTCCCCAGTCTCTGATAACCACTGTTCTACTCTCAATTTCTATGGGATCAATTTATTTAGATTCCACATGAGTGAGGTCATGTGGTATTTGTCTTTCTGCGCTTGGCTTATTTCACTTGACATAATGTCCTCCAGTCTCATTCATGTTGTCGCAAATGACAGGATTTCGTCCTTTTTTATGGCTGAATAGCATTCCATTTGTGTGTATAGCACATTTAAAAAATCTACTCACCCATTGATGGGCATTTGGTTGATTCCATATCTTGGTTATTATGAATAGTGCTGCAGTAAACATGGGAGTACAGCTGTCTCTTCAACATACTGATTTCATTCTCTTTGGAATATACCAAGTAGTGGGGTTGCTGGATCATATGGTAGGTCTATTTTTAATTTTTTGAAAAAGCACCATACTGTTTTCCATAATGTCTCTATTAATTTACATTTCTACAAATAGTTTATAAAAGCATTCCTTTATCCACATTCTCACCAGCATTTGTTACTTTTTTGTCTTTTTGAAATTAGCCATTCTAATTGGGGTAAAGTGATATCTCATTGTGGTTTTGATTTGCATTTCTCTGTGATTAGTAATGTAGAGCATTTTTTTTCCTATATCTGCTGGCCATTTATGTCTTCATTTGAGAAATGTCTATTCAGGTTTTTGCCCATTTTTACATAAAATTATTTGCTTTTGGCTATTGAATTGTGTGAGTTCCTCATAAATTTTGGATATTAACCCCTTAACAGATGTATACTTTGCAAATATATTCTCCCATTCTATAGGTTTTCTTTTCACTTGGTTGACTGTTTCATTTGCTGTGCAGAAGCTTTTTAGTGTGATGTAGTTCCATTTGTTTATTTTTGCTTTTGTTGCTTAACTTTTGAGGTTTTGTCTAGAAATCCTTGCACAGACTTTTGTCATGTAGCATTTCTCCTATGTTTTCTTCTAGTAGTTTCATAGTTTTGGGTCATATATTTAAGTATTTATATTATTTTGACTTGGTTTTTTGTATATGGTAAGACATAGGGGTCTAGTTTTATTTTATACATGTGGATATTCAGTTTTCCCTGCACCGTTTATTGAAGAGAGTGTCTTCTCCCCATTGTGTGTTCTTGGCACCTTTGTCAAAAATCAGTTGGCAGCTGGGCATGGTGGCTCACTCCTGTAATTCCAGCACTTTGGGAGGCTAAGGCAGGAGGACCGCTTGAGCTCAGGAGTTTGAGACCAGCATGGGCAACCTAGTGTGACCTCCTCTCTTCCAAAAATAAAAAAAAGTATGTAGCTGGGCATGGTAGCATGTGCCTATAGTCTCAATTATTTGTGAGACAGAGGTGGGAGGATTGCTTGAGCCTGGGAGATTGAGGCTGCAGTGAGCTGTGATATAGCCATTGCACTCCAGCCTGTGGGAAGAGAGCAAGATGCTGTCTCCAAAAACAAAAAAGAAAAAACCGAAAAGACCAATTGGCTCTCAATGTGTGGGTTTATTTCTGGGCTCTCTGTTTTGTTCCATTGGTCTATGTGTCTGTTTTTATGCTAATACCATACTATTGGGTCACTACAGGTTTATAGTATGTTTTGAAATCAAGTAGTGTGATGCATCCAGCTTTATTATTATTATTATTATTGTTATTATTTTTGCTCAAGGTTGCTTTGGCTATTCAAAGTCTTTGGTAGTTCCCATGTAAATTTTAGATTTTTTTTGTTTCTGTGAAAAATGACATTGGAATTTTGATAGAGATTGCATAGAATCTGTAGATTGCTTTGGGTAGGATGGCCATTTTTATAGTATTCTTCTAATTTATGAACATGGAATACCTTTCTATTTATTTGTATCCTATTCAATTTCTTTAATAGTGTTTTAGAAGTTTTAGTGTAGTTATCTTTCACCTCCTTGGTTAGATTTGTTCCTACTTTCCTTTTTTGTAGCTATTATGAGTGAGATGGTTTTCTTGATTTCTTTTTCAGATAGTTTACTATCGATGCATAGAAATGCTACTGATTTTTACATGTCGATTTTGTACCCTGCCACTTTTCTGTATTAATTCTAACAGTTTTCTTGGTGGGGTCTTTAGGGTTTTTTTTTAATATATAATGTCATGTTATCTGCAGACAGGTGCAATTTGACTTTCTTCTTTCCAATTTGAATGCTTTTCAGTTTTTCCTAATTGCTTTGGCTAGGACTTCCAGTACTATCTTGAATAGTAGTGGTGAAACTGGGTAACCTTGTTATGTTCCAGATCTTAAAGGCAAAACTTTCAACTTTTCCCCATTCAGTATGATGTTGGCTGTGGGCTTATCATATATGACCTTTATTTTGGTGAGGTATGTTTTTTCTATATCTAATTGGTTGAGAGTTTTTATTAGGAAATAATCCCAAATTTTGTTAAATGCTTTTCTGCATCTGTTGAAATGGTCATATGGAGTTTATCCTTTATTCTGTTATCGTGATCTATCACATTTATTATGTCAAACTATCCTTGCATTCCTGAGATGAATCCCACTTGATCATGATGAATGATCTTTTTAATGTGCTATTGAATTCTGATTGCAAGTATTTTGTTGAGGATTTTTGAATCTATGTTCATTAGAATCATTGTTCCATAATTTTCTCTTTTGTTGTATCCTTGTCTGGTTGTATAATCAAGGTAATACTGTAATTTTCATGAAGTCGAATTTCTCTATTTATTTTTTTGTTGCCTATGCCTTTGGTGTCATATCAAAAAAAATGTTGCCAAATCCAGTGTCATGAAGCTTTTGCCTCATGTTTTCTTCTAAGAGTTTCATAGCTTCAGGTCTTAAATTTAGGTCTTTGATATATTTTGAGTTAATGCTTTTGTTTGTATTAAGTCAGAGTCTAACTTCATTCTTCTGCATGTGAATATCCAATTTTCCCAACAGCATTTGTTGAAAAGACTGAATGAACTTGGCACCTTGTCAAAGTAATTCAACCCTGTATTTGAGGGCTTATTTCTGAGCTATCTTTTCTATTGTTTATAAGTCTGTCTTTATGCCAATACCACAATATTTGATTATTGTAGCTTTGTATAAGTTTTGAAATCCAGAAATGTTAATATGAGCCCTCTAGTTTGTTCTTTTTTTACCAAAATTGTTTTGGTTATTCAGATTCATTGAGACTCCATATGAATTTTAGGATGGGATTTTCTATTTCTCCAAAACACATCACTGAGATTTTGATAGGTATGGCATTGAATCTGTAGGTTGCTTGGGTAGTATTGGCATCTTAATAATAGTAAGTCTTCTAGTCCATGGACATGAAATGCATTTCTACTTATTTATGACTTCTATTTCTTTCAGTAATATGTTTTTCATTGTTTAAGTCTTTCACCTCCATGGTTAATTCCTTAGAATTTTTTAATGCTATTTTAAATGGAATTATTTTCCTGATTTCCTTTTCAGATTGTTTATTTTAGGGTATAGAAATCCAACTGATTTTATCTGTTCACTTTGTATGCTGCTACTGTAATGAATTCATTTATTTCTAATAATATTTTTGTGGAATCTTTAGGTTTTCCTACATATAAGATCATATTATCTGCAAACAGAGATAATTTTACTTACTTCTTTCCAGTTTTGATGTTTTTCATTTCTTTCTCTTGTCTAATTTATTAGGTTAGAATTTCCAGTACTATGTTGAGTAAGTGGCAAAAGTGAGCATCCATGCCTTGTTGCTAATCTTAGAAGAAAAGCTTTCAATTTTTCACCATTTAGTGTATTTGTTGTCAGTTTTTCATAGATGGCTTTTATTATGTTGAAGTAGTTTCTTTCTATTCCTTGTTTGTTGAGCCTTTTTATCTTGAAAAGATGAATTTTGTCAATTTTTTGCATCAATTGAGATTATCATGTGTTTTTTCCCCTTCATTCTGTTAATGTGGTGTATTACAGTGATTGACTTTCATGTAATGAACCATTCTTATGTTCTGGGAATAAATTACACCTGGTCATGGGGTATAATACTTTTAATAGGCTACTGAACTTGGTTTGCTAGTATTTTGTTGAGGATTTTTGCATCAGTGTTCATAAGGGATATTGATTTTTTTTAATAGTATTTTTGTCTGGTTTTGGTGTCAGGATAATGCTCGTCTTATAGAATGAGTAAGGAAGTGTTCCTTCTTCAAGCTTTTAGAATAGTTTAAAAGGATTTGTGTTAGTTCTTGGGGGAATTTATCAGTGAAGCCATCAAATTCAGGGTCTGGAGTCTTTCTTTGTTAAGAGATTCTTGATTACCGATTCAATCTTCTTACTAATTATCAGGCTATTCAGATTGATGCAGAAATCCTCAACAATATTTCTTTTTTACTAATTTAGTCTTGGTAAGTTTTATGTTTCTAGGAATTTGTTCATTTCATTTAGGTTATCCAATTTGTTGGCATATAAGTGTTCATTGTACTCTCTAATAATGCTTTTTATTTTAATAGAATTGGCAGTAATGTCCCCACTTTCATTTCCAACATTAGTAGTTTGAGTCTTCTCTTTTTTTAGAAATTCCATCTGGGTTCGTCACTTTCGTTGATCTCTTCGAGAACAAACTTTTTGTTTCATTGGTTTGCTTTACTGTCTTTCTGTTCTCTATTTAAATTTATCTCTGCTCTAAACTCTATTATTCCCTTCCTTCTGCTAGCTTTGGGTTTAGTTTGTTCTTCTCTTTTTTAGTTTCATCAGTTGCAAAGTTCAGTTATTGATTTTAAATCTTGTTTTTTTAATGTAAGCATGTATAGCCATAAATTTCCTCCTTACTGCTTACACTACATCCCCTAAGTTTTGGTATGTTGTGTTTTTATTTTCATTTGTCTCTAAATATTTTCTACATTCTTTTGTGATTTCTTCTCTGATTCATTTGTGGTTTAAGAATGTATTGTTTAATTTCAACAAATTTGTAATTTTTTTCCCATTTTCTTTCTGTTATTGATTCCTATCTTCATGTCCTTGTGGTCGGACAAGGTGCTTTGTATGATATTCATCTTTTTAAATGTATTGAGACTTAATTTGTGGCCTAACCTCTGTTCTACCCTGGAAAGTGTCCGTTGTGAACTTGGGAGGAATATGTATGCTGTTGTTGCTGGGTAGAGTATTCTATACATTTCAGTTAGATCTAGTTGGTTTATCGTGTGGTTAAATTCTCTGCTCCCTTGCTTTTCTTCTGTCTGGTTGTTCTCGTTATTAAGAGTGGAGTATTAAAATTTCCAACTATTATTATTATAGAAATGTCTATTTCTTCCTTTGATTCTGTCAGTTTTTGCTTTATATAATTTGATGATTTATCAGTATGTATATAACTGTTTATTCTTGTTCTATCTTCTTGCTATATTGAAATTTATATTATTAGATGATGACTTTGTCTCTTGTAATTTTTTTGATTAAAAGTCATTTTTTTTCTGATATTAGTGTAACCGTCCCTGCTGTCTTTTGGTTACTGCTTTAAAACATCCATTTTCTGCTGCTACAAAAGAATACCACAGACTGGTACTTTTTAAACAATAATATTTTATTTTGCTTATGGTTATGGAGCTGGAAAGTCCAAGAGTATGGTACTGGAATCTGGCAAGGGTCAGTATCCTTGTATTATCCTATGGTGGAAGGTAGAAGGCAGAAAGACAAGTCAGCACATGAGACAGGAAGAGGAAATCAAGCCAAACTCATTCTTTTATCAGGAGCTCACTCCCACAGTCACTAATCCACTCCCACAATAACAGCATTCCTCTATTCATGAGGGCTGAGCCCTTATAGCCTAATCACTTCTTACAGGTCCCACTTCTTTTTTTTTTTTTTGAACTTTTATTTTAAGTTTCAGGGTACATGTGCAGGATGTGCAGGTTTGTTGCATAGATAAGTGTGTGCGATGGTGGTTTTCTGCACAGATGAACCCATTAGCTAGGTATTAAGCTCAGCATCCATTAGTTATGCTTCCTGATGCTCTCCTTCCCCTACCCTCCCTGACGGGTCCCAGTGTATGTTGTTCCCCCCATGTATCCATGTGTTCTCATCATTCAGCTCTCTTTTATAAGAGAGAACATGTAGTGTTTGATTTTTCTGTTCCTGCATTTGCTTGCTGATCCACGTCCCTGCAAAGGACATGATCTCATTCCTTTTTATGCCTGCATAGTACTCCATGGCATATATGTACCACATTTTCTTTATCCAGTCTACCATTAATGGGCATTTTGGTTGATTCCATGTCTTTGCTATTGTGAATAGTGCTGCAATGAGTATATGCATGCATGTATCTTTTTTTTTTTTTTTTTTGACATGGAGTCTCACTCTTGTCACCCAGGCTGGAGTACAATGGCATGATCTTGGCTCACTGCAACCTCTGCCTCCTAGATTCAAGCTATTCTCCTGCCTCAGCCTCTTGAGTAGCTGGGATTACAGGTGCCTGGCTACCATGTCTGGCTAATTTTTGTACTTTTAGTATAGATGGGGTTTCGCCATGTTGGCCAGGATGGTCTTGAGCTCCTGACCTCAGGTGATCTGCCTGCCTCGGCCTCCCAAAGTTCTGGGATTACAGGCATGAGCCACTGTGCCCGACCACATGTATCTTTTTAATAGAATGATTTCTACTCCTTTGGGCATATACCCAGTAATGGGATTGCTGGGTCAAATGGTATTTCTGCCTTTAGATTTTTGAGGAATTGCCACACTGTCTTCCACAATGGTTGAACTAATTTACATTTCCATCAACAGTGTAAAAGCATTCCTTTTTCTCCTCAACCTTGCCAGCATCTGTTATTTCTTGACTTTTTAATAATCACCATTCTGACTGGCATGAGATGGTATCTCATTGTGGTTTTAATTTGCATTTTTCTAATGATCAGTGATGTTGAGCTTATTTTCATATGTTTGTTGGCTGCATGAGTGTCTTCTTAGAGAAATGTCTGTTCATGTCTTCTGCCCACTTTTTAATGGAGTTGCTTGTTTTTTTCTTGTAAATTTGTTTACGTTCCTCATAGACTCTAGATATTAGACCTGTGTCAGATGGATAGATTGCAAAATTTTTCTCCCACTCTGTAGGTTGTCTGTTCACTCTGATGATAGTTTCTTTTGCTGTGCAGAAGCTCTTCAGTTTAATTAGATCCCATTTGTCCATTTTTGCTTTTGTTGCAATTGCTTTCAGCGTTTTTATCGTAAACTATTTTCCCCATGCCTATGTCCTGAATGGTATTGCTTAAATTTTCTTCTAGGGTTTTATGGTTTTGGGTTTTTACATGTAAGTTTCTAATCCATCTTGAGTTAATTTTTGCATAAGGTCCAAGGAAGGAGTCCACTTTCAACTTTCTGCATATGGCTAGCCAGTTCTCCCAGCCCCATTTATTAATTAGGGAGTTCTTTCCCGATTGCTTGCTTTTGTCAGGTTTGTCAAAGATGAGATGGTTGTAGATGTGCAGTCTTATTTCTGAGTCCTCTATTCTGTGCCATTGGTCTATGTGTCGGTTTTTATACCAGTACCATGCTGTTTTGGTTACTGTAGCCTTGTTTAGTTTGAAGTCAGGTAGTGTGATGCCTCTAGCTTTGTTCTTTTTGCTTAGGATTGTCTTGGCTATTCAGGCTCTTTGTTGGTTACATATTAATTTTAAAATAGTTTTTTTCTAATTCTGTGAAGAATGTCATTGGCAGTTTAATGGAAATAGCGTTGAATGTATTAATTACTTTAAGCAGTGTGGCCATTTTCATAATGTTGATTCTTCCTATCCATGAGCATGGAATGTTTTTCTGTTTGTTTGTATTCTCTCTGATTTCCTTGAATAGTGGTTTGTAGTTCTTGAAGAGGTCCTTCACTTCCCTTCTTGGCTTTAGTCTTAGGTATTTTATTCCTTTTGTAGCAACTGAAGGCCCTACATCTTAATACCATCACAATACCAATTAAATTTAAACATGAGTTTTTGGAGTGGACGTTCAACCATAGCAGTTACTGTTTGCAAGGAATATTTTATTCCATCCTTTCATTTTTCATTTATTTGTGTCTTTGGATCTCAGTTAAGTCTTGCAGACAGTATATAGGTGGATAATGGTTATTTTTTTATTCTGCCATTCTCTGTCTTTTGATGGAGAGTTTAATTCATTTAAATTTAAAGTAATTCATTATAAGGAAGAACTTATGTTATCTTGCTATTTGCTTCCCATATGCCTTATAGCTTTTTTGGCTCCTCATTTTCTTTTGTGTGTAGTTGATTTTTAATAGTGAGTTTTTTTTTTTTTATTTTTCAAGACAGAGTCATGCTTTGTTACCTACACTGGGGTGTAGTGGTGTGATCCTAGCTCACTGCAGCCTTGAACTCCTAAGCTCCGGTGATCTTTCCACCTCAGCCTCCCAAGTAGCTAGGACTACAGGTGCATGCCACTGCACCTGGCTAATTAAGTATATATATAGGCAGTGACAGGGCCTTGATATATTGCCCAGGCTAGTCTTGACCTCTTGGACTCAAAAGATCTTTCTACCTTGGCCCTCCAAACTAATGGGATTATGGGCATGTGCTGCTGCACCTGTCCTAGTGAGACATTTAAATTACTGTCTTATTTTCTTTTTGGGGGGTATATTCTATAGCTGTTTTATTTGTGGTAATTATGGGGATTACATTTCACATCCTAAAGTTATAACATTTTAATTTAAATTTATACAACTTAATTTCATTAATATGCAAAAGCTGTGCTCCTTTACAGCCTTATCTTCAAGTCTTTTGATTGTTGATGTCATAAAATTACGTTTCATACATTGTAGCATAAAAACAGAAAATATAAGCTAATAATTTTTTGAAGTACATTAATCTCTAAAATTATGTAAAAAACAAAATATAGACTTACAAACTAATGTTACAGTAATACTAGCTTTTAGACTTACAATTGTTTAAAAAATGTGTTGGTCTCTTAAGTCATATAGAAAATAAATAGTGGGGTTACAAACTATTGTTAAAATGATACTAGCTTTTACAATTACCCATATATTTATCTTTATTGATTAAAGATATCTTATATGGCTTTCAGTTATTGTCTAGTGCTCTTTCATTTCCTCCTGCAGAGTTCCCTTGAGCATTTCTTGCAGGATAGGTCTAATAATAATGAACTCCCTTAGCTTAAGTTTGTCTGTGAATATTTTTATTGCTCCCTCACTTTTGAAGGACTGTTTATTGGATATGGAATTCTTGGTTGATAGTTTTTTCTTATAGCACTTTGAATATATTGGTCCAATGCCTTCTGATGAGCAAATTTTTTGATGAGAAATCTGATAATCTTATTGAGGATCCCTTATATATGATTAGTTGCTTCTCTCTTGTGGCTTTTAAGATTCCTTCTTTATCTTTCTGAATTTTAATTATAATGTGTCTCATTGTGAGTTTCTTTGAGTTCATCTTAGTTGGAGTTTATTGATCTTCTTGAATGTTTATATTCATGCCTTCCATCAAATCTGGGAAGTTTTTAGTCATTATTTCTTCAAATATTCTTTCTGCCATGTTCTGTCCCTATTATCCTACTGGAATTCCCATACTGCATATGTTGGTCTGCTTGATGGTGTCCCACAGGTCTCTTAGGCTCTCTGTTTATTGTTGTTCAATCTTTGTTGTCTCTGTTCTTCAGACACATTTATTTTCAATATCCTGTCTTCAGTTAATGGATTCTTTTTTCCAGCTCATCTCTGCTTTTGAATACTTCTGGTAAATTTTAAATTTTAGTTATTCTATTTTTCAGCTCCAGAATTTCCTTTTGGTTTCTTTTTTAGGTTTTCCATTTCTTTATGAATATTTTCATTTTGTTTGGACATCGTTTTCTTGCCTTTGTTTTTTTTACATCTTTCTTTGGTTCTTTGAGAACTTTAAGATAGTTTTAGAGTCTGTCTAGTAGATCTGCCATCAGGGAAAGGGCATTGTTCCTAAATCCCCCATAGGTTACTTCAGCCAGTGGTGTAGGAGGTTGCAAACAATGGGGAGAGATGTGATAACAGTGGTTACTTACCCCTTTGTCTGCACCTATGTTATCAGAAGCAGCAATCAGTAATATTTGTAGGGAAGGTGCTTTTTGCCCACCTGGTTCCCATAAGCTGTGTGCAAGCTGCTCCTGAAATGTGTGCACAGCTGCCTGCCATGGGGCTGGGAGTGGAGGATAGGTAGCAGCTGCTGTGCAAAGAGTGGAAATTGACTAAAATTGACTGTAATTTACTATCTAAACCTTCTTCTGGAAGTTGCAAGCCTTCAATAGACTCCAGAGTTCCATATAGTTACATCAGATAGATTCTGTTAGTGCAGTTATTGTCTAGGTGGAGATGGTAGATTGCTGGTGCCTTCTACTGCACTGTCTTCCTAAAATCCTCTTGAAATATCTTTTTAAGAGCTAAAGGCCCCACTGAGATCTGGTTGTCCAGATCTTGCTGATCATTAACTGGAGCAGATAAACACACTATAGGTTTCCGCCCCCCACCCCCAACTTTTTTTTTAGGTTTCATAAGAACAGATGGTGGTTTACAGCTATGAATAGAATGGAAGTGTTTAGGCTGGCCACAGTGGCTCACACCTGTAATCCCAGCACTTTGGGAGGCTGAGGTGGGCAGATCACATGAACTCAGGAGTTCAAGACCAGCCTGGGCAACATGGTGAAACACTGTCTCTACAAAAAATAGAAACATTATCCAGGTGTTGTGGTGCATTCCTTTAGTCCCAGCTACTTGAGGGGCTGAGATAGGAGGATAGTTTGAGTCCGGGGGTGAGGCTGCAGTGGGCCATGATCATGCCACTGCACTCCAGTCTGGGCAATAGAGTGAGATTCTCTCTTCTTTGGAGCCAGGAGTGCAAATGGAAAATTCTTTCAAAATTTATCAGAGTGCTTTCTATACCTTTTTACATTTTGCTGTATTTTGTGCTCTTTGTCACTCTACTTTATATAAATGTGAAAATGTCCGGCCAAAATTATTTTATGTATCTGGTTTTATTAGCTTTGATTATCTAGTAGCATATATAATAGTGTATTTATTATATTTTTCTAAAATAATTCATTAGAACATAATCCCAGAAAAAACCAGTAGAGAAGTGGAAATGTGGCATTGGAAAGGAAGGAGATTGAGTGAGGGTATGGAATTAAGTGAAGTCCCTTAAAGCTAATTTTATATCACTTCTGCAGTGAACTCTGGGGACAATGTAGGTCACACCTCAGATTTTTTCTAATAATGGAGTAAAGGAGCTGGAGTGTTTATACCTCACATCTATCAGTCATTGGTTAAGTGCTGCCCCTGGGGCCATGTCAGTTCTCAGGTACTTCTGGCTGTGCTATGTGTGTGCAGGCAACATGATTTCTAGCAACCTAAGTGAAGTCTTCCAATGAAGATATACAGGTGCTTGCTGCTGGGAATGAAAGCAAACTGAGAGCTGGTGTGCACAAAAGTGGCTAAGGGATCCAAGGAAACACAGATGGAAGACTAACTACATTCCACCCCTTACACCATTCAGGGCCACTTCCATCTCATGTAAGTTTATTTGATTGATCCTGTGGTTTTGTGACTAGTTACAACATCTAAGTAAATAAAAGGACTTACAAGAGGATGGTTAATGGAATAAGCTACAGCTCCCACTGTTTAGTTGGTCCTGAGACCATAGGCAATACCTATCAACTCCTTTCTTCATCATTCATCCTAAACTCCTTTCCTACATGGGCAGGATTTCTACTAATCTAGATTGCTTTCCAGTTGAAATGACACAGCTATTCTTTCCAGAGAGTTCTGAGGGTTAGGTAATCATGTCCCTCCCATGAATCTTGTTCTTTCTCACTCACAGTTAAAAACTGGGCATGGCATCACCAAGAGAAGGTGATTCAGGGAAGAAAGCATTGCTTCTCTTTAGTGAATTATCAGACTTTCTGACTTACTTTTCATTGCTCCTCTTAGCTAGCGGCAACTCTACCTTCTCATGATGGTCTAGGTCAGTACTTGCTGCCAGAATGAAACTCCTTTCTGTTTCTGCTGATCTACTGTATTGAGGAGCCCAAAATGATTAGCTTTAGGTTCAGTGGAGCCTTACTGTGTCCCTTAGTGAAAGCATTTCCTTCCCACTTCTACCCCTGGGAACCAGTACCCCCAGATCTGCCAAGTCTAACATTGTAGGACTAGGAAACACAGATTTCCTAAGTGGATCACTGGGTATGAAGATAAGAGAGGCCACATCTGCCTTCATCCTTTGGATCGTGGACCCAGATATTCTACCTATTAAGACATAGCAACATATTATTATTGGTTCAAGGTATATACCACATCTTGATAGCACCTCATTTTTGTGGAGTTTCATCTCTTATCTTTATCTGGCACCTTAGCTACGTTTTCTTTTCTTTTCTTTTTTCTTTTTTTTTTTTTGAGATGGAGTCTTGCTCTGCCACCCAGGCTGGATTGCAATGGTACAATCTCAACTCACTGCAACCGCCACCTCCTGGGCTCAAATGATTCTCCTGCATCAGCCTCCTGAGTAGCTGAGATTATAGGCATGCGCCACCACGCCTGGCTAATTTTTTTTGTATTTTTAGTAGAGATGGGGTTTCACCATGTTGCCCAGGCTGGTCTTGAACTCCTGACCTCAGGTAATCCACCCACCTTGGCCTCTCAAAGTGGTGGGATTACAGGTGCGAGCCACTGTGCCTGGCCTACATTTTCAATGGATAGTCTATGTTGTGTATAGCTGGCAGCTCCTGGATGCGGTATAACATAGGAATCCTGTGTTCATGTGCCCAGTGTTGAACCTCATTGGCTGGAAATGGATTTCTTGGTCTAAGACATTATTCTATGTAATCCTATGTTGGCTAATCAGTATGAGCACTTGGATAGTGATACTAACTGAGGAACTATAGGCAGGAAAGACCAATCTATACCTGGAATACATATCAGTCCTCTTGAGGATGCATCTCTGCCTTTTCTAAGGTGAAAGGAGCTCAGTGTAATCTACCTACAAAAAAGTGGCTGGTTGGCATCCTTGAGAGATGGCACCATATCTAGATCCCAGCATCAGTATCTGTGATTGATAGGTCAGATGTTCAGAAGTGGCAATATTGAAATTAGTCTTTGTAAGATGAATCCCTTACTATTAAACCCATCTCTGCCACCACGGCTATTACATTTATGTTCTTACAATGCAAGCATTGTGATGGCTGAGGACAGAGTCTTGATAATAATTACTAGATGAGATGTCTTGCCTATTTGGTTGTTTAATTCCTTTACATCAGATACTTTGTGATGAGCATTAATGTGGAGCATGCAGATCCTGACGTTTGGTATCTGTATAAGTTCATTCTCACACTGCTTTGAATAAATATCTGAGATTGGGTAATTTATAAAGGAGAGAGTTTTAATTGACTCATAGTTCCACATTGCTGGAGAGGCCTCAGGAAACTTACAATCATGGTGGAAGGCAAAGGAGAAGCTGGCACCTTCTTCACAGAGTGGCAGGACAGAGTGAGTGCAAGCAGGGAAATGTCAGATGCTTATAAAATCATCAGATCTCAAGAGACTCACTCACTATCATGAGAACAGCATGGACGAAGCTACCCCCATGATCCAATTATCTCCACTTGGTCCTGCCCTTGACATGTGAGAATTAGGGAGATTATAATTCAAAATGAGATTTTGGGTGGTGACACAGCCAAACCATACCACTATCCATTCTTATGGGCCCTTCTGTGTGATTTTTCTTCATACCTTCTTGTCCCTGATTTTTTAACCTTACTCCTTATATGTCCCTGACCAACGAGCCAGGCCATTTCCCACAAAGCCGGTGGCTATATATACCCTTACTATGAGCCACTTTTCTCTTCACACAAAGTGGATAATAAGGCACATTACTCAAAGCTCTGCCCATTGTGAAGAATTTCCCTTCATCATTATTTTCAAGGTCGCTCCTGGGGTTGTAGTGTGGCAGCAGTTTATTTTTGGCTAACGTCAATATTGAGTTTATTTATTCAAGAACTAGGCATTTTTTTCTCCTCTATTACCTGGTTGTATGGAACTCACTCCTTTCCATTCTACTCCATGAGACCATGGACAGTGTCAGTGCAGAAGAGGTGAGTCAAATGGGATTCTTGGGCATCTATTTAGGGACCTTCTCAAGACTGAGGGTCTATACCTGATTCTATGATTTTGTATGTCTTATAGCGCCAGGCTCATGAGGGACAGCTCTAGTGACATGTTCATTTGATACTCTATGGTCAGACACTTCATCTCTGCCATAGTATGCTAGTAGTTGTTTTTCAAATGGTATATAATTCCCTGTTGCAGAAAGCATGCAAATGGAGATTTGCTTCCTTTGGCTGGTCAAAAACTCTGTATGATGGTTTTCTCCACTGTGTGTTCTATCACTGTTATGTCTGCTGGTTCATGTGCGGGCAGGTCTCCTTGCCTCACAGTCTAAATTTGTAGAATTCTCTTTTTCTTTGGACGTTCTACTTGAAACTAGCAGCCTGTTATGGCCCCAGTAAATTGATCACAGCAGCAGTTTTTACAAGTGCAGAATATGTTGCTTCTAAAATCAGAATAGGCTTCCCAGTTTCTGGGTGGAAGGAGGTGTAAGGCACAATAGCTTATTCTTTACCGTGGAGGGGATGGATGTTCCATTATGTCCAGACTACGGTCTTCCTCAAAACTTCATGAATGCAGCAAACTCTTGACTATTTTTAGGGTTATATTTCTCCCTGGTGTATTTCTTACCAGGACATCAATAGTTCTTGTCACTTTTTGATTATCAGGTCTAATTAACTTATGTCATTATTATTATTTTTTTTTATGTTTGAATTTTTTTTTTAATTTATTATACTTTAAGTTCTAGGGTACATGTGCATAATGTGCAGGTTTGTTACATATGTATATTTGTGCCATGTTGGTGTGCTGCACCCATCA
>NW_016804690.1:2249112-2312621 GCF_001698545.2 Rhinopithecus bieti
GTATTGGGGTGGGAGTTACCCGATTTTCCAGGTGTTGTGTGTCTCAGTTCCCCTGGCTAGGAAAACGGATCCCCTTCCCCCTTGCGCTCCCAGGTGAGGCGATGCCTCGCCCTGCTTCAGCTCTCGCTGCTCAGGCTGCAGCAGCTGACCAGCACCGATTGTCCGGCACTCCCTAGTGAGATGACCCCAGTACCTCAGTTGAAAATGCAGAAATCACCGGTCTTCTGTGTCGCTCGCGCTGGGAGTTGGAGACTGGAGCTGTTCCTATTTGGCCATCTTGCTCTGCCCACCTTTATGTCATTATTTTAACAGACTAACCTGATGTTTTGCAGGATATCCAAATGATCCAAATCTCTTCAGACTATATTGAAACAGAGGGCAGGAGGGTTAACATAGTCCCAGAGCAAGACTATGAATGTAATGTTATCTGTCTTATGTGAAATCAAGTACTTCTGATCTATCTTTCTGATGGATATTGAAAATAATTTGTTCACCAGATAAATAGGCACATATCAAGTAAGGAGGCTGTACTGATCCCTTATAATAACATACTTCACATACAACTGTGATTAGGGACACAGATTGACTAAGTGTGTGATAATCTACCATCATCTACCAGAATCCACATTTTTTTTTGCAATGGCTCTACTGGTGAATTAAATGTTGTTTGCTAGAGCAACCAATCCTGCATCCTTTAGGTGTTGAGTGTAGTATTAATTACTGTTATTCTACCTGGGATACAGTATTGTTTCTGCATTACTATTTTGTCCAGAAAAGGAGGCATTTTCAAAGGCTTCCTCTTGACCTTTCCTAACATGATTGCATTTACTCTGCAGGTCCAGTAACCAGTGTAAGAGTTCTGCCAGATGTAAAATATGTCAATCTCAGTTATATACTCGGGGACAGTGGAAATGATCACCTTGTGAACCCCTTAACACATTGTAAGCTAGAATTGGTCCAGGACTGCATTTATCTCTGGATGTCTATATGTCTCCATAACAGGACCTGTTTTTAGTGTCAGTTCAGATTCTCTATCCAGATTATGTGGCTCTCGACATATCTGGCCTTTTGTAAGATAATTTCAGGCTTCAAATTTACCCATTGTTGTGTCTCTGCTACTCTCCTAACAAGGCCTGGGCCTGATTTTAAGCATAATTTACTGTTTGGCTGCAGTGGATAAAGATATCTTTAAACACTGTCATAAAGATATTCTAGCTCTTGCATTTTCCCCCGGGTTAGTAATTACATATATATTTTTTTCAGTTCATCAATTGTATATGGCAGCAACCCAACTCCACAGTCTTTTACCAAATCTCCCATATATGTCAGCTAATACAGGTATCATGCATGCCAGTGCATCCCTTCCATCTGCATCCTATCCAAATTCACTACAAATAAAAGTCTCAGCAATTAAGGCAGTATGCTAGTGGATGTCTACCCTCTATTTCCCCGTAACAGTGGGTCTCTTGTTAGCGTTTGTCTAGTGAGTGATCCAGTTCTAGAATCCTATCCTGAGAGTCTGCTTTTTAGGACCAAGCATGGAACCAGCTATGTTAGGTTGGGTTTCCAAAAGCAGAGGCTAAACTGAGAATTTATTCAAAATGATTTATTAGGAAATGCTTCAAAGAAAGTCTGGTAGGGAGTGGAGAAGTGGACTGGAAGAAAGATACCGAATGAGGATATAGTGCAACAGTAAGGTTTCTGCCTAGGCATTAGAAGTAGAACACCACACCCAGATGACTCACGCTGGTGGCCAAGGATAGTAACTTAGAGGCATCTCTTTTGCCTAGCAGACTGGATTCTCTGCTTTTCTTGCTGCTTCCTTTAAATAGACCATTGAGGCATTTACCCTTGAACTTAAAGTGACCTGCACCCTGTTCCCTTATATATACTGCAGGTTTCCACACTATCAGTCTCTCTGCCTGACACTTTATTCCTGCCTTGTGTGATTGGGGGCAAGGGGACTGCCTCCCAACTCATTGTGCCCTCCCTGCCTAGGATTTGTAAATAATAAGTCTTTGAACTTATTTCCTGTTGTGGTAGTGTATTGAATTTGAGTCTTCCTTCTGAAGAACCAGGAGCTGGTCTAGGCTGGGTTTGCCCCAGGATGCCCCAGGAGAACACAAAGTTGGACTCCTAGCACCATAGTGATGCTCAAGCAGGCATAAGCTGTACATGGGTCAGACCTGACCGCAAGGGTGTTTTCCAATATAAACAAGTTTCCTATGTGAGGGACCCCTGGTCATGGGTCAGACAACTGGGTATTAGGCCCTCCACCAGGTAAAAGAAGTATCCCATGAAAGGGACATTGTAAATGCCCATGCCTAACTCCCCTTCATATCTCACTGGGGCAGGTTTGCCAGCTGCTCGGGTACTGGAACCCCACTTTTGCTGGGGGCTCCCAAAACACGGTATCAAACAAAGTTGCACAAAAGGTAATTTTGTCTCACTACTGCAGGGGAGTTCCAAAAACAGTGGTGGTCATATTTCAGAGTGATCCTCATTAGTGTAAGGGAGCAAAAACATTTATACTGCTACACCACAGATGTTGGCTTAGGGCTCTCCCTGTGTGAACGTAAATTTCTAGGTACTTCTGGCTCTCTGCATCTAGGCAAAACAGGTAACAGCAGCCTGAGGGCAAGTTCTCTAAAATAAAGATTTAAATGCTGGCTGTTGGGAGTTGGGAAATACCAGGTGCTCAGATGGGTGAAAATGCCAAATGTGTCTGAGGACTCATGAGTAGAGCAGCAACTAGGCCCACTCTTCTGGCCCTGAGATTCTCTCCTAATTCATTCATCATGGATTCATTCACTTATCTGGGTTTGAAATCTACTTACATCACTTACTTACTACCTGACTTGGACAAGTTATCGAACTCCTCCGTAACTCAGTTTCTCCATCTATAAAATGGGTATGATAAAGCACCTCTATAAATGTAATATGTTGTTGTGAGGATTAAATGAGACAATGCATATAAATAACTCAGAACATTCTGCTTGACCCAGAAATGACACTCAGTGAATGGTAGTTTTTATTATGACTGACAAAAAGAAGTAGCAAACGAAGACAAGAAATAAGCTTGCTAATAGTCCTCAGTACAGAGATGGTCTATGTGGCTACAATCTTTTCTTTCTGCCAAATATGGGAAATGGAGCCAGAGTGGATAGTTGCAGCATGAAAGGACAAACTGGAGATTTTCCTCTGATGAATAGTATGTCTATAGGGCAGGTATTTTTCCTCATAAGAAGAGATAAGGATAAAGGAACCTTGATCCCAGGTGAAATGAGGAAGCTGTACATAAATCCAGGATATTTATTATATTGAAGCAAGTTGGTGAAAGAAGAATCTAAAAGATCCTTGAAATGAGGAAGGAAATTAAGTATCAAAACCACTAATTATTTTTTAAAAGTATAAAATTATATTAAATTTATTTTATTATAAAACATATGTTCTCCATATATTATCAATAATTATTTTAGCCCTTTTCATTAGGCGTTGCAAGGTTTGTATGGATAAAGATTTTTTTAAAAGCCATGATTTCTTTCCTGCATCTGAACCCAATATTGCCTTATAGTTTAGACCATATGACCTAGGCCTTTTGCCAAAATCTTGTAGCAACTGTTGGGAGAGGCAGTCCTTTATGAGCTCTGAGTGTCCCTGCACACCCTTGCTGGATTTTTCAAGAATGCAGGCCTTGATCACTCTTTGCCTGGGGCATTGCTCAGGGTCATGTTTGCAGTGAGCAACCTTGAGGAATGAGGTAATGACTCTTGGGAACAAATAGCAGGCTTGCTATAGAGGAGGTGGAGTCCCCAAACTCAGAGCTCCTCAACTGTGATACAAACCAATTATGTGTGCAGCATTCACTAGGGCTGCTTCAGGTTGCCTCTGCAGGAATTAGATGAGGAGGAGACAAAGGGAGCTGATAGAAATATAAACTCATGCTGCTGGACAAGCTGTGAGTAATAATGTTATTTATGTCAGGTCTAGAAATCTCATGTCTTCTGTCAGCATCCATGAAATAGTAACAGGTTAACTCATTAGCCTGTAAGTAGGATAAAAATGCCAGATCCTGAGAGCAACATTTCTAGTGTAGGAAATACACGTGAAACTGTCCCCATAGCGTTAATAAGAATTATATACAGGCATTAGACAAAAGTACAGATAAATGTTAACCAGATTACCCTTTGACTAATTTCCTTGTAGCTGCTTATGGACCATGTAGACCAGGACATAAAATCTAACTTTCTCATTTTTCCTATACATAGCATCTTTAACATCAGGAGCACAAGACTTCCCATTTGAGATATTTTTCAGAACAGCTGATGCCAACTAGTCCTTGGTTCCCATCAAGAAACCAAGTCAGCATGAGAATGTGATTTCTTTACCTCTCTGTCCCATAACTTCACCCTTCATTCTTCAACCAGTCAACATCTTGGCCTACTACCTGTCCAAATTCTTTAAAACACCTAAACCCAAGCTCTTCACGGAGATGGATTTGAGGTTTCCTCCCATCTCTTTGTTTGGCAGCCTTATGATTAAAGCTTTGTCTGCTGCAACTCAATGTCTTGGTGTATTGACTTGATGCACATTAGGCAATGAGCCTGGCATGATTACATATCTCTTTAGAATAAAGAGAAGGGCAGTTCAAGGAGAAACATGGTTGTGTGTGTTAAGTCTTGAAAGGAATCCATAATGTTGAGGCTTAACAACTGTCCAGATGTGGGTAACCAAATTCCCAGAGCTCTGGATGGGATCTTGAGGAAAGTGTCAAAAGTTTGTGGTAGGACGTCCCAAGGTGGTGGGATGACTACCTTAAGGGAAAAGAAAGCAGTTGATCTAGGGCTAGAAGAGGCAGAGATGAACTACAGTGTTCTCCATTTGCAAGATAGGCCTCCTTTCTGTGGGGCTTTGAGACTGAGAGGCAAATGAGATCAGAGTCCTAAGGCATTTATAAAGATCCAGAGGGTCAGGTAAAGGGAACAGGAACTGGCATGGTAAGTAGCAGTGCCAGGACTTAGAAAAAGAAGAATCACCAGGGAGGGAATGAATTCTAAAAGGTCACAATAGAAGTTGTGTACTAGCCTGCAAAACATGACAAATCTCCATGTTTTAACATTTTCGAAATATAGGGATGTTCTTGTAATCAATAGTGTCAAATAGTTGGAGGAATATGCCAATGCTATCATTGGTCCCATCTCTATTATTCTTCAAGCCTTGATCTTTGTTCCTGCATAACTGCCTGGTAGAATCTGACATGCAAAGTTTGGATAATGACAACTGCTGATGTCTACATCTGGGAACAAATGCAACATTGGTTATTTGGCTTGCTGCTTTTCTCTTGAAGGAAGGGTGAATCACAGACTGGTCTTGTAGTTGTGCCATTGAGCCCAAGTGGTAGGGATAGGTTGCAGGTTGGAGTGGCTGGCTGAGAGCAAAGCAATGGCTTCAGCTACTGGTGTCTAAGGGCTGTAGCCATGATAGACCAAGGACCCAAGGCAGGTGCTTGTCCACTTAAGTGATCAGAGAATTTAATGGGTCTTTGTGGTGATTATCTCACAAAATCTGAGCAGGCAAGTTTGGTGACTGGGAGATCAGTTTACAGGCCTGAAGCTCCAGACACGCTGTGGGGCTCAGGGTTAGGGATTTTGTCCCTAGGAAAGAAAACTTCCAAGGGTCAATCTGAGCTCTGGTTCTGGAAACTTGAAGATAAAATGCCAGTTATGGGGCACATTGAGTTCAGGATTTAGAACTAGATTTGAGGAGACTGATGTCAGACGGAAGGTGCCTAATGGAGGTTGGGGGTGGAGGTGGGTCACAAACCTAGAAAACAATGTTTTTGTTTTGTTTTTAAACATAAATCCTTGCCATTTGAAAGAGAAAGGTAGAGATTCCCCTCAATTCCAGTGAATCCTTTGTTGTCAATGAAACATCTTTTAGAATCTTCAGCTGCAAAAAAATATGAGAACTTCTCTTGCCTAGTCTTCTGATTCTAGTGTGCAAATATTGGAGCCTTTCCTATTCTAGCAAACCTCAGGGTGTGTCCTGAGTTCACATCTGCAAACCCGTCTGTATGACCCACCTCATAATGTGAGACCAGCTCCTGACAAGAACATAGCTTCACTCACAGTAGATGTTCTGGGACAGATTGCTCCCTTCCTGCCTGTGTTCCCCCTCTCCAGCTCCATCCTCCTGTGTCCCTGGCTTATGACTTCCTGAGTTTGTCTTTAGTCTTGACAATGGATTTTGCTTCATTACTGCTGACCACTAGCATTTTATTGGGATGTGGTTTGCACTACCTCACTGTTTTTTTCCACTTCCTTCTTTTTAGGACATTAATCTGTCTACTCAGACCAAAGCCCAACCTTGACCTGCTTGGCCATGGGCCCGCCTGGCCTGGCTCTACCTCCTTGGGAGGGGAGATTATACTGTTGGATACAGGCTATCAAAATCTCCTTGGGTTTAGCTAGTTAAAAAGACATATGTCTTGATATTTCATCAGCCCTGAGTGTTTTTTTTAAAAAATCATTATGGGAAAAAGAAGATAAAGCGTTTTGGGAGCTTTTATCATTTTGAAGATCATTCTGCAGTACAGTGATAAAAAATACCAACAATGCAAACATCTGGGTGAAACAGCAGCAAATCAAGTCATAATTCTTTTTTATGTGAAAATATTTATATTCTCCCAGGCCTTGTATCCTTAGTTAGTGTCTGACGTTGAGTCAAAGGAATGTTTCACTACATTTAATAATGAGCATGAGGAACGAACCTCAAGTGTGACGCCATCTGCAAAGCAGTGTGCATTTAAAGTTTGTTGACAGAACTTCCTAGAGGGTAATTGGAAAAAGAAGCTTGATTCCTAATGAGAAGATACCTTACATTTTCCTTCCTCTATGAAAAGGACCACTTACAATTTTTTCCATTTCTAACAGTAACAATTTTAACACTCAAAATTCAGTTTCGTAAGTCCTAAAGGGATTGGAGACATATGTCTCCAGAAATCTCTACTATGATGGGGAATGAGATCTGGTCCAGTATAGAAAACATTCACATCGTAGGAATTAGGGGACACACATTTATTTACATATTTATTTTAGAAAGTTTAGACAGACTTTAGAAAGTCTGTTTTTCATAGGAAGAAGTCTTTCCTAGATTATTTGTATAGGCCTGGAACAGGGGAGGAGGAAGAACTTTCTCTTTGGAAGTTTTCAAACACTTTACATAGCATTAAATGTTATATGTCAGACTATCATAGCATTATCTATAGGGTAATTAAACATCTTAGAACTATGCTATGATGTTATTTGCTGCTGAGTGGAAATGGATTCTGTGGCTAGTGTACTAGGCTAATCTTCTTCTAATAATCTCATTTATTCTTGAGAATCATCTAAAATAGAAAATAGCATTTTGATTCCCAGCATTAATTTTTTTGTTTTGTTTTGTTTTAGAGATGGAGCCTTGCTCTGTTGCCTAGGCTGGAGTGCAGTGGCGCGATCTCGGGTCACTGCAAGTTCTGCCTCCTGGGTTCACGCCATTCTCCTGCCTCAGCATCCTGAGTAGCTGGGACTACAGGCGCCTGCCACCATGCTTGTCTAATTTTTTTTTTTTTGTATTTTTAATAGAGATGGGATTTCACCATGTTAGCCAGGATGGTCTTGATCTCCTGACCTCGTGATCTGCCTGGCTCAGCCTCCCAAAGTGCTGGGATTACATGTGTGAGCCACCATGCCCGGCCCCCAGCATTAATTTTATAATTGTTTTTCTGGGATGAGAGAGGGCTTGTGGGACATATGATTCATGTTTTGACAAGACAGGTGCTAGGAAAATAGATGTAGGACAATACATTGCCAGATTTAATAGAGGAAAATAGAATTTAAAAATGAAAGATTCACAAACTAGAAATCCATAAGTTGACATTGACTTGTGTCGGTTTCTTGCCACTAATACCAAGAAAGGAAAGCAATAATCATCAGAAGCCAGCATGGATTCACTTATGAGCAAGTCAAGACTAACTAGTGTTACCCGTTATCTATGCACCTATACCTGAGCCTGTGCATATACCTATACCTGTATCTATACCTATGGCTATACTTATGCCAGATGTATCTCCATCTAATATTATGTATTTGTTCACACATCACCACTAAAAAACTTACTGTTGTAACCAAACAGGTTTTGCTCCCCAAAAACCTATGGAAATAAAACATTTTTTTAAAAAAGGAATTCTGTAGATATAATCAATCAGAATTTTAGCAATAAATGTGATGAGATCTTCCATTACATCCTCTAGGAATGTAGAGATGGGAATTGTGGGCTCGAGTGCATAAAACTAGGTAAATTCTTAATTAATTGAATGAGCTAAACCACTGCCTCTGAAAGAAAAATTTCTCTAAAAGACCAATGCTGATTCAGATTATTTTATCAAAGTATTACAAAAAGGGAAATAACAAAAAAGTAGATATAAACTCATTATGTAATAGCTTTTATTAAAATGTGGACAGGTTAAATTATTTTTATTTTTATTTTTTTATTTTAGGTTTGAGGATACATGTGCAGGTTTGTTATATAGGTAAACTTGTGTCATGGGGGTTTGTTGTATAGATTATTTTGTCAGCCAGGTACTAAGCTTAGTATTCAGTAGTTATTGGTTCTGCTCCTCTGTCTTCTCCCACCCTCTGTCTTCAAGTAGGCTCCAGTTGCTTTCTTTGTGTCCTTGAGTTCTCTTCATTTAGCTCTCACTTATAAGTGAGAATATGAGGTATTTGATTTTCTGTTCCTGCATTAGTTTGTAAGGATAATGGCCTCTGGCCTCTCGCTTCATCTGTGTTCCCACAGAAGACATGATCTCATTCTTTTTTATGGCTGCATAGTATTCCATGGTGTATGTGTACCACATTTTCTTTATCCAATCTGTCATTGATCGGCATTTAGGTTGATTCCATGTGTCTACTATTTTGAATAGTGCTGGAATTTCATTGCATACATGTGTCTTTATAATAGAACAATTTATATTCCTTTGGGTATGTACCTAGTAATGGGATTTCTGGGTTGAATGTTATTTCTGTCTTTAGATCTTTGAGGGATGGCCACACTGTTTTCTACAATAGTTGAACTAATTTACACTCCTACTAACAGTGTATATGTGTTCCCTTTTGTGCACAACTTCATCAACATCTGTTTTTTTTTTTTTTTTTTTTGATTTTTTAATATTAGCCACTCTGACTGGTGTGAGATGGTATTTCATTGTGGGTTTTAATTTGCATTTCTCTAATGATCACTGATGTTGAGCTTCTTTTCATATGCTTGTTGGCTGCATGTATATCTTCTTTAGAAAAGTGTCTGTTCATGTCCTTTGCCCACTTTCTAATAGGGTTGTTTATTTTTTTCTTGTAAATTTGTTGAAGTTGACAGGACAAATTAAAAAGTTTCATGCAAATTTGTGGTTAGGCTTTAGAAATTTACAAAAGAATGTTGCTCTCATACTAACAACAACAAAAAAAACTGAATTCATCTCAAAATAATCCTTGAAAAAAATGCACCAGAGAATTGAAGATGCAAAGAAATCTAATTGAACTAAAGGCCAGAAAGGAATAAGCCCTTCTTGGGAGAGAAGAGACCCATGCTACTTTCATCCTTAGCAGTGCAGCTGGAGGAGTACTTAACCCTGCCAGAGAGGGAGAAACCAGCCATACTTCTAAAAACAGCACACAAACAGATGAACAGAATAGAATCCCTGGGAGCCTGTATTAATTTCCTAGGGCTGCCTTAACAAATTACCACAAACTTGCTAGCTTAACACAACAACAATTTATTCTCTCACAGTTCTGGAAGCCAGAAGTTTGAGATCAAGGGGTCAGCAGGGCCATGTTCCCTTCACAGTCTCAAAGGAAGATTCCTCCCTTGCCTCTTCCTAGCTCTGGTGGCTCCCCACAGTCTTTGGTATTTCTTGGCTTATGGCTGCATCACTCCAGTCTGTGTCCACCTTTGTGCTATCTTCTTCTCCATGTCTAAATATTATCATTTTCTGTCTCTTATAATAATGACACTTGTCATTGGATTTAGGGCCCATCCTAATCCAATACAATCTCATTTTGGTCCTTATCTTAATTATATCTGTAAAGACCCTATTTCCACATAAGGTTACATTCTGAGGTCCTGGGTGAACGTGAATTTTGGGAGGACACTGTTAAACATAATTCAGAGCTCCAGGCACAGAATGAATTCACAGAGCCACAGAGGAGCCCAGCACAGCAGATATCACTGGCAAGGGAAGATCAGAACTACAAGGTTACAATGACAGCAGTGAGTGTTTGACATCCTGCTCTACTTCCAACCTTGAGAAAGGATCAGTGTGTCAGTTGGATCTCCAGATTTCCTCAGAGTCCCTGTTGTCTGGGAAAGGGGATTCATTCTGATCTCTGGACAGCCAGGTTGGTATTATCCAAATCAACAGATTCCTGCCAGTCCTGACTTCTCATAATTGACTTCTCTTATATTGTATTAACAGAGCTGGCCCTTGAATTACAATCAAAGCCACAACTAATTCCCCCCTGCCTCCTTAGGCTTAAGCACCAATGTGCTCATTCCAGTTGATCTCATTCAGTAATAGTTATTTATTGAATGCCTACTGTGTATTAGACAATTTTCTAGTTATTGGGAATATAATAATAAATAAGTCAGATCCCATAGGGCTTACAGTCTAGAAAGGAAATGGATAATATATAATGAAACAAACAGGAGGTTGCATATTGTGATAGTTGCTGTCAGGGCACTCATCATATTGGAGGTGCCATGAATCATACATGGTGGTTCTGAGTGCAATACAGGAACTAAAAGGATGTTATCAGTTGGAAATGCTTTCAGCTGTTTTGACCCGAGTACTCAAAAACCAGTGGCTTAAGAATGAGGACATTTAATAATCTTAAATAGTAAGTCTAGAGTTTGGCAATTTAGGGTGGAAACAGCAGTTCAGCCACATTCTTAAAGATCCAGTGTCTTTTTGTATGTGCCCTTTCTGCCTTAACTTTGGTTTTTCTTCTGTTGGTTGAAGCTGTCTGTTGTAGCTTCAGCCATTACATCCATGTTCATGAGGGGAGAAAAGAGAAGCCACTGTCAGCTGTGTCTGTCTATTCCATCAAGAACACCCAAACTTTTCCCAAAACTGCATCCTCTTTGCATCAAAGTGGCTAGAACTGGAGCCTGTGGTCACCCATCAGAAGGCTCAGAAACTGAGGAATGGGATGGCTGTGTTTGGCTTAAACCGACTGCGATCCGGGGATGTGTCCACTGCTGTTCCAAGACTGAGGTTCTGTTAGGAAGATGGGGAAATGGATAATGGGTTGATGGAGAACTTTGCCACTTAGGGTATGAGTTGAAAAATAACTGTTGGTGGGAAGTGGCGATGATCAATGAGTGCGGTCAGGCTGGAAATAAGAACGAGTTAGATTCGGTTTAAGAAGACTCTTACTGGACCAGCAATGAGTTAAGCCAAGAATACCAAGAACACAAGTGAGTGGATGGGCTCCCCATCATCTTCTGCCTCTGTCACTGAGACCTGGTCAATGCAGTCTGCTTGGACTGAGATATCTGCCGGGTCAGAGGATCCCAGCGCTGTGAGCTCTTTGCTGTTGATATCAGTAGCCGGTGGAAAGACCATATTAGTGCTTGGTCATTCACCTGCAAAAAGCAGTTTTTGCTATGGTGCAGAGTGGTTTGTTTTGGCAGTCCACATTTTGAAATTTACTAACAATAGAGAAAATAAGTGCTCTTAAGCAGAGCCTATGAAGATGCACAGATACAAAGCATGTATACAAAGAATATTACTTCTGCGAATATATTCTGGAAGGTGAGGGTGGAGATGAGGCAGACAAAATCGAAAAAAGGTTTTATACATAGAGATGTTCATCCAAGTGTTTAGCACAGACAAAAGGCCTGAAAGTACAGCTCTCATTGACTATCTGACTTTGATTCCCTCTTTATTCCCAGAACTTCTTTCTTTCAAAGTTAACTTTGAATTTAAGTATTTGTTATATTTTATTGAGCATTTAACAAGATTTTGAGAGAGGATTCTTTTTTAAAAAATCAGTTCAGTGTGCTCTCTCATTAGAAGCCCCCAGAAGATATTTTGACACGGGAAAAGGGAGAATATTAAGGTAAGGGAGAAAGTGCATTAGTGGGTGCTCTCACTCAACAGAAAAGCCTCTAGAAAGATACAGAGCATTGAGTGGACAGATTGTTTTATGGATTGCTATTCACTTCTCTAGCCCCTTCTCTTCTTTCCTTTTCTGTAGGGATTGAGAGGGTCCAATTCACTTCCATTTTATTTGTTTTTATTTAATTTATTATTATTTTTAAAGAGATGAGGTCTTGCTATGTTGCCCAGGCTGGTCTCGAGTCCTGGCCTCTAGTTATCCTCCTGCCTCAGCATCCCCACCTCCCAGTAGCTGGGATTACAGGTGCGAGGCACCCTGCCTGGCCCACTTACATTTTTAAAGGCTTTCGGTATATTAAAACACAAAAGTCTGAAGCTTTTGTAGTACATTTTAGAGGTTTACACTGAAAAAATTCATACTGTGGCTTAGGTCTGTAATCCCAGCACTTTGGGAGGCCGAGGTGGGTGGATCACGAGGTCCGGAGAGCGAGACCATCCTGGCTAACACGGTGAAACCCTGTCTCTACTAAAAATACAAAAAAAGCCGGGCGTGGTGGTGGGCGCCTGTAGTCCCAGCTACTTGGGAGGCTGAGTCAGGAGAATGGCATGAACCTGGGAGGTGGAGCTGGCAGTGAGCGGAGATCGCGCCACTGCACTCCAGCCTGGGTGACAGAGCAAGACTCCTTCTCAAAAAAAAAAAAAAAAAAAAAAAAAAAAAGAAAAAATTCGTGCTGTAAAGCATGAACACACAAGATAGTTTTTCTGTTCAGAGCTTAATTGCAATTCATAGCATGTTAGACATGTGCGTTGTGGTGATTGCATGTAAGTGAAAGTCTGGGTGATAAGTTTCTTCTTTCAATCATTCAGTGTATCTCTGGGACTGATGTATAACTTCATTTGGACTTAACTTCACCAGTCTAAATTTGAATCATTTTGTGAATGTGAGAACTAGTCCAAAGAGCTCTTCTGATTCCCTGCTCCTTGTCAAAGGTGAAGATTAAGAGTTTGAACCCAGAAGACGTGTTGAAACATGTTTATTGAATGAATGAATGAATGAATGAATACCTTGTGTGGTGCAGATCAACAAAAGAAAAGCACTCACAGGAGGTGGAAGTCAGGCAGTGCTATGATGTGTTTTCATTTTATTGTTGGCTTATACATTTTGAGGGACAATTGTTTCCTAGATTTTTGTGATATTTTCGATCTGATGAGGCTGTGAAATAATCTCCCAAGTCTGCTTTCTCCCCAGCAGTACAGAGCCTGCCAAGGTGTTACTACACAGCAAGCCCCTTTGGATTAAATGAGTCCTATCTGATTCAGGGATGAGTGCTAAATGCTTGTTGATAGCAGATCACAGGGAGAGGGCACAATTCCAGCTCAGTGGCAGCAGCTGAGGAGATGTCCTGCCACGGGTGGTGGTGACAAAGCAGCAGATGGCTTGGAGTGAAAAGAGAACAAGATGTGACCCAGTGCGGTGTAAATTAGTTACAATTTCTGCATAAAGCTCCATCAGGTTACTATGTGCAGTGTTCTGTGTGCCTAGCCAGCAGTGTTCAGGCTATTCTTATGGTTTAATATCCAATATTAAGGCTCTCTGGAAAGTGGAAGCTTAGATTTACCTATTTCAAGCTGCAATTAACAGTTTTGCAGAGTTCATTACTATTTTTGGGGGAAGGAAATTTATTATTGAGGAATTGGGGCCTGGATGGAACAGCACTGGGAGGCTCTCTTGGGTCTCATTCTATTGTGCTGTTTGTTGTGGAGAGCTCAGTTACATATTCAAATCTGAGTGTCTCTCTTTTTTTTTTTTCTCCCAGACAGCTTTCTCAACCAAACACTGGTGCAGAAGAGAAGAATCCCCTTTATGCAAAGCAGAATTGAGCAATTAAATATATTGATGAAGAATGCAAGTGTCAATATGCGTCCCTTGGTGTCCTAGAGAGAGAGTCCTGACAAGTGTAGATGGAATAATTATTTGGAATAATTCATCAGTTAGACAGTGTTACTTAACAAAATACTGGGGTCTATTTCTATGAAACAAGCTCTACACATCTGTCAACTTATTCTTGAAATGGGAATTGACTGTAACAGGGAAAATGTATGTAAAGTCTGACCACATAAAATAACCCTATTTTCTTATTTCCCCAAGAAGTGGGAATGTGCTGTGATTCCTTCCTTGTTGGTAGATAAATTGAAAAATGTTCCACCTCTCTTTAATTCAGCTCTATTAACTATGAGTAATAGCCCCTGGTTTCATTATAGTTGTATTAAACGTGATGTCTTCTGCATGGCTTCTGCACAGGTTGGAATATGTTTTCCTATTTTCTCTCATCTTGACATACCCTGTCCTGGATAATTCGTAAAATCATATAAGGGGTTATAGAAGAGCATCAGCTCAGGGCCTAAGAAGGAGATTTCTCCCACAGATGTGAGTAATCAGGAATGCCTCACTAACTGTGGAGTCCAGGGTTAAAAGTGCTATGATGGTCTTATTAGAAGTGATGAAGCATGGGCAGGGGGATTTACCTGGGAATGAGTCTACTGGAAGTTTTGTATAATTCTCATCTCTGATTAAAATCCTTAATTGATTCAAGAGCTCTGGTGCTAAAAACCCTGATTCATTTTTTATTCTGATGAGAGAAACGTGTTCTCTAGAACTGTGCACATGTGGAGAAAGGAGTGGGGAGTCATTGCCAATTGACAGCAGGTGGTGTGAGGTGGTGAAGAATGGCAGGCCAGGAATGACACCTACCTGGGTCGGTCCTTATTTCACCATTGTGGCAGGAACACGCCTTTACCTCAGTTTCTACTTCTGTAATGTAGGGATAATAATATCTATCTCAAAGGGCTGTTGGGGCATCAGATGAGGGCCAGGAACATTGTGGGAGCTTATTAAGCCTTCCTTTATAAAAAGTCTCTTCTTGATCCTGCTTACCTACTTGAAAATTCTAAACGTATAATTTTAATCCAATTTAATGCCTTAATATACTACAAGTATAGGCCAAACACAGGGGATTACTTAAAATTCCCCTTTATAAATCGAGTTTTACCTCAAAAGGGGGTTGGCCCCAAACTCATTTAGAAATTCTTCGTGTTCCATCCATCCTGTCTATATTCCCTGCTCTTCCTATCCTTCCCCATTTCATCTGGTCAAGAGAACACTTAGCAAGGGTCCTGAGGGAAAGAATCAGTAGGGAATAGGGTAGAGAGGCAGAAACCATTCTGTTGGAGAGCTGTGTTATTCTCCTTGGATCCTGTAATGGTTAAGTTTATGTGTTGACTTGACTGGGCCTTGGAGTGCTCAGATATTTGGTCAAAAATTATTCTGAGTGTGTTGTGAGGGTGTTTCTGGATGAGAATAGCATTTGAATCAGTAGACTCAGCAAAGCAGATTGCCTTCCCAATGTGGGTGGGCCTCATCCAATCCATGGAAGACCTGAATAGAACAAAAAGGCTGAGTAAGAGAGAATTCTTTCTCTCTGCCTGACTCTCTTCGAGCTGGAACATTGCTCTTTTCCTGCTTTCAGATTCACACTCAGATGAAGACTTACATTACTGGTTTTCCTAGTTGTCAGGCCTTCTAACTTGGGCTGGAAATACCATTGACTCTCTTGGGTCTCCAGCTTGTCAGCTGCAGATCTTGGGACTTCTCAGCCTGCAGAATCATGTGAGTCAGTTCGTTATAATTGTTCTATCTATATGTTTATATATACATAGCTATAGATAACTATCTATATAGACATATTTGGATTATATATATGATGTGTATGTCTATGTTTATAGACATGTCTGTATTGGTCTGGATTTTTTAGAGAAACAGAACTGAAATATATATCTGTATGTAGAGCTATCTATATGTCTAAAACATATTGGTTCTGTTTTTCTGGAGAATCCAGGCTAATACAGATTTTGATACAAAGAAGTGGGGTGCTGGTATAACAAATACCTAAACATGTGGAAGTGGTTTTGGAACTAGTTAATAGGTAGAGGCTGGAAGAGTTTTGAGTTGTGTGCTAGAAAAATAGATGTTAAAAGTGATTCTGATTAGGGCTTACATGGAAATTAGGAACATGATATTGAAAACTGGAGGAAAGATGATCCTTTTTATAAAGTGGCAAATAATTTGGCTGAACTGTGTTCTAGTGTTTGGTGGAAGGTAGAATTTGTGAGTAAAATGTGGGCTGAAGAGATTTCTAAGCAAAGTGTTGAAAAAGTGGTTTGGTTCCTTCTAAATGCATATAGAAAAATACAAAAGGAAAGAGATGAAATGAAGAAGAAATTCTTAATCAAAAGGAAGCAGAATTTAAAGATTTGGAAAATTCTTAGTTTATCCACATTGCAAAAAATGGAAAAGCTTGTTTTGAAGAGAACATTAAAGATGTGGCTGAACAATCATTTGATAAAGACATCATGGGTATGACTTATTGACTTAGCCATTTTAACAGAATCCAAGCATAGAGATGAGATTATACCAACAAAGACCCTGCCAGTTTGAACTAAAGAGAATGCAAAAAAATGAGACTAAATTAGGGAAGGCAGTTGTACTTCTTTGATTTAACAGGACCAGATCATAGAGCCATTTAGCTGTGAACATGCACTATTCTTCAAGAAGGCAATTCAGAGATTACCAGTGGTACCACTTGGTTTGAACAGGCTAGATGGCCTCTGACCAATGCTGTGGGAATGGGACCACTCTGCAAAATCTTGTGAGAGGGGCCACATGGAGCCTTGAGGGTTCAACCCTGTACCTAACAGAGCTTCAGAAGTGGGATTGTCACCCCGGTGGTCCATGAGGCAGAGCCTGAAACCAAAGAGGATTAATCTAGAGCCTTAAGATCTGGTAGAATTTGCCTTGCTAAATTTCAGACTTCCTTGGGACCCATTACTCCTTCCTTCTTTCTTATTTCTCCCTTTTGGAATGGGAATGTTCATCGTGTGCCTGTCTCATTTTCATAGTTTGGAAACATGTAAACTTGTCTGATTTCAAATGTTTGCAGAAGGGGAGGAATTTTGTCTCAGAGTGAATCATAGCAACATATGCATCTCACCCATATTTGATTTTGCTGATATGAATATTTGGACTTTGGTCTTTAGAGTTCATGCTAGAATGAGTTAAGATTCTGGGGACTGTTGGGATGGAAGGAATGTATTTTACATGTGAGAAGGACATAAATTTAAGGGGGCCAGAGTGGAATGACTGAATTGTATCCTCCCCAAAATTCATATGTTGAAGCACTAACCCCTAAGTGATGGTGTTTAGCAATGGGGCCTTTGGGATGACATTAAGTTTAGATGAGGTCATAAGGTGGGGACCTCGTGATGGGGTGGGTGGCTTTATAAGAACAGGAAGAGAGAGATTGCTGTCTTTCTGCCATGTGAGTGAGATGGAGGCCATCTGCAAACCAGTAAGAGTGCCTTGTGATGCATGCCTGTAGTCCCAGCTACTCCGGAGGCTGAGACAGGAGAATTGCTTGAACCCGTGAGGCGGAGGTTGCAGTGAGCAGAGATCACGCCACTGCACTCCAGCCTGGGCAACAGAGCAAGACTCTATCTCAAAAAAAAAAAAAAAAAAAAAAAAAAGAAATAGAGTGCCTTCATCAGAACCCAACCATGCTGGCATCCTGATTCTGGACTTCCAGCCTGTGAGAAATAGATTTCTGTTGTTTAAGCCACCCAATGTATGGTATTTTGTAATGGAAGTCTACTTTGACTGATACAGATCTGCTGTTTTATTCCTCTAGCAGGCCATCTCTTTAATGTGATGTTTGGCCATGGTGTTTGTGTGTATGTGCATATAGACAATGTTAATTACTGCGAAGTCCACTGATTTCAAGCAATTCTCAGCAAATGAGTGCATTAGATATGCATTGATCATCACTTAGGGCCTGTCATATTTATTACATCAACCACTGTTTAAGAGCATCTAATTCCCTAAATTACTATGGGCTGAGAATCTCCTTGTCAGGTAGTTTAGAATTATGGAATAACAGCAAAATATCTTATGAAACTGTAGTTTCAGAAACAGAGGAATGGGCTAGAAACTATGAGAAAAAGAACAACTAAAAGATACTGACCATGGAAAGGAGTGGAACTCTCTTTCTCCCCTCCTTCTCCTTCTCTGTCACTGTCACCATGAAAGAAAAGTGTAGACGAGCTCCATTTCTCCCTTTTCTTGCGTTTTTTTTTTTCTTTTTTTTCCTTCACATAGCTCCTTGCTCTGGAATCCAGCAGTCTGGCTGCTTCTCTGCAGCTGCAGTGTCTTCATGGCTCTGCATGGTCTCTGATGGTCTATTCATGGCCCTTGTTATGGGTTGAGGTATATACCCCCAGAATTCGTATGTTGCAGTTCTAACCTTCAGTAGCTCAGAATGTGACCTTATTTAGAAATAGGGTCATTTCAGATGTAATTAGTTAAGTTAGGATGAGGTCATACTGGGGTAGGGTGGGCCCCTGACTTCATGTGACCAAGGCTTAAGACAATACAATGAGAATAATGATAGGACCTACCTCCTAGAGCATTTGGGAAGATGCAAAGAGTTTGATATTTATTTATGTCAATTATTATTCTGTAGTGCTGGACCATTCAAAACCATGTTGCGTCACCTCTGGACAAGACTTGGTTAATTTCCCTTGCAAAGGATTTCAACATACACAGGTTTAGAAAAGTAAAACCCCATCTTAACGCATCACCTGGCCAGATCCTCCAAATAGCAATTGTGGTGTATTTGTCTGTTTTCACGCTGCTGATAAAGGCATACCCAAGACTGGACAATTCACAAAAAAGAGGTTTAATGGACTTACAGCTCCATATGACTGGGGAGGCCTCACAATCATGGCAAAAGGTAAGGAGGAGCAAGTCACATCTTACATGGATGGTGGCAGACAAAGAGAGAGAACTTGTGCAGGGAAACTCCTCTTTATAAAACCATCAGATCTCATAAGACTTATTCACCGTCACAAGAACAGCATAGGAAAGACCTGTTCTGATGATTCGGTTGTCTCCCACTGAATCCCTCCCACAACACATGGGAATTCAAGATGAGATGTGGGTGTGGACACAACCAAACCATTTCCTGTGATATGCTAATAAATCCTTACTATGAGCTCACAGTTATTAAATGAACAAATCCATAGATTAAGAAAAGAAGTGTTAATGAATTTTTAAAGTCTGCTAATTTGTTGAACATTTAGGGCCATTAACAAGTGCATGGATTTTCTTGAGAACATACGATTACCTTGTCTTCTTATTACAGACAGCTGACACCACAGCATGTTGTTTACAAAAGCAAGATTGTAGAAGAGATTATAGGTGCTGGTTTTGACTGGTGATAACTTAGTTAGGGGCTCCTAATAGGACTTAAAATACCCACCCGCCATTTTGTATGTACACTGTAATATACTGGAGTATATTCGAAGAAGCTTTAAATTGATGACCATTTTTCTGAGAGTGCAGCAATTGCAACTTATTTTCTTCCTTCTTAGCAGGACTCTGATATCCAGGTCTGCAGATGCTGCAGGATTTTGCTTAATACAGTTAAGAAGTATTGATTCTTCTGGGCATAGTTGGTGATGAAGGAGCAGTTTCTGGAAGAACTTGCTTTGGAAGAGAAACAGGCCTTTGTGGCAGCAAAGGAAACATTATTAGAGAGGACAGAAGGTATGTGTGTACGTGTGTGTGTGTGTGTGCATGTGTTGGGTGTGTGTGTGTGTTGGTTTAAGTTTCCACATTAGGAAAATGACAGTAAAGTTACACAGTGGGGATAGGCAACCTTTTGAGAAAGGCAACTATGCTCCAGCCTCAGGACTGAGCCTTTTGCAGAGCTAGTAAAGGCTGTCCTTGGGCTTTGTCACTCTTTTTTACATTGTTTATGCCTGTATTCTGTGAGGATACTTTATTGCCCTTTCTTCTCTCTCCCTCCAACCTTTTCTTCTATACCCCAACTGTGTTGTAGAGCCAAAGGACCTTAGGTTTTGCTTTCTCTTCTCTCCGAAACTTGCTCACTCTTAGTGTGAATTTTGAGTCAGCCAGCGTGCTTCCTCTCCCAGGAATAATTATTTACTGAAGCATTGTCTCTGATGGTCTACTCAGGGCTCCTGTTACGGGTTGAATTGTGTCATCTCAAAATGTATGTTGTAGTCCTAACCTGTAACAACTCAGAATGTGACCTTATTTGGAAATAAGGTCATTGCAGATATAATTAGTTAGTTATAATAAGCTCATAGTGGGGTAGGGTGCATTCCTAATCCAACATGAATTTGCTTTTGTAAAACGGGAAAATTTTATAAGAAGAAGAACAGCACTATGTCAATATCAAGGTAGAGATCGGTGTGATGCATCTAAAATCCAAGGAATGGCAAAGATTGCAGGCAGACTACCAGAAGCTAGGAGAGAGGCATGGAACAGACTCTTCCTCACAATCCTTAGACAGAATCAGTCCTGCTGACACCTTGATCTTGGACTTTTAGCCTCTAGAACTGTGAGACAATTAAGCTCTGCTGTTCTAAGCTTCCCGGTTTGTGGTGCTTTACTATGGCAGCCCTAGTAAACTAATACAGATACTATTTTCTTTTAAAACCAAGCCATCTCAGGCAGCAGTGAGGTGGTGGGAGAGTTATCCAGAGAGGAGGGGCAGAGTCCCCATTTGAGAGCAGACCAGGTAGGCTTAGCATATACTTAGATGCAATTTAGAGGCAGGATCCAGCCTGGAGTTTGCTATAGCTCAGCTCCAGCTTGGCTAACACCATTTCACACTTTTCTTTAAACCAGCTGGAGATTCTTCACCTGTCTTTGCCTGTCCCTGAGTGACAGGATGATCAAGGGCCAGAGGATCATTAAATAGTCATTGCTTTTAGCACTATACAATGTTATTTCCTGCATGACCTCTTGAAAGGGCACAGATGGGAGGCTGTCTTGTTGATTCCTGGTCTGCAACAGGCAATTTATATTCATAGTATTCTTTTAAAAAGCACATACTTTGTGGATCCCAGTGCAAAATGAAAATGTGGGGCTGGATAGGATGGCAAAGTCAGTCTCCCCTTCCTACATGCTGGCTGTTCTATTCTAACCCCTGCCTGGATGTACTTGGTACCTAGACTGAGGTGGATGATACATCCCTCCCCACTGGTCACCCACCAAACATGTAGTGGTGCTGTCAGCCTGGTGCAGGATGGATGCTATCTTGTCCTGTCCCAAGATGCCATGGGGTGAGTGTCTAACCCTGATCCTCTCACTCCTTGGGGTAAAGAATGACAGTAGAATGCAGTCGTGTTCTGTTGATGCAATTTGGTCTCAGGAATGAGGAGGTCAGACTGGGCCAGGACACCAGGGGTTGGGGACTGGACTGCTGAGAGCCTGTCTGAAAAGGCAAGCACGTAGGGAGGTGGTGGCACGTAGGAGCGTATGTGAGTCAAAGCTCCAAGCCTGCAGCTCCATGGTCTCATTAGACTTCATTTACTAACCACAAATTCAAAGACAAAATTATTAAGAATTTCAAGATGGCAACTGCAGAGCATTGAACTTCAACAGCGTGGCCCTTCTGAGGGTGTGTGGCTGCGCAGGTCACTGGCCCATGAAAGTGGTCCTATTATAGAGGCAACATTGTAGAACTACTTAGAAACAAAAATAAATATTATGATGCCATGTGTATCATCATGAGTGCCATAGCTTGAGAATAAATTTTGTGGCCAGAAAAAACAATGAGGAAATTCACGGGTGATCTCTGTCCTTGAAGGTTGATTTCAAGCCTAGATTCGTAGAAGGCTTTGTCTTGGAGGACTAGGAAGATCATCTGATACAATTCTCTCCTTGAACAGGTGAAAAGATGAAAACTTGCAAAGAGGCTCAAGGTCACACAGCTAATTATGGTTAGGTCTAGGGTAAGAAACAATGTTATTTTGCTTGTAAATTGATGTAAGAAGGGCCTGGGAAAACTTTTAAGGATGATGAATATGTTTATTATCTTGATTATAGAGATTGTTCATGGTGTTTATATTTATTAAAACTTCTCAAAGTGTATAATTAAAATATTTTCAGTTTGTTCTTTGCCAATTATACCTCAGTGGAGCTGCTTAAAAATATCTAAGGCAAGAAACAAATAAAAAACTTGATTTAAGAATAAGGTAAATAGCAGCTGAAGTTTTTCTGGAATATAGGGAAACAGAAGTGAGCAGTTTTTTGGATGAGCAAACTGCCATTAGTAGCATGCATAGGGTTTACAAAGTGCTTTTGTTAATACTGTCTTACAGTTTTAACTGTAAGACAAAGTGCTTTTGTTAATCCTGTCTCCTAAGGTTCTTCAGGGAACTTTAATATTGATAAATGTCATGGAAATGCAGAGTCACCAAAGACCTCCTGAGCAAAGTAGGAAGCTTGGGAATCCTGGAATCTTGAAGACAGAAGAACCCTTAGAGATTATTCAACTGCTAGAGGAATTCTTAAAATTAACCTCCTTTCTGAAGGGAAGATTGGGGATGTAAAAGATTAACCTTCATTTGACTTCTTTTGATGGGAGGAGTGTTTCTGCCACTTTTATCTGCAGGAACAGGGCTCTCCACCAGCCTGTAGGCTTGGCCTGCCTCCCGTCCACCCTGTGGAGGAGTGCCTGTTTCAGAGGAGGAGGCTGGGCAAGTTCTTTTTCTGACTTTTAACAGGCAGTTATGCTTCAGAATAATTTGGTCTATTATCTTGCTTCAGAGAATACATGACAAAAATGAGTCAGCAGGGAGGCAGGTTAGAGCAGTCTAAAGAAAAACAATAGATGCTATGAAGAGGAAAAGAAAAGTTTAGATTTCCAACGTTAGGATGAAGTTCAAGACTCATGCTTCCTCAGAGACTGTGTGCCCTGGGACAGGCTAGGGAGATCCCTGGGCTCTTTGCCCCTCAGTCAGTTTTCTCACCGGGAGGCAGCAAGGCCTCATCTCTTTGAATTCCTGTCATTCATGCTGGAAGTGTTTTCTTTGCTTGAACTGGAATGGGCAGCTCACCAGGAGGTGAGCATTTCAGGAAGAGGAAGGCACTGCAGTTCTTCAGAGAGAGCTTGTGACAGCTGGAACCCAAGACTGGACTGCATTCCTCCTCCACATGCTGAGTTTGCATTTAAAGGAGGGAGAGAGCTCTCTTAATTTGTGATTATTTTTCCTGGTTGCCTTGAAACTGAGCTGAGTGTTCCCCAGTGTTGTCATTTTTGTTTCACTGGGTGAACTGCTTTTAGAGAGCCCTGCTCTGAGATGGGGGATGTGTGAGCCCAGAGTCTTCTCTGCGGGACTCAGTTCCTGCTGCCTCTCCTTCAGACCCACCTTGGCTGGCAGGTGGATCACTGGGGAAACACCCCTTGCTCTTGCTGGGAAGGGTGGAGTGGGGTGGGGAGAAGCCCATCCCAGGAGGATGGAGAGCAGTGAGGGCTGTCGTTGCTGCTCACTGTCTGGGTGGCCTGGGTACTTTCTGAGGCTCCAGGAAGGCCCATGGAAGAAGCAGGCCATGCAGAATCTGTCCGAATGTCTTATGGCTCCTGTGGTTAGGTCAGGCTTTTATATCTTGGATTTTTTTTTCTTGAAAACACCGTGTGCATAAAAGAGAAAGTCACACACACACACACACACACACACACACGCGCGCGCGCGCGCACACACACACCCCAACTTTGGCTGTAAATGGAAAGGACCTACTTCTTTTTCAGTGCTGCTTTTATTTTCATGGTTAATTATTTATTCATAAATCTTGCCTGAGAGATTTTATTTTGGCTCCCAAGCGGTAAAAGCTCAAGGTCACAGGGGAAGTGTTTTCAAATGCTAAGTGATCCTCCTCCAACCTAATGCTGTAAAATTTTTATTTCAGGAGGAGCGTTGCTCACAGGAGGGGTGATGACTTAATTTTAGCTCCCAGATGAAATACTGACTTTGCTGCTGATAAGGGATGGAAGACAGCACAGATCAGCGTAATGAGGGCCATGGTGGAGCTGCCTTCACCCTGACTTGGCAACCCATTCATTGTGGGATGACCTTTATAAAATGATGATGATGTCGGGGGAAAGGAGGGAAAGTTTCAAGGATGCTAGGCTGCTGGTGATTTCTGCTTCCACTGGCAGCAAACAAAAAAATACATTGAGGAAAGACCTGATTTTTCTTGTGCCATTTGAAAGCTATGCATACTTATGTCCAAAAGGAAGTTTGCTTTCACATCCACTGATAACAATGGCCTTCAAAAATGCGACATTTTTTTCTCATTGTGCCACTGTGAGCTGTGGTCACCCAAAAAGGGTGAAAATCACTCATATGAGATAAAGGGTTAATAGCTGAGATTTTAATCCTCTCTAAAAATTAGTTTTAGCTTGTTGACTTCTTAAGGTTTAAATGTTGTTATTTTTTAGTAGTTACACGTGAAATAACATTCAGAAAGCATCCAAAAGTGAGTTCTTTTCCTCCAACACTGTCTTCCTATCCTTCAGTCCCCATCTCCAGAGGCAGCCACCTAAGAATTTTTTTGGTATTCTTCCATAAATAGTCTACATTTTTAACACTTGCATATATATAAACCTTTAAAAATTAACTAACAACGGCATATCAGCAGTTTTGCTTGAGGCTATTTCATACCGGTACAAGTAGGAGCTCTGATGTTTTATGATATGAGAAGCCCCAGGCTTCTGTAGCAGAATTGGGTCTGGAACTGAGTAGTTCTTAATTTCTCTTCTACTCCCTTTCTTCAACCCCCAGTTATTTTCCTTTGCTCCCCAAATACCCAAAGGCAAGAAAGACATTGTCAATGTAATTTTTGTATTAGTTAGGGTTTTAGCCAGGCTGCTATAACAAATAAACTTCAAGATATAATGGCTTAACTGAGATAGAAGTTTCTCTCTTCCTTGTATCACTGTACAGGAGGAGGTGGTCCAGGGCTGCCAGGTGACAGTGAAATCCTCCACTTAGAGCTCCCGCCTCAGAGTCCAAGGCAGATGATAATTCTTGTTATTTCACCAGCAACAGGGAAATCAAAGAGAATGGGTCAGGGAAGTACTTACACATTTCTTTTCAGGGGTACAACTCGTAGGTGGCACACATCATTTTTTCACATTCTGTTGTTCAGGGTTTATGCACATGGCCACATAGGCTGCCAGCTGAGACTCGGGAGTTCTGTTATCAAAGCAGGGAGGGTGGATATTATATGGTCCCAGTTGGGGATGGGATGGTGTCTTGTTCTACATCCTGGCTCCAGGACTAGGGCTGACCCCCAGTGGAAAAGGGAACACTGGAAAAAGCTGAAAGAATCGTTTTTTTGATAAGAAATCCTATAAAACTTCAGGTCCAGGTGACATAGTTCAATGCTGCACTAAACTGTGGTGGAAAAGGAGCAACTGTCCATCATCTCTTCCTGGAACACATGGGTATCTGCCAATGGAGAAAGGAATTTACATTCTAGCAAGGCGAGACAGACAATAAACACAATTCAGTACATTAGGTAACATGTTTGATAAGTGCTGTGGAGATAAACCATGAGGAAGGAAAATAGAGAATTGGGTGGTGGGGATTGTTGTGATTTTGAAAGAACAGCTTGCGAGGGCCTCTCTGAGAAAATGATTTTACGAAAAGGTCTGCAGGATGAGAGTGTGAGCAATGCAGACATCTGCAGGAAGTGCATATTTGGACAAAGGGAAGAACAAATGCAAAGGCCTGAGAATGAGAACATGCTCAGTCTGTTTGAGTAAGAGAAGAGCAAGGAGACCAGTATGGTGGGGGCAGAGTGAGGGGGAGATGAGGAGGTGATGATGAGAGGGGAGGGAAGCCTATAGCATGGGGCCTTGGAGGCCATTGTAAGGATTTTGGCTTTTGTGTGGAGTGAGATGAGAAGGCAATGGAGGATTTTGCGAAGAGGAGACATGATCTGACTTACTTTAAACTGTCTTTCTGGTCTATGTTGAAAAGTGACCCTAGGAAGGCAAAGGATATTTATTTAGGTGAGGAATGATTTGGTTTAGGAGACGTAGTAAGAACATTGCATTCAGGATGTATTTTGAAGGTGCAGCCTACAGTATGATGAAGGATTTGATGTGGAGAGTCAGAGAAAGAGAGGGATCTAGACTGACTCTAGGGTTCCTGGCCTGAATAACTGAGGCAATGGAGCTGCCATTTCCTGAGATGCAGAAGGCACAATGGGGAGTGGATTCTGGAGGATGATTAGAAAAGCTCAGGTTTTGACATGTTAGGCTTCAAATGGATATTAGACATCCAAGCGATATAATCTGAAACCCTGGGTTTAGCTGTACCTTTAGTCAGATACATTTCTTGAATTTTCTAGGTCTGTGAGCCAATGTAATTTTTTTTTGTACTAGGGTTTTTGCTTCAACTGCTCCAGGCAAAAGTCCTGATTTATTTACTATCTTATCTGTTCGTTGACTGCCTCCTTTTCAGGTGTATACTATGGAAGTTCACTGTGATCATCCATGTCTTTCTTTATTATCTGTCTTAGGTTGTAATCCATGAAAAGGCAAGAGCTAAAACTGTAACCTTCTCTTATAGCTCCTCCTAAGTTTCTCTCTCTCTCTCTCTCTCTCCCCTTTTCCACTCCCTCCCTCTGTGTGTGTGTGAGGGAGAGAGAGAGTGTGTGTGTTTTGAGGAAAACCATTAATATATTATTAATGATGATAATTCAATTTAAAATACATTTATTGAGTGTTGAATAAGACAATGTCTGCCTTCGGGAGCAAAGAAGACAGATACATTAACATATAGTTATAATGCAATGTGTCATGAACTATAATAGGAATATGGGAATACAGATCTGAGGAAAATTAAACCTGTTGGTTTCAAACCAAGCTATGGCTTACTTTCCCGTCATGGTCTCATTTCCCTGGTGAATTTGATGGATCTGCCAGGAATCTTAACCAGATGTGTGGATGATGCAGCAGTTGTGTTGGGTGTACTGGCTGGACATGACCCCAAGGATTCTACCACAGTACAAGATCCTGTTAAACCATTCATACTTCCCAGTTTGACAGATGTAAACAAACGATGTATAGGAATTCCAAAAAATATCTTGTACCAGAATTATCAGAGAAGTACAATCTTCTTGTACTTCAAAGAGATTGAAGTACAATCTCTTCAGTCCAAAGTTGCTGACCTCTTTGAGTCTGTGAGGGCCAAAGTAATTGAAGCATCCCTTCCTCACACCAGTTATTCAGTTGTCTGCTACCATGTATTGCTCACATTCGAAGTGGCATCAAATATGGCAAGATTTGATGGGCTACAATATGGTCACAGATGTGAAATTGATGTGTCCAGTGAAGCCAGGTACGCTGCAACCTGACAAGAAGGATTCAATGATGTGGTGAGAGGAAGAATTTTCTCAGGAAACTTTTTCTTGTTTAAAAAAAACTATGAAAATTATTTCATCAAAGCACAGAAGGTGAGATACCTCATTGCTAATGATTTTGTGAATGCCTTTAACTCTGGAGTAGATGTCTTGCTAACTCCCACCACCTTGAGTGAGGCAGTACCATACTTGGAGTTCATCAAAGAAGACAACAGAACAAGAAGTGCCCGGGATGATAGTTTCTCACACAGGCTCTAAACATGGCAGGATTGCCAGCAGTGAGTATTCCTGTTGCACTCTCAAACCGAGGTTTGCCAATAGGACTGTAGTTTACTGAATGTGCATTTTGTGACCTGCAGCTTCTTACAGTAGCCAAATGATTTGAAAAACAAGTACAGTTTTCTGTTATTAAACTTCAAGAGCTCATGAATGATTGTCCATCAATCCTTGAAAATGAAAAGTTGGTCTCTGTCTCTCTAAAACAGTAGAGAGAAATATATAATGCAAATTAAAATGACTTTTAGAGATTCTTTAAAAAAAGAAATTAGAAATTATTGCTTGCATTTATAACTTGGTGATGGTTATCCTTTTAGACATGGAACCATAAAGATGTAAAATTTACAGAAGGATTAACTTAGTCTGCAAAGCATAGAGATTAATTCACAGCTAAGATAATACAGAAATTTGTCAAGGACAGAATATGGTAAAACCTGTAAGAAGCAAAGGCAAATTGTCTATTGACTTTGGACTTTATCATCTCTTTTATTTCCTCCCCTTTTATGACATTTAAAATGTAATTAAAATGTTCTGAGAGTGTTTCTAGCATGTATTTTGATCTTGACTTGGGTCTAGCTTAATAGTCCAACTTTTGAGTGTCTTAGATTAATAAAATATTAGGGCTGGAAGTAATCCCTCTTTTCCTTGCTATGCCTATCACCCTCACTTGATGTCTGCTAACACCTACAGTCTATAAAATTGTCTTCTAAAGTGTACCCATGGATGCTAGTTCTATGGAATACTAATAGTTATCTGGGAAAAATGGGCCTGGGCCAGTCAAGTAAGTTTCCTTCCTCAGGACCTGTGGAGTCTTTTGCATACTAATGTACACATAGAATGTCCAAGATGGAACTGAGGGTGGAGAGTGAAATATGGTGTGTACAATATTCAGCGTTTCCCCAAATGATTTATATTTGCTAACAAATGATGGGTAGTCTTGGATTTTTCTCTGCTTTATGTTTGTGTCTCAGTGAAATTTTGTGTTCTATCACACTCAGTACTTAAATGGCAGTGTTTTTTGTTTGTTTATTTGCTTTAAGTAAAAAATTAGTTTAATTTTTTGAAGCAAAGTAAAAATTGTAGCTTGCCTTACTTTTAAAAACAGCTTTATAGAGGTGTAGTTGGTATAACTTAAATGTACATATTTAAAGCATAAAATTTGCTGTTTTGATGTATGTATGTAATTGAGAACTCATTATCGCAATCAAGATAATGAACATCTTCGTCATTCCCAAAGTTTTCTTGCATCTCTTCCCTTCTTCCTGATCTCTTTTGCCTGCCCTCTCCATATCCCCAGGATGATGTGCTTTCTGTCAAATAGATTAGTTTCTGTTTTCTAGTATTTTCTATAAATGGAATCAGAGTATGTATTTTTTTCTTTTTTTTTGGTATGATGTCTTTTACACAGCGTAAGTATTTTGAGATTTATTCATGTTGTTACATTTTCAATAGTTAATTCTTTCTCACCATTGAATACTGTTCCATTGTATGGTTATATCACAGTTTGTTTATTCATTAATGTGATGATAGCTCTTTGGTTTTCTTCCAGTTTCTTGCTACTCCAAACGAAGCTGCTATGAACATTTGGGCACAAGTCTTTATATGGACACATGTTTTCATTCTCTTGGAACTACCCCTAGGCATGATCATAATAGGTGTATGTTCATATGTTTAAGAAACTGCCAAACTGTTTTTAAAAGTAGTTCTGCCGTTTTTACATTTCTGTCAGCAGTATAGAGTTCCACTTCTTTCACATCTTTGCCAATACTTAGTATGGCCAATAATTTTAATTTTAGTCATTCTGATAGATGTGTAGTGGTATTTACCTGAAGTTTTAATTTGCATTGTCTTGATAACTAATGATGTTGACCCTCATTTCATGTGCTTATTTGCTATGGTTATATCTTCTTTAGTGAAGTGTCTGTTCAAATATTTTGCCTGTTTAAAACATATTAGGTTTTGATTATTGAGTTTTGAGGGTTCTTTGTGTATTCTAATGCCAATTCTTTATCAGATACATGATTTGCAAATTTTTTTTCTAGTATTTGGTTTGTATTTTAATCTTTTAACAGTGACTTTTGAGAACAGACATTTTAAATTTAATTAAAGTTCAATTTGTCAATTTTTTTCTTCATGGATCTTGGTTTAGTGTCATATCTAAGGGTTATCTTTGACAAATCCAAGGTCACAAAGATTTTCTTTTATGTTTTCTTCTAGGAGTTATATAATTTTAGGCTTACATTTAGATTATGATATATTTTGAGTTAATTTTTGTATATTATGCAAAGTTTAGCATAGACCAGTTTACTTTTTTTGCACATAGATATCCAATTCTTTCAGCACCATTTGATAGTAAAACTATCATTTGTCCACTGAATTGCCTTTGCATCTTTGTAAAAAAATCAGTGGTCTATATATGTATGGGTCTATTTTTGGGTTCTCTCTTCTGCTCCACTGATCTATTTGTGTGTCTGTTTGACAATACTACATTGTCTTGGTTAGTGTAGCTTGAGGGTCAGCAAACTTTTTCCATAATGGGTCAGATAGTAAATATTTTAGGCTTTGTGTGGCACATATGTCCTCTGTAGTGTGTGTGTGTGTGTGTGTGTGTGTGTGTGTGTGTTTCTAACAAGCATTTAAAAATATAAAAACCATTCTTAGCTTGAGGACTGTAAAAAACAGGTCATGGGCTGAATTTGGTCTACAGGTCTTAATTTGCTAACTCCTGCTATAGTGTTATAATACATTTTGAAAGTGGGTTGTGTTAGTCTTCCAACTATGTTCTTTATTTTCAAAGTTGTTGTTGCTATTCTAGGTCCTTCACATTTCCATATGCATTTTAGAATCAGTTTTCAATTTCTACAAAAAAAGGAATTTGGGAATTTTGACTGGTGTTTCCTTTTGGGATTGTGTTGATTCTCTAGGTCAATTTTGGGAGAAATGACATTTTCACAGTATCGAGTCTTCTGGCTCATGAACATGATATATCTCTCCATTTATCTAGGTCTTTGTTGATTTCTCTCAGTGATTAACACTGAACAGGTCTTGTGTACCTTTTGTCATACGTAACCTCAGGTATTTATATATTTTTTAAACTACTGTAAATAGTAGTGTCTTAAAATTTCGAATTCTGTTTTTTGTTGCTTGTATAGAGAAATAAAAGTTTTATGTGTTGATTTTATAAAATGCAACTCTGCTAAACTCGCTCACTAATCCTGATACCCTTTAAACATATTTCATAAGATTTTCTACATAGACATTCTTTTTTTTTTGAGATGGAGTCTCACTCTGTCGCCCAGACTGGAGTGCAGTGGCGCGATCTCGGCTCACTGCAAGCTCTGCCTCCCGGGTTCATGCCATTCTCCTGCCTCAGCCTCCTGAGTAGCTGGGATTACAGGCGCCTACCACCACACCTGGCTAGTTTTTTGTATTTTTAATAGAGACGGGGTTTCACCATGTTAACCAGGATGGTCTCGATCTCCTGACCTTGTGATCTGCCCACCTTGGCCTCCCAAAGTGCTGGGATTACAGGCGTGAGCCACTGCGCCTGGCCTACATAGACATTCTTGTCATCTGCAAACAAAAATATTTTTAGTTGTCCCTTCCCATTCTGGACAATTTTAATTTTTTTTTCTTGACTTTGGCACTGGCCTTAACTTCCAGGACAATGCTAGGTAGAAGTGATGAAGGAAGACATATTTGTCTTTTCCTAATCTTAGGAGATGATTAGTTTGCTAGGGCTGCTATAACAAAATATTACAGACTGGGTGGCTTAAACAACAGAAATGTGTTTTCTCACAGTTCTGGAGTCTAGGAGTCCACGATCAAGGTGCCGGAAAGTTTGGTTTCCTCTGAGGTTTCTCTCCTTGGCTTGCAGATGGCTGCCTTTTCACATGGTCTTTCTCTGTATCCGTCTGTGTCCTATTCTCCTCTTCTTATGAGAGCTCCAGTCATACTGGATTAGAGCTTAGCCATGTGTCCTCATTTTACCTTAATTACATCTTTAAAGACCATATCTCCAAATACCCATGGTACATATTAAGGTACCAATGGATTAGGATTTGAACATATGAATTTGGAGGATGGGACGTAATTCAGCCTGTCATAGGGGGAAAGCATTCAGTCTTTCATCATTATGTATGATGTTAGCTGTAGGTTTTTTGTAGCACTGTTTCATGTTGTGGAAGTTCCCGTCTATTCTTAGTTTGCTGAGAGTATTTATCAGGAATTAATGGAATTAATATTGAAATTTGTCAAATGCCTTTTTACATCTGTTGAGCTAGTATGATTTTTCTTAATTTGTTTATACTGTGCTTTTAGAATGTTACCCAACTTTGTATTCCTGGGATAAATTCTAATTGGTCATAATGGATTAACTTTTAAATGTATTGTTGGATTCCATTTTCAGAGATGTGCTAGCTAATGAGACAATAAAACTACAAAATGTAAGTGATATTTATACACAAAACATAAAAAAGGTCAAAACTAAAACAATTATTTGAAAAAAGTGTGCTGAATTTAAAACATGGAAGAAATAGATGTTGAAAATTTTATGCATAAAATAGAACTTCATATTAATAACACTAAAATCATATATAATTGCTAAAGCTGTTTTAAAGATGTTTGCTGGGAAATATAGGATAATTATATAGCAAAATAGCTTAAGCTACTTTGACATGTAGGTGTAACTGTATTTGGACACAATAGCTTGATGTAATTTTGAACTGACTAATGAGATAAGATCAACTCAAAGAACAAATAAACCTAGCAAAGTTTTTTTCATTGAAATTTGACTTATACACTGATATTATTAACTTGCAATTCTTTTTATATATGTGCAACTTGAACATGATGGTGGTTTGAAGAATTAATTTTTTAAGCTTCACTGTTGACAATTATGATTAACTCTGAACTGTATAAATCTGTGAAGGATTACAAAGTTAACAAGTATGTTTTAGAGTTTAAGTTTTGTGTAGAAGTATGCTCTGATGTCACACTTCCAGTGAAAAGAAAATTTTCTGAAGTAGTTACCTAGATCAAGGAGCTTGGGCCAGAAGAAAAATCACTGCATTGTTTCCTTTATTGCAAAAGTCATGCTATGAAAAAAGCCTAAATAAACAATGTGCCAAGTGACACAATAAAAATTGTAAATTAAGTAAAGTGGAATGCATTACATTCTAGATTATTCTCTTTACTATGTGATAACATGGAAGATGAATTACAAATGACTCATTGCATATTAAGGCACAGTGATTGTAGAGCAGAAAAGTTGAGCGTGCTTGATTTATAGAATAAGCTCTTAATACTTCTGCAAGATAAGAAAAGTATTAGGTTTCATCTTCTTAAAGAGGTAAATTGGACATCTGAACTGCTCGTTTGTCTCGTATCTTTGGTATTATAATGATCCTACTACTTCCGTAAAAGGAGGGAGTACAGAATAATTGTCAGTGGCGGATAAGATCAAAGGACAAGAACAAAATTGGAAGCTTAGAAGAACAGAGATTTAAAGATTATTATGACATGTTCCATAATTTAACAATTTTCACCTAAGTCATGATCCTGATTATTTCAAAAATGTAAAATGTTATCACCAAACACTTGATGAATTTTGGCAGAATTTTTGCATTTTATTTTCTACTAAAATATTCTTACATAGGGGGCCAGGCGCCCTGTAATCCCAGCTCTTTGGGAGTCTGAGGCGGGCGGATCACAAGGTCAAGAGTTCAAGACCATCCTGGCCAACATAATGAAACCCCGTCTCTACTAAAAAAATACACAAAATTAGCTGGGCGTGGTGGCGGGCACCTGTAATCCCAGCTACTCCGGAGGCTGAGGTGGGAGAATCACTTGAACCCAGGAGGCGGAATTTGCAGTGAGCTGAAAGTGTTCCATTGCACTCTAGCCCAGGCGAAAGTGCAAGACTCTGTCTCAAAAAAAAAAAGAAAAAAAAAAAAAAATTTTACATAGGAAATTTATTGATCTGAAATCCATTCCTTTCATTGAGAGATAATTTAAATTTCATTATGACTTTATTGGAAAAAGTTGTTGGAGTGGTTACTGATGGATTGAAAATAAATATCAAAAATAAAATATTGCTTTCTTCATTTTGAATAAAGTTCCAACATAAATATGCTAAGCTTGCTAAAATTCCTTTTAAAGTCACTTCTAATCCTCCTGTCGACATGTATCTGTAAGACTCGTTTCTCTACTACCAGTGTTATGAAACACAGAAATAATTTAGGTATACATTATCATGAGTGAGAAGCATTGTGATCAATCCAAACTTAATCAAATACATTAACTAGCACAAAGCATGCTAATTTGTCATGTTAAGAACTTTAATACTGATAAATCTGATGTTCCTTCAAAGTATGCACTTCAGTGTTTAGTATGTGGACTCACTCTTTCACACTCTTCGTTTAGTTACAATTGCAGAATGACAAAAATCATCATTGTATATAAGTGATTCATTACTTATTGTCCTATATACACACTTTCAATAAAAGAGGTATATAATGTTTGCTATTCTTTTCTTTTTTCTAGGTTTGTTTATTCTTATATTTATTGAAATGTAATTTTATGTTTGCTGAATATCATAAATTTGGAGGTTATATTTTGTTCATCTTGCTTTTCTAATTTATTTTCTAGCAACTTCATTTTAAAGATAAAACGTTTTAGAACAGTTTTAGATTTCCAGAAAAATTGCAAAGATAGTGTGAGTTCCTATATACCTCACACCATTTCCCTTTTTTTTAACAGCAGTGTGGTACATCTGTCACAATTAGTGAGCCAATATTGATACATATTATTAACTGAAGTCCACAGTTTGTTCAGGTTTCCTTAATTTTACCTGATCTTTATCTGTTCTAGGATTGCATCTAGGGTACTGCATTACATTTAATTATTGTGTCTCCCTAGACTCCTCTTGGCTGTGATAGTCTCTGAGACTTTGTTTTTGTTGACTTTGACAGTTGTGAGGAGTACTGGTTGGGTAGTTTGTAGAATGTCCCTCAATTCAGGTTTCCTTAATTTTACCTGATCTTTTTCTGTTCTAGGATTGCATCCGGGCTACTGCATTACATTTAATTACCGTGTCTCCCTAGGCTCCTCTTGGCTGTGATAGTCTCTGAGACTTTGCTTGTTTTTGTTGACTTTGACAGTTGTGAGGAGTACTGATTGGGTAGTTTGTAAAATGTCCCTCAGTTGAGATTTTTCTGATGTTTTTTGTCATGATCAGACTGTGGTTATCGTAATCCATTATTAAATCATATTTTACAAGTGCACAGATGCATAGTGGATTGGATATTTAAAACAAACAAACAAACAAACAAACAAACTAGTTCTTGTCTACAGATGGTTGATGAAGCACGCTTTTGTGAAACTGGGGTCACACAGCATTCAGGGTGTTACTGAATGACCTAGGGAAAGGTGATTCCAGACCTCCTCTGGATTCTGGGGCTCCCAGCAGAAGAACTTTTGCTCTGAGACTTTCCTGGAACATCTTTTAGTCTCTGTGTCTTTCTCATTGATCTTCAGATTCCAGGGGAGGAACTGTGATGAACTCAGGTTAGAGAAAGTCAACTAGGAAATATTTGGGGATTTGGGGGTTGGGTTTGCAGGTGTGGGGCTTTACCTGGATGTCAGACTGGGGAAATTGATGTGTCTGAGCTCACTCATTCCCACCTCCTTCATGCCACCCCCCAGCAGGCACACTTGACAGCAATAATTTAACTTAAGCATACCCTGAGAATGACACTGTGATCTAAGAAGAATGTGTGTTCGAAGTCCAGGAGTGGCCAACCTGGAGATTCAGTCTTTATCTATGAAGGACATCTGAACCGCCAGCCCATCACTTAGAATGCAGGTCATACAGATGATCGAGTTTTTTTGTTTTGGGTTGAATGGAGGTTACAAGGTAAAGGTTGCTGGATGGAGGGTGCTAAGTAAAAATACTATGTAAGCTGTATACTTTTTACAAATGGTAGTGGTTCTCCTGTTCAGCCCACTGCCACTGGACCATCCTCGTATGGAAATTCCCCCTAATAAACCCCATGTCTCCTTTCTTGTCTCTGGATCTCTTTTTTTTTTTTTTTTGCCCTCTTGGACATGATACCATCCTTACTGGAGTCAGTAGGGGTCTGGCATGCCACCCAGGTGTCCATTTTTATTTTCTACATATTTGTTAATTCCGAAGCTCTGACTTCTTCTTTCAGAGTTGGAATTCTTTTACTTTCCAAAGGGGTTTGATGAGACACCACTTACTAGCTCATCCAATAGGCCAGGCTGGTAAAGCAGGATGTTTCCCTGACCCCTTCATTGGTAGGAACTGGGGTGCATGGGCACCAGCAGTGGTGAACTCCACTCAGTTGCTGCTCCACCCCTCATGAGAGGGGGAGTGCAGATGAGTGGGTACAGGAGTTGGGGTGGGTGCTTTTGGACACCGGCAAGAGCCAACCCTGTACTGGCCCTGTTGCAGCATCTAGGGGAGGGTGCCCATGACCCTTGATGCCCCAGAGGAAGTATTATAGTGCCCTTTTAGCTTTGCCATCCACTGATGGCTTAAGTGTTAACAGCTCAGTGGAGGGTCAGTGTGACAGCCTTTTGAACCCACACTTGTGGCACTTGAGTTCTTAACTGGTGTCCAGGAGGAATGAGGTGGCATGAACGAATTGAAGGTGGTAAATGCGGGGGATTTTAGTGCTGATGAAAGTGGCTGTCAGCTGGAAGGGGAGCTGAAAAGGGGATAGAGAGGGAAGGTAATCTTCCCCTGGAGTCTGGCTGTCCCTGGTTGGACTCCTCTCTGAAGTTATGTCATCAAGCTGTCCCCCTGAATTCAAGCTGCTTCTCTCCAATGTCCAACTGTAGTTTCTGACGTCCAACTGCTTCTGCTGTCTCTGCTGGCTAAGCCTGGGGCTTTTATGGGCACAGGATCAGGGGTAGGGTGGGCCACAGGTGGTTTTGGAAAAGGCAACATTGATCAGGAAAACAGGGATGTAACTTCTCACTTTTGGTGGTGGTATTAGGCTTTTCAGCTTGAGGGTGGGGCCCTTGCCAAGGACTTGCCCTCTTCTGCCCAGAATTTCCCTTCCTTCTGTCCCTATCACTGGGATGAGGAATCCAAGGTAGGAAACTAATCTCTATTTTCTGGTTTTAATCAGTAGGATTCATTTCTCAATAGAAAATGTGTATAGCTCCAGTTCTACCTCTTTTCTCTTAAATATTTTTTCTTTCAGTATTGTTCACATTTTATGCACTAATTAAAGAGCCAGACATTGCAAACATGATACATTGATTTTTTTCCACAATAATGTTTGTGAGTAACGTATGGAGTTGCTAACTAACAAAGTTATAGTTCGGTTTGTCTGTCTCCTTCTCCATTTGGGCCTCTGGCACAGCCTCCTAACTGGCCTCCCCCACTCCAGGCCTTGACTCTTAAAATTGCAGCCTATCCAGAGAGTCCACGGATTCTAAGAGGCACAACTTACCTTATGGATGTCTTGCTTGAAACCCATTAAGCCCTTTTGGTTGCCTAGAGCAGGGTGTTATCAGGACCAGCATCATCTGCATCATATGAGAACTTGTTAGAAATGCAAATTCTCAGGCCTTACCCCAGCCCTAGGAGGTCAGCAACTCTGGCGGGTGGGGCCCAGCAATGAATGCTTAGAAAACCCTTCAGGTCATTCTCAATCAGGCTGAAGTTTGAGAACTTCTACCCAAAAGGATAAAAAACAAGCTGCTCTTCCTGAGTCCAAGTGATCTCATTGTTCAGTTCCCACCTATGAGTGAGAACATGTGGTGTTTGGTTTTCTGTTCTTGTGATAGTTTGCTAAGAATGATGGTTTCCAGCTGCATCCATGTCCCTACAAAAGACGCAAACTCATCCTTTTTTATGGCTGCATAGTATTCCATGGTGTATATGTGCCACATTTTCTTAATCCAGTCTGTCACAGATGGACATTTGGGTTGATTCCAAGTCTTTGCTATTGTGAATAGTGCCACAACAAACATGCGTGTGCATGTGTCTTTATAGCAGCATGATTTATAATCACCGGGGCCTATCATGGGGAGGGGGGAGTGGGGAGGGATTGTATGTATTGGAGAGTTATAACTGATATAAATGATGAATTGAATGGGTTTGCTGACCGAGTTGATGGGTGCAGCACAGCCAACATCGGCACAATATAACATATTGTAACAACAACCTACATGTTACTGCACATTGTACCCTAGGAACTTCAAAGGTATAAAAAAAAAAAATTTAAAAAAAAAAAAAAGTTTGAGACATTGCTATACAATATATACAATTATATCTTCATTAAATGAGCCTAAAATTACATCATGAAAAAAAAAAAAAAAAAAAGCTGCTTCTTTGGAGAAGGCCTGCTGTGGCCTGGTCCTTATCACCTTTTCTGCTTCTTTGGATAAGACCAACTGTGGCCTGGTCCTCACCACCTTTTCTGCTTCTTCTCTCCCATTTCCTGCTTTGCATTTTATACTACAGTAAATTGTCTGCAGTTGTCTACATAAACCATTCTGTATCTCATTTTCAGTTGTTTACTCAAATAGGTCCTCTTGGTGCAAAATCTCCCTGCCCCTCACCTGGTCAACTCATGCTGATACTTGAACACTTAGCTCCAAGGTCATTTCTCTGGGAAGCATTCCTCCTGCCTCCCTGCACCTCCTTAAGGGCTCTCCCAGTACCCTGTGCCCATCACTGTGATTAAGATAAACTCATCACATTATATTTATTTGCTTATGCCTATTTCTGTCACCACGTTGTGAGCTCCTTTTATCAGGGACTCCGCTTCTTTCATGTTTAATCCACAGCACCTAGCCACGTTTGCTTGCCGGGTAGTCAGTTATTTGACAGTCACTGAATGATTTATGAATGAGTGAAATAGTGAATGAATAAATACTTGCCAATATTTCTGTCACATCTATGGTTCTATTCCTGCATTCTCTATAGTCAAGTAAATATTCCCTTTAATTTACCAGACGTGGCAAGCCCAGGAGATATTAATTCTATCCCCTTTTTCAGGTTATCAAATGCAAGACAGGTACTTCCTGTCCTATTACTTCCACATTATGCACTGTAAGCCTCCCACACTTGGTCCAAGGGCCAATCTTTGCTCTCTCCCAGTCAGTGACATTGTCATATTGTACATTTGGCGGCAGCAGAGATATCTGATTGATTTCTGTCACTTATTATTCATTCAGAAATTCATTCAACTAAGTCTGCTCAGGTGTCATCATGAAGCTAGTACGGACTGAATCAGAGGAAGGGCTTTTTAAAAATTCTACTCAGTGCTCCCTTAGGGCTTCTCTATGCTATCAGAGTAGAATAATATATTTTAAAGAAGAAGAAAAACAGTCATTACTTTTTACTCATATTCCTATTTCTTCTTTTATTTAGGAGCCCTGTGTCTTGCTTGCATCAAAGACATGCATATTCAGACAATTTTGAAAATGAGACATTAAGTAGTCCTGTATAAAATAACACAAGCAGAAAACAAGACTGGTTCTAAAAGTCATTTCTGTTCTTCTTCTGTATCCTCGCGTCACCTGAATAATACAGATGTGCACATTTGCTGTTCTATCTGCTGCAGGACTTGCATCCACAGCAACTAATCCTGCGGAGGTTGTCGGGCCATGCTGATCCGGGCACATGCTTCTGCCCACTTTCCTTTTGTCATTACAGATTATAGTTAGAAATATGCCTTCTGGCCATGGGGTTAAATAGACAGTAAAAAATAAATAGTAATGATGACAATTAATTTACTGTTTTAGGTCATTTGTATTCTTTAGCAGCCTTTCCCATTTATTCTCACAGTTTCTTTTATTCTGATAGTTGAGGTACATTTGTGGAAGTATTTTGGATTTATTGGTAAAGAAGCTGTGAAATTAAAAAATTCAAACTTAAAATATTCAAACTTAAAGCTGTTGGAACTTTACATTTTTAACACTTTTAAAATACAACTTAAAGAAATTGACCATGTTCATTTTCTTTTCTTTTCTTTTTTTTTTTTTTTTTTTGAGACAGGGTCTCAATCTTTTGCCCAGGCTGGACTACAGTGGCAGGATCTAGGCTCACTGCAACCTAGATCCTCCCACCTCAGCCTCCTGAGTATCTGGGACTACAGGTGCACACCACCATGCCTGGCTAATTTTTGTATTTTTTTGTAGAGACCAGATTTCTTTTTTCTTTTCTTTTCTTTCTTTTATTTATTTATTTTTTGAGACGAAGTCTTGCTCTGTCGCTAGCCTGGAGTGCAGTGGTGTGATCTCGGCTCGGCTCACTGCAATCTCCGCCTCCAAGTTCAAGGATTCTCCTGCCTCAGGCTCCTGAGTAGCTGGGATTACAGGTGTGTGCCACCACACCCAGCTAATTTTTGTATTTTTAGTAGATACAGGGTTTCACCATGTTGTCCAGGCTGGTCTCAAACTCTCGAGCTCAAGTGAGCCTCCCACCTTGGCCTCCCAAAGTGCTGAGATTACAAGTGTTTGCCACTGCACCTGGTGGGAGCTTTAAATTATCCTGAGCCTTGAGAGGAAGGTGGCTATGCCATCTGAGTCATGTGCCTTGCAGTTTCAATTTCTGCCTTTTTCTTTTCTTTTTTCTCTAAATAATTAAGACCAAACAGTGCTGGAGCTAAGACACCCACTCAGATCACTACCCCTCCTCAGGGAGTTATAGAGTAATCTGCCTTGGGATGTAGCAATTTTTAACCAACTAAATTGCTGTGGCATATGCTCTGATCTTGTATGGAAAATGTCATAATCCTGCTAAGATTTCTATTTAAATGAAACCTTAACTTCTCCACTTTGGAATGCTGACCCCGTTTGTCTGGAGTTGGTGTCTTGGGTGGCCATCCTCAAGCTTTGCACTCAAATAAACTGTACTTAATTATATTTTCTGAAATTCATTATTTAAGACTGACAATCTGTGGCAGGACATATGAAATCTCCCAAGGTTACTTAGCAGGTCACCCGTGGACTGGAAGTAGAACACCTTTTTCTAGTTCTCATTTAGTTACTGGATAAGAAGGAGCCAAGATGGAAGGAGCCAGATGGCAAATTGTTCAATAGAGTTTGCAGAACCTTTGTGCCATGTGTTAGCAGGTGTACCAGGTGCACCCACATCATCAGGAAGGGTCAAAGTAGAGCTCTGGACTCAGACTGTCCAGTTTTGAATTTTAGGTCTTCCACTTGCTTAATTGCACACAATGAACACATTACTTAAACTCTCTGAAATTTAGTTTCCTCCTTTGTAGATGGAGAAAATTGTAACAACTATTTCATGTGGATGTTTGAGGCTTAGATGCATTAATATATGAACACCTTAAAATTATGTCTTAAAGTGATAATTACTCAATAAATGTTAACTCCAATTATTATTCCACACCATATTCCTCTGTGAAGACCTCTCTCATTACAGAAATGAATCTACCTTGCTGTCTTTCTTCCGTGAACTATGGTCATAAAGAACTTTTTAAAATGACACAACTTAGCCATCAGAATATACTTCCTAATACTCTAATAATCATTAAAGCTATATTTGTTTCCTTAATTATGTTGCAAACTTTAGAGGCTGACTCTATGCTGTATACATCTTCTGAATCAATGCCAAGCCCTTAATTAATATTTGGGGGAATGACTTTTGGACAAAATGGCTTAGATTCTACTATTTTGTTTTTTCATGATTTTTGTTAAAACAAACATCTGGTAGGGTGTAGTAGCTCAAGCCTGTAATCTGAAAGCTTTGGGAAACCAAGGTGGGAGGACTGTTTGAGGCCAGGAGTTCAACATCAGCCTGAGAAACCTAGCAAGACCCCATCTCTACAAAAAAAGTTTAAAAAGTTAGCCAGGCATGGTGATGCATGCCTGTAGTCCTTGCTACTTGTGAGCCTGAGGTGGGAGGATTGCTTGAGCCCGGGAGTGTGAGCTGCAGTAAGTTATGATCATGCCACCGCCCTACAGACTAGGCAACAGAGTGAGACTCTGTTTTCTAAAACAACAAAAACAAACATAAAATCTGCCTGGCATATTTGATTTTAATATGTTTTTAGGCAAATTACCTTATTTACATTTTATGATACTGTGCAGGTGAGAACATTTTACTATACCCATCTCGCAGATGACGAATATGAGCAGTTGAGCATCACAAGATAAATATATTAAGTACATTGGCCAGAATTTGCACCCGGGTCTTCTGGATCCAAAATTGTGTTTCTTTTTCTTTCTTTCTTTTTTTTTTTTTAGCTGTACTTGAAGTGTCTGGTTAAGTCAGACTGGACCAAACACCTGACAGTCATTTGCTTTACAAATTTCTTTTTTCGTTTCTCATTTGGAGACATCTGTTTAGGGAATTAAAGCAGGCTCATTCAGAATGGGCTACAAACCAGGATTCCAATTAGAGGGTGATACAAATAGGGTTGGAATACATCATCCATGCCCTCCCAGACCTCTGGATCAAGGCTGGACTGCCCAGCAGGACTGGTGGCAAGCATTGTCTTTCTTCCTGGCCATACCCACAGGGCAGTTGAGATTTTAGTAGCATAGCCAAGCAAGGATGATTTTTTTAATGACCTGAAAATATAAAAACCTGAGAAAACAAACAAAATGTTATAACAATTTCAAAATACTTTTATTAGAGAGGAGGGCTATTTCCTAAATATTTGGGGAAAAATGCTTCCAAATTGCAAACATTTACTGTGCAGATACTGCATTAAAGTAAAATAAACATCCAATCTTAGCTTAGTTTTCTAGGCCTAACAAAGATGGACACCAGTATTCCCTCCTATCTTCATATTTGGAATATCCTGAAGTGACAATTAGGGACAGGCCCTCCTTGCCATGACCTCACAGCTTGATTCAGCAGCATGGCCTGGGATCTCCAGGCTAAAGTTCTTTTCTGAGAGTTTATTTTCTTGACTGTAGAGTCAGAAACTCAACAGCAGAATGTGAGGAGATGGCAGGTATTCAAAGAGGTTAATAAATGGACTATTTTGAAATGAGAAGGCTCTGTATGGAAAAGCCACAGGGGACTGTGCAGTGCCCCAGAGGAAGTAACAGAGGGTGGAAGGGTGTGTTTTGGGGCCTGGAAGGATGAAAAGAGGAGTGGTTACTCAGAGACAGAATTAGGTAGCAAGAGTAACCTGATCAGAGCAGGATGCTTCCACATTGAGAATCAGCCAGGACTCTGCAGGGAGGGAGGCCGCGTGTACACTGACCCATCTCTCTCCTCCTCCCTCCCATTTTATGGTAGCGTTCCACATTGGCTGGACCCAGCTGGGAGCCAAAAGGCCTTTTAATGCCATCTGTACAGGTCAGCCTCCTAGAGCACAAGGCAGGGTGGAAAGGATAAGTAGAGATAGAGACGAGGTGGTGCTGAGGGCAAGTGGAAAACAGGCAGCCTAACATCAGTGAGTCTTTATCAGGAATGAACTTTTTTTCTAGATGATTTTTTTTTTTTTTTAATGCAGCACAAAGCTCTGAGCAGTCAGCAATTTCATATTCCATTTGGATGTGTTTCCTGGGTATGCAGTGGGATTCTCGACTTGCAATTCAATCTGGGAGAATGTCTCTTCCTTAGAGTTAGAGGAAGAAAAGAGTGCACAAAGTACTTGAATCTCTGCCCCTAAGGTGTTTGTCTCTAAGAAGTCTTGGGTTGAGGTTGGGAGGAGGGTGTTGGTCTCTAAGAAGTTATTGGGGTGTTGATGTGGGGAGGGTCATAAAACTGGAAGAATAAGAAAAGAAAGTGATGTCTCTTTTGGGGTCAGATGAAGGGCTTCATTGCTTCCTTCCCTTTGGAAGTACACAGGTTGTCTAAAGAGCCTATCCTGCCCAGGCTGGCTTTTCTAAATTCCCTATCCTCATCTCTTTGTTTTCTGACCTATGTTCTCCTCCCATGTTGACTGTTGGAACACAAGCTTAGCATGAGCTGCTGGGCTTCCTGCTGAGCTCCTACAAGCTGCAGCTCTTTCAGTGTGTGCCACTCTGGTCATTGTCTGCAAGGTATTTATGCTGTCTTGTTCCTGCCGTACAGACAAAATGGTTGTTGTCTCCTGCCTTGAGGTGTGGATGGAAAGAGCAGTTTCCCAACACAATGGGAGAGAGCTTTGGAATAGGGTGCTTTGGTTCTGCTTACCTGTGGTAATTAAGGCACAGGTTGACTAACAGACTTTCCAACAAAATGTCTTTGGAACTTGAGGTGATTTTTTTCCCTCCTCTTTTGTTATCTCTTTTAAAAATGTTCAGTTTAATTCACTGGTATGGCCTTTTGGGCTTGGGATTTTTTTGTGGGAAGATTTTAAATTATGGATTAATTTTTTAAAGTTGAAATATGGCTAGTCAAATTTTTCTTTTTGTCCTGTTTACATTTTTATAGTTGAATTTATTTTGAGGGGATTTTATCTGTTTTATCCCAAGTTCTCTCTCTCTCTCTCTTTTTTTTTTTTTTAAGCATCAAAGTGTTTGTAATCTTCTTTTTTTAAAAAAAACTTTCCTAATTATCTTTGATCTTAAATTTTTTCTGGCTTACCTGCTTTTCAATAGTTTTCATTTATTTTTACCTTTCTAAAATTGATAAAGATATTTTGAGCTATAAATTTCCTCTGATCCCTACTTTAATGCATCTCACAGATTGATATGTAATGTTTTTATTATCACCATTTTTCAGAAATTCTATAATTACTGTTTGTATTTCCCCTTTATTTAATTATTTATTTTTTTGAGAGGGAGTCTCACTCTGTCACCAGGTTGGAGTGGAGTGGCACGATCTTGGCTCACTGCAACCTCTGCCTCCCGGGTTCAAGCGATTCTCCTGCCTCAGCCTCCTGAGTAGCTGGGATTACAGGTGCCTGCCACCATGCCTGGCTAATTTTTGTATTTTAGTAGAGACAAGGTCACTATGCTGGCCAGGCTGGTCTCGAACTCCTGACCTCAGTGATCCTCCCGCCTTGGCCTCCCAAAGTGCTGGGATTACATGCATGAGCCATAGTGCTTGGCTGTATTTCCCTTTTGCCCAAGGGCTAGAAAGTCTTTAAATTTCTAAGGTCAAGGACTTTTTTTTATCTTTCTTTGTTTTCATTCTTTACCTTTTTTGCATTGTGATCAAAGAGTTCTATTGTATGGAGCCTACTGGTGTTTTCTTTGAACTGAAGTGTATGATCAATTTTCATTCAATGTGCACTTGAGAAAAGGGTATATTCTCTATTATCAGGATGTAGTCTTTGATATATGCCTAAAAAATCCACCTTATGTTGTTTAGCTACTTTACAACCTTACCTTTTTGGTCTGTTTAACCTGTGTTATTTGAGAGTGATGTGTTAAAGTGTTCTATTATTAGTGTGTTTCTACTTATTTATCCTTGCATCTCCCATGACTTGTATTTCGTAAAGATGGTTGCCAGGTTATTTGGTGCCTAGCTATTCATAACTATTATATTTTCAAAGTAGCATAAACAAAAAATCCCCCCCCCTACCCATTTGAACAGATTTGGAATGGCCAAGAGCTTTCCGAAGTTAACCTGACAAACTAATTCAGGCCATGATGGAAAGTGGGGGGCAGTCCGGACATACCTCATTACCATTAACATCAACACAGACCTTAAGGCTGATAGAACAGACTCTTTAATTCTGATAATAAATATTTACAGCCTATTCTCTCTGAAGCCTGCTACCTGGAGGCTTCATCTGCATAATAAAACCTTGGTCTCCACAACCTCTTATTATAACCCAGACTTTCCTTTCTATTGATTCTAGGTTTTTAGATAACTCAAATAACTGCCAATCAGAAAATTTTTAAAACTACCTGTGACCTGGAAGCCCCTGCTTTGAGTTGTCCTGCCTTTCCAGACCAAACCAACCTACATCTTAACATGTATTGAGTGATGTCTTATGTCTCCCTAAAATGTTTAAAACCAAGTTGTGCCCCAGTGACCTTGGGCACATGTCAGCACCTCCTGAGGCTGTGTCAGGGGTACATCCTTAACCTTGGCAAAATAAACTAAATTGGTTGAGACTTGTCTCAGATAATTTTTCGTTCATAGTACACTGTGGCTTTTAATATTATAAAATGTCCTTCTTTGTCTCGTTGAATGCTTTTCGGCTTGAAGTCTACTTTAGTAACGGCACTGTGTCCTCTGCTTTCTTTTACTTGGTACATTTTTTGCTACCTCTTTACTCTTAGCCTCTTTGAATTATTCATTTTAAGTGTATCTCTTATATATAGCATAGAGTTAGGTTTTGTTTTGTATACCAACTTTTATATCATTTTTATTAATGGATACCTTATGCATATTCACATTTTTTGATATTATAATGTTTAGTCTCAATTCCACACTTATATTTTACTTTACTTCTGAGACAGAGTATTACTCTGTTTCTTAGGCGGGAGTACAGTGGCACCATCTCAGCTCACTGCAACCTCTGCCTCCCGGGTGATTCTCCTGCCTCTCGGCCTCCTGAGTAGCTGGGATTACAGGTGCATGCCACCACAACCGGCTAATATTTGCATTTTTAGTAGAGATGGGGTTTCACCCTGTTGGCCAGGCTAGTCTTGAACTCCTGACCTCAGGTGATCCACCCTCCTCAAGCTCCCAAAGTACTGGAATTCCAGGCATGAGCCACCGCACTCGGCCCACCCTACTATTTTACAGTGAGATTACCATGTGCACTATCCTAAATTTACTAGCTTTTCTCCTTCTCTATTTGGTATACCCTCTTTGACTTTTAAATTTTTGTTTTGGTATTTAGGAAAATTTAAATTTTTATTCTAAGTAGTTACCTTTGTATTAATACATTTTATTTATGTTCAATACCCTTTATTTTTACTTAAGTTTTACCACCTATCAGTTTTAAATGGTGCCCTTTCACTCCCGTCTATTATCTGTACACAACAGGTAATAATTTTATTCTATTTTCCATTTTGTCCCTTTTGTTTTGTTTCTCTTTATAAAGTCTTTATTTTATTTTATTTTTTTTTGAGACAGGGTCTTACTCTGTTGCCTAGGCTGGAGTGCAGTGGCAAAATCATGGCTCACTGCAGCCTTGACCACCCAGGCTCAGGTGATCCTCCTACCTCAGCCTCATGTAGCTGGGACTACAGGCACATGCCACCTGCCTGACTGATTTTTTATCTTCGTAGAGATAGGGTTTCATCATGTTGCCAAGGCTGGTTTCAAACTCCTGAGCTCAAGCAACCTGCCCGCCTTAGCCTCCCAAAGTGCTGGGATTATGGCACTGCCTGGCCTGATTACAGGTGTGAGTCACCACACCTGGCCTACTTTGTCCCTTTTGGTCCCACTTTTCAGTTGCACTCTTTTGGCTTGTCAGAATATATAATATTTACATATTATTACTTAGCCCATAACCCACTCTTGTTTTGTTCTTACCTCTACAATTGACAATACAAAACGCCCACTGCCAATCCTTTCGAAGGATGTGCATGTAATTTTGGTTAAATGAAGTCTATCATCTATTAAATGTCTTAGAAAGGGCACATGTGTATAGTATTTCCTTCATTATGCCACATTCAGAACTGCATTTCTATGGCTTTGAAACTTGAAAAACAGCTGGATTCGGTATAATGTCTTTCATTTACACTTTTTCTTGACGTTTTCTAACAATGCTGTTCCACTATTGTTTTTCTTTTAAAATTGTTTCTGAGAAGTTTGAGGACAATCTTTTTTTTTTTTTTTTTTTTACCTTTTAAAGTTATTTTGCCTTTTTGCCTGGAGGCCCCTGAGAATATTTATCTTGATCTTTAAGGTGTAATAATTTTATAAGAACATGTCTGACAGTTGATAATTCTGGGTAATTTCCCCCTGTATCTGGTAGGTCTTTCAGTTTGTAGATTCAGGCATTCCTTTATTTATAGAAAGACTTGTTATGTTATCATCTTAAATATTAGTTTGTTTCCTTTAAAAAATTTCTTTTTCACGAATTGGTAAAATGAATGTTCAATCTGCTTTGCCTATCTTCCTTTTCAATGACTCTCTCTTGACTGTTTATACTTCCTCTGTATCCCATTTTCATTCTCTTGGTTGTTTTTACACCATTCTTCAATGTTCCTTATAAAGTATTCATTAAAAGCTATGAGCTTTCCTCTCTTGAGTACCTTATAATTTAGTTTTGCTTTCTGATATGATTTTTTTTTTCTATTTCTTCCCCGAGTTCATTGTCCACAGAGTAGTTTGGACACATAAACCCTGGGATGTTGTGAATTCTTTAATTCTTTTCTAATTCATACCTTTATAAGGCTAATGAAGCCCTCATCAAAATGCTTTTAATTTGCTGGTTTTAAAGAAATGATTTCTTCCAATAATAGTATCTACTGTAGGGAAGTTTAAATTTTTCCCCTGAAGGATCAGTGATTTGAGTCTATAAAGCAAACTGATAATACACAGATTCACTGGGAATAGAAAAGGCTTACAAATGTTATCAGATGTGTATGTGTGCACAGGTGTCATCTAAAATATAAAAACTCAAAGAAATGGTCAGATGGTTGTTGCTTGTATACCATCTTGAGGTTACAGAAAGAATAGGAACTTGGATTGTGATAAAACAGGTTATGGTGGTAAAATAGGTAATGGGAGGAAGAGAAGAGGAAACCTGGCTAGCAAAGGTGGTCTTGTTATGCAGATGAAACCTTACAGGTAGCAGTTAGTAGTTGTTAAGTACTTTTAACAAGAGTTATCAAACTTTTTCTGTAAAGGGCCAGACTGAAAATGTTTTAGGTTTTGTGGGCCATATGGTCTCTGTCACAACTATTTAAAAATGAAAGCAGCAATAAATAATATGTAAATAAATGGGAATTACTGTATTCCAATAAAACTGTATTTACCAAAACAAGCCTGGATTCAGCTCATAGGTCATGATTTGCTGGCCCTCGTTTAGAACAAAACTAGGCACACATTACATGATATTTAAGTCTTGATCACTAAAACCAGCTAAACTCCATGTGAAAGGGCTATTTTTAAAAGATGATTGCCAACACACTTGTGCCATAGCTTTGTATCCAAAGTAAAGACAGTGAGATCTGGATACACATACACAGGTACACACAGAAACATACACACACTCACATATACTATGTCACACCTCATACACTTACAGACACATGTACTCATCACACATAGTTTATTCATATTAGGGTTTAATGGGACCACTTAATTCATTTTTCACAGACTGTCCCTTGCCAACCAGAACACGCTGAGTTATACTGTCCTGTGACCTGACACAGTGGGATTGGAAAACACAAACTAATTTTAGTGAGAACTGAGCACACATCAAATCACTGTGCAAAAATTATATAATATTCCTAAGGCAAATATTAATGGTATCTTGATTAAGTTCTGCTTTAGATTAATTGCTTGTTCTTTTTTCATTAATGAAAATAGTGGAGATTTGCTTATATATGTATATCTGTGTAATTTTTATAAATGTATAATTATCAGAGTGTCTTGAAGGGTCTTTCTATAAATGATCACTTTAATGTGTTACGTTGGACGATGAATTTTGGTTTGGTTCCAGTTGCAGGGAGTTTGGGATCCTCCTTTGGATTGTGCGTCACTGTGCAAGTTAGTGTGAGTCATAGTATGCAGCAGTGCCCCTCACACAGGGCCACCAGCTGCAGGGGGTCTGTCCATTGCAGACACCTGACCCAGGGATGGATGAATAACATACACTGACACACAGATATTCTGCTTTGCCAGTCCAGCTGAGGGTGTCTGGAGCCGCTTACAGACTCCCTGCTGAGTGCTGTAAACAGTTGCCACTATGGCACTGACCAGCTAGTGAGACTCACATTTATTCAGTAGGATTAATTAACAATGGCTTGAGTCAACACCTTTAGAGGGTAATTGACATTGTGGACTTCCCAAGTCAAAAGCACTTAAGCACCCGCAGTACATCAAAGGTTAGTCCTAAGACCACATGAGTAAACAAGCTAGCTAGGTAAACTACTCTGCTTTCCTTTGTTACTACTTTAATTTGTCTAACTAAAGGTAAAGGGAGCAGGCCACAGTCAGCCAGATCTATTACCAAAGTTACGCAAACTTCTTGGCCTTCCAAGATTTGTGTCTATCTCTATAACTATCTCTAATATTTTTCCCACCAGCCTGATTGAACCACAACAATAGTATCTCCAGTTGAGGGGCTCACAGACTGCAGAAGAAGTGCATGTTGGCACACACCTGCACCGTTATTCCAATATGTGGTGGAAAAGTAGGCTCAGAAAGAACATTGTGGGAGGCCTGGGGAGGCAGACATTGCTTGCCTTGTGCTTGTAAGGTACAGCACCATGTGCAGGTCGGAGTTTGATTATTTTGGGTGATGATCATGATGTTGATGAAGCTGATGGCAAAAGAATAATTAGGTTCTCTCAGGTGGCTGAATCTTACACACAAAGAATAGGCTAATGTGGGCCATATGATGAGTTTTGGCCACGTAAGGCCTTGAACTTCTGTGTTTCATGAGCAACTGGCTGATTTCAGAAGTCTCATCTGCCTAAGGAGTATCTTTACTTCCCAGGTTGCAATCCCAGGCAGTCCCTGACACAGCTAGAAAATTTGCTGACTGTAATCACTGAGTCAACCAGCTGTTCTTAAATCAAGCTGACTGTTTATATGCCCTCCTGGTCAAGTCAGACTCAATGTTGAAGAATAAGTAGTTCATTCAGTAATAGCTGAGCTGCCCTTTTTTTCAAATCCAAAATGAGAAGTTAAAGCAATACAACATTTTTGCCAGCTACATTCTGTTTTGAAAAGATGAATCATCCTCATGTTTGTACTCAAAACATCTAGTTAGGTGCAAGATGATTTGGAGGCTAATTTTGTACAGGAATCACCTTTTGACAGCAGATCAATATGAGTATATGTGTTTCTTCTGGGGAAAAGGAAAATGGCACACATTTTGTTACTCAAGTAACAACTCAAGTCGGGGAAAAAACTTGAGTTGCTACTTCTCAAATACGTTATTGTAATGTTTTACGTAAGTCACAAGATCATATACAATTGTATATGAAAAGCTAACAAACAAAATCTCTATTAACTCTTTGAGAAAACCTTAGTAATAGCCTTAAAACAGCCGCTTACGTTCCCTGTAATCAATTTCAGATTGGGTGATATTGCAGTTTTAAGCACATTTGAAGCTCCACATTTCCTGGGTTTCTTCCTCTCTATCTGGAGTTTGGAGGTGAGCAAGGAGAATGGAAGGGAACCTAGAGGAAGCAGGGGCAGTGTCAAGGACACAAAATGACCTTGAAAAGCATGGGTCACTCATTGTTTTAGTTAGCTTTGGTGGCAGGGGGAGGATGCAGAATAAAATTTTCTGTACACAGGAGTCACCTTCAATAGTGATATTTTCAATGCAAGCTAAGGATAGGACTGATTGGTTGAAGATTTCATTGAATGTTAGATAAAAATGAATGTGAGTAAAATTATTTCTATCCATCTTTATTATGAGAGAGTGAATATTATTGGCCAATTAAAAAAATATTGGATGCTTTTTTTAGTAAGGGACCAGAACTAGTTAGATGCTAAGTCTAACTAGCTTCAAGCCTGAGTTAACTCCACCTAAGGGTGTCCTCTGGAGAATGAAAAGTCACAGAAACAAATTCAAAGGGAATTATGCCCAAAGTTTTTTAACTCTTTTACTCCTTTGCTCCATTTGTTTCAGAGTAGGCTCATAAGGAAAGAGCCATGTTTTATAGTGGTTCTCTTTCATGCTTCCCCTCATTTGTTAAGCATTTCCATAGATCTACAAGTTCTGTTAATTACCTTGTCTTTTTTTTTATTATATATGCCCAAAATTGCTGTCCTATGTTACTGTTGTGATTATTATTTTAATCTACTATTTCTGCTGTTTTCACTGGTGTCTTGCACCCCTCCCAGTTACCTTCTTGAGTACCACCTTTTTATCCATTGGAAGCTTTCTGAAGTTACTAAGCACTGTGACCTGACCATACCCCATGTCTAACTAGCTTCAAGCCTAAGTTGTTAACTCCAGCCTAAGGGTGTCCTCTGAAGAGTATGAAAAGCCACAGCATTTTCTAAGCTGATGTCATAAAATGTGACTCAGCCATCCCCAAAGCAGCCAAGTTACAAACCCTTGAAGGAGTTGAGAATGAACATTGACCCTCCAAAATGATTGAAAATAGAACCAGCAGCAAAAATAAAACTTGTTCCTAGGACTTGTGTGGGTATTTTTTTTTTTCTCACTTTTTGCTTTCAAAAAACAGCTGTACCTATTTCCAGGATCTAAAATTTGGAGGGTTGGATTCATGCAATACAAGTTGCCATCTTCCATAGAATGCAGGACATGGGGCAGGTAGCTGGCACTTGCTCAGTGCAGCAGCACTATCCAAGTTTTATCTTATAATTCCAAAAACTTCCTATGAGGCTCAGTCAGGTGGCATTTTCCCTGATGCTGAAGTTGTCTGTCCTTGCCATTTTCTCTTATGGGAACAGTTGGCCCAGGGGTTGAATGGATGAGGCTCTGAAAGTCAGTTAGATTCCATAATGGCCCTTTGGCCGAAATGGCCACAAGCGGGGTCCTCTTTGGATTTAAAAAAACTCAATCACAAAAAATCCAAAGCAGTCTTCAGCTGGAACCTCCATAACTTCATGGTTTGGGATTTGTAAAGATCATTTCTCTCTTTCATTAGCAGAGGTAATTGGAGTTGACCAGAGAGCCACAAGTGATTGTTTTTCTGGCTCTGAGCCATCCTGACTCCTTCCATCATCAAATTAATCATTGTTCACCAGGCAATTGTTTACATGGCAGAGAACATTTAGAACTGGGAGCAGATAGCCTGGGAGAAAGGTTGAAATACAGAGAAATGAAGGAAAGAATTTAGATAGCTGTGTCTGTTCAGGTCAGAGTCATTACATGGCTCTTAAGAGACAAGTACTGCTGAACCTGGCCAGAGGGAGCTGAAAGAGAGCCCAGAGGAAGGTCAGGAGAAAGCAGAGCCATCAAGGGCAGTTCCAGGACTGCAGCAGCCCCAGAGATGCAAATGCAGATGCTCTGTGGTGTCAATTATTTTAAATTGTAAATTGATTTTTTGTGTTGTTGTTACCATTATTTGGCTTTGAGTGGTTGGGAAATTGTGTGTGACTGGGATTATAAAAACCAAGAGCAACATTCTTCAAAATACCTTTCAAGGAACAGTAATTCAGTGGGAAGCTATAGGCATTAAAAGAGAAAAAAGACATTTGTTAGTCAAATAATTTTGGGAAATTCTGGCTTAAATAAAGTTAAACACCTATGTGCTTCTCAAGCCTTCAATACATATTTATGCAGCATAAATCCATGATGGGGGTATAAGATGCAAGGTTCCCCCAACTTCTCTGAGCATAAAATAATGGACCATCTCATACAATTAGTCTTCTGGGGAACAAATTTTGGTGAATGTTTGACTAGTGTATACAGTACTGTCCTGGAAGTCAAGCACCCAGATCTGATCTTTGGTGCAGAAAGGGCTAAAGAATGGCAAAAAAATGAATACTTAGCAATTTCAGGATTTTCCCAAATCTGGACCTGGCACTAATACTTAAATGAAAACATTAAAGTTACAAGAGGAACTCAGTGATACAGTATATGAAGTCATTGATTGACTGTTCTCTCTGGACAAGAAAAGAGAGACTAAATTTTAAGTCCAGCATTTAGGAATTCTGGGAGGGATAGGATTTTGGCCAAATGTTTGAAGATTATTTATTAATAGGTTTCCGGGAGATATTTTGGGAGACCATGGAGAACTAGATGCATTGGTGGGTGGAGAGAAGGAGGTAGAAACATTCAGTGTAGGTATCCTAAATCTTGAAGGGATATTCATTTAGTCAAAAATGCTATTGGTCCAAGGGTCACTGGAGTGGAAGCTGAGGGGGTTCCTGGTATGGTGAGCTTGTTTCCTTATATCATGAGGGTATAATTGGCTAGAATAAATGAAAAGATAGGAGATATTGTGGTCAGCTCTTTTCACATCTAGAGTTTTGAAGGTTATTTAAAAATGTTTACCTACTTGTTTATGATCTCTACATTTTCCAAGTATGTAGTTGGTATACCAACTAACTAGAACTTCAAATTTGTGGAGGAAGTTTGTATGGTATAGTGGAAAACAAACTAAAAAACTCCCCTAAACTTTAGAAAGCTAGGGCCAACCTCATTTTTGCTACTGCTTAGCACTGTGGGATGACATTTAATCTGTTTGTAACTTAGTTTCCTTCTTGAACATGGGCACAGTGACTTAACCTGTTCTACTAGTTTCTTATAGCTAATTAATTCATTAATGTCATCAAGAAGTACTTACGGAGACAATACTTTATACTAGGTACTCTTCTAGGGTATGGTCACAAGAGTACACCAATTGAAAAAAAGAGTTTAATATCTTTAAGGAAGCAAACAGCAGATAAACCTACAATGTAATATTATTATAGTGATAAAACATTATGTACCCAACTAACTGAATGGACCCCGCATCCTTGACCAAGGGCATTCCTAAGTAACTGCAAGAACTAGTTCAGCCATGATGTGTGAAGGGTACATCACATCAGACATCTCATTGTAATCTTCGTCCCTATGAATTCAGGACAAACTGACCAACATTGACATTAAAACCAGAAAATTTTAAGACTGACAAAACGGCCTCTTTGTAGCATAAGATGTCAAATGACCACCTGTCTCTTAGTATAAATCACATGACAGATGGCAGGACCCTGAAAGAAATAAGTATTTACCCAAAATTATTTCTTTGACATATTTTGAAATGGCCCTGCACAGCTTCTCTCCATGTGAAACCATATTCTATAGAGAATCCTCTTCCCTTTCCAGGTCCTTTTCCTGATCCGGAGAGATTTTAACTAAGAAGCCTGGAACCTTAGGGCTTGATAAGACATTTATCATTCTTCCTCTGAGTCTGCGACTGGGAGGCTTCATCTACGTAAAAGAACCTTGGCTTCACACAGCCCCACCCCCTCCATCGCCGAATCTTAATTACAAACAGTTTCTTTCGCTGGCTCAACTCTTCAGGTCACGAGTTTAACCCTTTCAACCAAATTTACCAGTCAGGAAATCTTTAAATCCACATATGACCCACAAACCCCACTGTCGATTGTCCCATTTTATCGCTGAATCCAATGTATTATTGATTGATGTCTGCCTGTAACTTCTGTCCCTCTAAAATTATAAAATAAATCTGTAACCCAACCACCTTTAGCACATGTTCTCAAGACCTCTTGAGACTGTGCTTTGGGCCTTGGTCACTCATATTTGGCTCAGAATAGATCCTTTCAAATATTTTACAGAGTTTGACTCTTTTTCATTGGTAGTTATGAAGAAAAATAAAGCCACATAAGGGATTAAAGAGATAGGAAAGTCAGAGATGGCCTCTCTGAGGATGTGACATTTCAGAATAGACCCTATGGTGTGTTTTATATCTGTATATATGTATTCATCCATGGTTCCTGGTTTATAACTCCCATCACCCTTGTTATAGTCTTTTGTTATAATGTTGGGGTGCTTTAGGCCTCAGAAACAAAATCTTTGTCTCTGATCTTCTCATGTCCTCCTTTCACCTACTTAATGCAAGATTCTAATCTCATTGTAAATCATAAGACCCTCATTCCAGAGAGGGTCCTTCCCCATACTCTGGAGGAAAGATTGCTGCACAGAAAGACCAAGAAGAATCTGAACAGATAGGTCTTGCTGGGCTTAGATATTATTCTTTATGTCCAATCACATTTTGACATGGTTGTCCATGCTTCAATCATGGACAACCAATGAAGTCTCCATAAAAGGCCCAAAGGACAGGATTTGAGGAGCTTCCCAATAGCTGAACACCTGGAGATTCCTGGAGGAACCTCCCAGGGAGGGCATGGAAGCTCTGTACCCCTTCTGTCGTACCTCATCTGTATCCTTTGTGATAGCCTCACAAATTGGTAAACACAAGTAAGTGTTTTCCTGAGTTCTGTGAGCCACACCAGCAAATTAATTGAACCCAAAGAGTGAGTCATGGGAACCCCAACTTGAAGCTGGTCAGCCAGAAGTTTCAGAGGCCCAGACTTGTTATTGAAGTCTGGGAGCTGGGGGAGCAGTCTTGGGGACTGAGCCCTCAACCTGTTGGAATTCACTAAATGGAGGAAGATAGTGTCAGAATTAAATTAGAGGACACCCAGCCAGTGTCTGCTGCTTGATGTGTGGGAGAAGACCCCCACGCATTTGGTCGTGGAAGTCTTCTGTGTTAATTGTGGTGCGAGAGCAGAGGAAAACAAGAGTTTTCTCTAAAACAGACATAAATAAGGCGACAGATTGAGCCAATGAATGCCTGGAGAAGAACTGGCAGGTACAAAAGCAGGAGGTGTGCATGTGCTTGGCAGGATAAGATAACTACTTTGACAACAATGGTAACAATATAAAATACACCATATCTCAATGGCTTCATGCAATTGAAGTTTATCTTTTGTTTATTTGTAGAGGAACCTAGTGGGTGTTACTAAGTATGGGACTTCTGCTCCACTTAAATCCACTTGGATTTAGGGATCCAAGCTGAGGAGGGTCCTGTTACTTTTACCAATGGGTCCCAAATTTGTGATAGGGATCATCTTAAGTCTGGTATAAAGGGGGCATAGAGAGGGAGTACTTGTATTGCATGAGTAGTTTTGGAGACCAGGCCTGAGGGTGGCATATATCACTTCCACAAATGTGCCATTGTTCAGAACTCATACACATTACAATTACAAAGCGTTGGGATTTACCATCTAGCCTGTGCTCTGGAATAAGAGGCAAAACAGGGACACTAGCAAGCATGAGCATTCTCTGCCACAGCACATTTGAGTCACTTCAGGGAGGTCAGTTTGGTTGGAACATGGAAAATGAAGTGACAGTTGTAAAAAATGGTTCTTGATGGGATTAAATAAAATGATACAACCTGGGAGAATGAGAAGTGCTGGTGTATTTCATTAAATCCAAATGCTTTTGATCTTAAGCCACTATATTTTGTGTACTGCTAATAAAGAAAATTTTCTTCAAATTAAGCAGTGTTACACTTTTATCATTTAGAGTCTTTAAACTTATTGAAATGATTCTTTTAGACTTATACATGTTTTTAAGAAACATATATCACTGTTGCATATCCCATAGAAAGGGAGATATAAACAAAACAAATTGGTTAATACATTCTGATAACTGAAGAAAGATAAGATTCATAAATTTGTAAAGGAGAGCTTTATTTCTCGTAAAGAGTTGCAGCCTGCAGGGTGGCCATTCTGACAGGCTGGGAAGTGTAGCCTTCCTCCTGTCAGAATCCTGGAATGACACTTGAAGAGTAAGGCAGGAATTTATGCTGAATGGGGTGGCCAAATATACATATTCAACAAGCTATGGGAAGAGTCATCATATTTATGAAAGGAGAAACATGCACATGCACAACTGAGCTTCATGCTTCTCCATGGGACCCTTGTTCAATAAATGGTGGTGTTAGCATGATCCAAGGTGGAGATTTTGGCCTCCTACGGTCAAAAAGTGAAGCAGAAGACATGAAAACCTTCACTGCATTCTCCATAGACTGGCCAGAACCACTTCATGTATGGCAGTCTCTTATCAGGAAGGAATGCTGGTCAGTTGTTTTGCTGAAACTGCAAAAGGGAGGGAAAACATCAGGCAGTTGGTTAATATCAGGGGTGGAGCAATATTTCCAGAGGGCTGGTTTTTGTTTAGTCCTTAAGGGAAGAAAGCCTAATGGACATTAGTGATGGAGGGGGTATTAGTAGGTGTGTCTGAACACCCATCCTCCTGAGAATTCAGTTTTCAAGGTTTTCTGGGTCCCCTTGGCCAAGATGAGGTCCATTCAGTTGAGGGAATAAGAATTTCATTTATATTTCTCAATTCCTAAAACTTATTCAAACTGAGGATCTGGTTTTTCTGAATAGCTTTTCAGTTCTGTCGTCAATGTCCATGTTTTCCCACTCACTTTTGCCCTCTCTGCTGTCAAGAGCTTTCAAAGAAATGTTCTTCACTGTGTCTCTTGGATTTTTCTTAGGGCTACTGAGACGTTTTTCACATGTTTTGATGCATGCATTTTTTTGATCTTACCAGAAAATGGCAACCAGGAATCATACTTCTTCAAGTGATCCTTGGACGCTGTATGGACTGAAATGCTTCGAGTTTCCAGTTGTTCAGACAAGCCCCAGGAATAGCACCCAAGTTCATGTGCATACAGGAAATGACAGTCTGCCATGACAGCCAGCAGTGGTTGTGAGACAACAGTTGATTATTAGAGGTGTTAAAATGTGAAAAAAAATTCACATCTTACAATTGACTGCCTAGTATACTTAAGAGGTAAAGGATAAATGGATCTCTTCAAGCTACTAAAAACATCACATACTGGCTTAATTTCTAAAGGGGCCATGGAATGGTTTAAGAGAGGGCCATCTATAAGTCAGTAATGGTATTGCTCTTAGGACATAAGAAGCCTCATGCTCATCTTTGTTATTTATTTCACAGACTTATTGAGGTAAAGGGAACTCCGTTTGTTTCATCCCCTGCTTTCTCCAGCCCACTTCAGAGTAGATACTGATTTATTCTACCTGAAGTCTCTCTCTGCCTAGAACTTAAGCCAGATTGACTCAGGACGCAGCTCTGACCCACCAGTCCTATGATATGGAAATTATTTTGCTGCTGTATATTTCTAGTGGCCTAGGGTGAACTCCAGGTGTTGCAGTTCATGATGCTGCAGCCCTCACCTAAGCTGGAATGTGGATCCCTATTCTGCAAGACTGGGCTGTACTTGCTTCTTATGCAGCCTCAAGTTTCATATTAGGACGATGCTTTGCTCTGGACCTCAGCCCTATTGACTAGGATCTTACCCTCTTACCTAACTCTTGCCAGGATTCCTTTTTCCCACCTGAAAAACAAACCACTTTCTCATTTTCTTCCTAGCAGCCGGCATACTGGCCACCTCTGGAACTTCTGACCTTTGCATAGACTTTGCATGGACATGAATGCCAGTTAAAGACATCTGTATATTGCCAAGTCCTTTGGAGAAGTTTTATATGGGAGTCCTTGCTTTCCACAGCCCTTAATCAGTTTTTCTTAGTCTCATCTTCCAGTGATACCCCACATCACGTGACATCTGAAGGCCTGGGAAGGCTGACATGGAAACTCACTCAAGTCAAGAACCACTGGGAATGAACGCAGATGAAGCACACAGACTTCTGACAATTTGGTACCTTAAGGAGGTTCTGTCCCCGGAGAAGAGCCACTTGAGATTTTCAGAGAGTTCCAAAGTCTTATTAAAATGAGTGAATGTCAAAATAGTAATGTTTTAAAGATTAGATGGGACTTCAGAGAGCCATTAACTTACATATTGAGCCGTTGGTGACCATTTAACTTTGTCTTATTTGAAGAATTTACAGCAATTGTAAGTGGGTTGTTAAAATGTGCCACAGTTGGGAACTGTTAAGGTTAAATTATTAACAAGAAGCCATATTTGTAGAATGAATGAGGCTGTAAAATGAGGTTTTCTAGAGTATTTAATTAAAATGGCCCATTTTATTTTTTTCCTTTCTTGCTTTGCTTCTTAGATCATCATCTTAAATTAAAAATCTTGGCTCTATGTTTTATTTTATTAGTTTTACATTTGTTTGACTTCAAATCACTCTCATGATTTTCAGGAATAATTATGGCCATTTGATTATGATTGCCATAGTGTTATGGGGCTTCTATCATTTTTCATCTTTTCTTATCATCTTTTCTTAGATGTTTTATAAAGGTGTTTTAAGATACTTTTGGGGGACACTTCATTTAACTGATGCCAAATACCCAACTAATTCATCAGAAATTGGACAACATGAATCTCAGGTGGGGAAATCATCCCAGCCCATTCTCTAACAAGCTCACAGACTTGGGTTTGGAAGTTAGCACAGGTGTCTGGATCCAGGCTCAATTGCTCTTAGAGCCAGAGCACAGAAGTAGGGAAACATCAAAGCTTTTCAATGTCAATGTGTTTATCCTGTCTTCACATTAGTGGGCTCTGGTATAAGATTTGACTTATGTATCTAAACATGGAGACAGAGTATAGTCTTTCACAAATAAGGCAACTTCATTTGAGTCTAGATTTTTTTCATGAAGAAAGATTGGTAGGATAAAGGAAGGAGAGTAGTATTTCAGTTCTTTTGAGGAGTTTCCTTTTATCTCTCTCCTTTGGAGTGGTGACATTGCCTTTTCTCATATTTGGTTTTGTTTTTCTTTTCTTCTCATTCTCTGGGAAATATCTTGGAAGGCAGGTACTTGTAGCATCCGTCTGCAAATGTGAAGGGATGGGCTCCTTACATGAGGAAAGCATTGGGCTTATCACATGTCCTTCATTTTCAGACTAGAATCCTGGGGTACATTTTAATGTTGGCTAACTCCGAGGGGAGACATACTCCTGAAGGAAATGCAGAGGGCCAAGCTGAAGACAGGACTTTGCCTAAAATCTGCCATGAGAGTTTAAGTTGTGGATGATGGGAAACTGTAGAGGAGAGGAATGGATGGACGCAGATCTTACACAATAGGCATGTGTATGAGGACACCCACGCTGTTGCTGGCTCTAATCAGCATCTGTTAGAGCAGCACTGTCAGTTGTAATTACTCAGATTTTGTACAGAGGTTGCAAAAATGAAAAACTTCTGTGAATCCCAAGTGTTATCACTTTTCATCACAATAAAGATATTTAGTGGAATAGTCCACAGATTAGACATTTTCATGAAATCTAAGTTTTGCTGACCTCCCCTGTTCTCAGGCATTGTTTTGGGGGTGGGGGGAAGAAGGGCTAAATTTTCATTCCATTGAGGTTCAGTGGCTCATGATTTTTTTGTTGCTGTTAAAATTTTTTTTATTTCATTTACCACAAATGAATAATATTCATTTGTATATTATTCAGGCCTTTGTTCTTGTTCCATATGCTTCAGGTTGATGTCAATTCTCTGTTTTACACACAACCAGAATCCTATTTAGGATAAATAGGAAGAATAAATAAGGCTACAGAGCGCAGGTCTCAGAAATCATAGCCCTTGAGCGAACTCTTCTCTTCAGAGTGGAGCTCTCTTCCCCTCCCCAGCCCCAGCTGCAGCATCCTATAGATGGGAAAGGCTGATGTCATACAAACATCTGCAGGAAAAATGGTCACATTCCACAGTGCATGCCCCCTTTATTCAACAAATGCGTAGTAATTATTTTCTTAATAAACATCTTCTATTTTCTATCCTCTGTGAGCAACACATGTTTCTTAAGCTCCGCAAATCTCTGCATGGGTGCTAGTAATCCAAAAAGGAATATGATAGATTTCCTGCTCTTAACTGGCTTAATTCTGAGTGAGGAGAAAGACAAGAAAATCAATACTCACCACATGGTGTGGCAAGTACAAGAATGCAAGTGTGCTCCGAGGCCAGCTCAGTATTAGTGGTACTCCTTCAGTGACGTATGTTCTTGTTTTTCTTCAATATTGGAACATTTCAGCCATTTTTTCAATAATTTATCTTCTGTATAGCATATATTAATCTACTTCTATAGTGTATTGAATCTTCTAATTCTATCCTCTGTGTTTGCTAACTTCTCATTTTTCATTTACTTACCTCTTTATCTTGTACACTAGGGAGTTTCCTTAGATAAAGTTTTCAGCGCACCAATTGCTCCGGTTTGCGTCTTCCAAGCTACTGCATTATCTAAACATTCGGCAAATGTTTTTTCCTTCCCCTTTAGAAACGTATTTTAATTCTAGTGTGAAGTTAATGGCTTTAAACAGGACTGTAGGATCTGTCTTCCCAAATGCCAAACCAACTGAACAAACAAAATGCTAGTAAAAATAAGCTATTATACCTCAGACTCAAGCCAACATTTTACCTGCAAGATTCTCTAAGAGTGGAGAACTCACCTTGGGAGTGACTGAACAAAGAGAGAAGTGAGGGTTGTTATTTGACTTGAATATTGCCCAGTATTAAAGGCTAGCTGAGAAGTATTGTAGGAAAAAACTTCTTAAGATTTTGCTTTTAAGAAAGGGAGACTCAGAGAGGTCAAGATTCAGCCCCAGCTTCAGTGGCCACAATAGTGACTTCTCAAATAAGGTCCTGGATTGGTGCAGGGAATAGGGAAATGTCATCACTAGGTGCAAAACATACTATTTGAGCCAGGTGAGAACATAAGTCAAGTGAGTTGTTCTAATAGAAAGAAAGCAAAAAGTAGCATCAGGAAAAGACTGACACAACTTACTAAGAGCTAATTCCAGGGTGGGTTTGACAAACCAAGATTTCATTATTAGTTAAACATGCCAACCTTTTTTGCCACTGAGTCTCAGGAGCTGAACTGTCAACTACTGTGAAGTCATTTAGGGCCAAGGATAAGAGCCGGCCTCTTTCTTTCTGATTTTAAACTGAGGACCACTTGCTTGTGAGATGAATGTGGTCACCTCATAGTTAGGGAAAAACTTCAGAATCTTAGTTACATTTACCTTTGATCCCCTTTTCTCATATTGACTGTCTTCTGGGATTATTTTCCTTTATCAGAAGTAATTCATTATTACCTCTATAATAAAGAGTATGACATTTTTGGTGGTAAACTCTCAATTTTTGTTTATATTTGTAAAGGACTTTATTTTATTATTGTTTGTGAATATAATTCTGCTGGTTAAAAAATTTTACATTGAACATTATTTTATCTCAATTCATTGACGCTATTATTTCACTGTCTTCTGGATTCTATTAGTGCTTTTGAGTAATCTATTGTCATTCTTATTTTCATCCTTTTTAGGTAACCCATTCTTCCTTTCTGGCTTCTTTAACAACCGTTACGTTGTCTTTGTTGTTTTTCAACTTTATTATGATATATTTAGACATGGATTTGTTTTATTTTCCTGCTTGAAATATCTTGGGCTTCCAATACCTGTAGATTTATATTGTCTATTGGCTAAAATAGATAAAATTCATGATATTTTGAAATATTGCCTCATTATTGTTTTATTCTATCTTTTGGGAAACTGATTACATACATGATATACCTTTTTATGTGTTATCCATATGATATAGTTTGGTTGTGTCCCTACCCAAATCTCACCTTAAATTGTAATCATCCCCACATGTCAAGGACAGGGCCAGGTAGAGATAGTTGAATCATAGGGGCTGTTTTCCCCATAATGTTCTCGTGGTAGTGAATAAGTCTCATGAGATCTGATGGTTTTATAAAGGGGAGTTCCCCTGCACAAGCTCTTTTTCCTGCCGCCATGTAAGATGTGACTTTGCTCCTCATTTGCCTTCCACCATGACTTGTGAGGCCTCCCCACCCATGTGGAACCATGAGTCAATTAAACCTCTTTCCTTTATAAATTACCCAATCTCAGGTATGTCTTTATTAGCACCATGAAAACAGACTAATACACCATACGTCTTAATCTCTCTTTTGTGTTTCCCATTTTCTGTGTGGCAGTGTATACATTTTAAAATATATCTTGTTGGGCCAGGTGCAGTGGCTCATGCCTATAATCCCAGCACTTTGGGAGGCTGAGGTAGGTGGATTGTGAAGTCAGGAGTTCAAGACCAGCCTGGCCAGGATGGTGAAACCCTGTCTCTACTAAAAACTGCAAAAAATTAACTGGGCACAGTGACAGGTACCTGTAATCCCAGCTACTCGGGAGGCTGAGGCAGGGAATTGCTTGAACTTGGGTGGCAGAGATTGCAGTGAGCTGAGATTGCAGTGAGCTGAGATCACACCACTGTACTCCAGCCTGGGCGACAGAGTGAGACTCCGTCTCAAAAAA